>NC_060282.1:17767792-18067792 GCF_021613505.1 Equus quagga | reverse complement strand
ATTGGAGCCAATGAACTACTCAGGCACTCCGGGTCCCATGTCTTTACATATATGGCCCATATTTCCAAACCATTAGTCAGGGTACAAGATCTAATAAGTGCAATGTCCTTATGGGGAGAACAGGGCAGTATATTGGAATTTAAGACTCTATGTTCACAGTATTCATGAGTTAGAACTTTTATTTGTATGCAAAATTCAAATAGGAGCTTCTGTTGGATTAAAAACTAATAGCAAGTGAGACCAAAGAACAAACTGTGTAATCATAAAGTGGGAAGCAGCTAACAGAACCCTGGCACAGGTGCCCAGTCAATGTGGGTTCCATTACCTACCCCACGCCACCCCATGTTCACACCTGCTTCCTTACGTGGAATTCTCTGAGCCACGACTAACAAAGACAGCCCTCCTCTGAGGTGTATAGGTGAAATAGACGATCCCGTCGTGCATACCCTATCTTATCTTTCTCTTTCCTCATGTAGAAGGTTGCTTGCTGTATTTTCCAAAGCCATCAATATAATGAAAACAACAAAAATACTTGGGGAAATGGGAGAGGGGAGGGATGAACAGGTGAAGCACAGAGGATTTTGAGGGCAGTGAAAATTCTCTGCCTGATACTACAATGGTGGACGCCTATCGTTATACATTTGTCCAAACCCATAGAATGTACAACACCAAGAGTGAACCCTAATGTGAACTATGGAATCTGGGAGATTCTGATGTGTCAACGTAGGTTCATCAGTTGTAACAGAGGTACCACTCTGGTGGGGAATGTTGATCACAGGGGAGGCTATGCATGTTCGGGAACAGGGGATGTATGAGAAACCTCTGTACTTTCCTCTCAATTTTTCTGAGAACCTAACACTCTTAAAGTCTTTAAAAAAAATACTTGGGGAGCCTCCCCATGGCCAAGTGGTTAAGTTTGCGCGCTCCGCTTTGGTGGCTCAGGATTTCGCTGCTTTGGATCCTTGGTGTGAACATGGCACCGCTCATCAGGCCACGCTGAGGCGGCATCCCACATAGCACAACCAGAAGGACCTACAACTAGAATCTACAACTATGTACTGGGGGGCTTTGGGGAGAAGAATAAAAAAAAAAAAAGAAGAGCCAGTTGAGAAGTTTGGCGGAGAAGGGGTCTGTTAGGTGCTGGTGTCTTGCTGGTCATCCTCCCTTGGCTCTGTGGCCTCTCTGCACGCACTGCCCAGAGCGGGCATTGCAGGAAGGATGCCACACTGCCCTGGAATACTTTAGTGGACAATAAACGCTTAGCTCAAGCAGCTTGCCTTCCTCCCTTACAGCAATTAGAAGCATTTTACTCAAGATTTACCAGCATCCTGTCACGCTTGATTGATGACCTGTCCTCTAAGCCCACATATGTTATTGGGAGCTTGTGAATCAAAGCTAATTATTCAGTCCTGTGGGAGATATTCCCAGCGTTCTCTGAATCCACAGCCTTCTGCCTGGGAAGACCTTTGGAATAGGCCACTACCTGCAGAGCATAATTTTGAAGGTTTAAGCTTCCCCAGAGAAATTTCCCCAGCTGGCTTATACGAGTGCCTACAACAGCACACTTAGATATCAATTTCTCTAGAGTAAAGTTTGCAAAAAATTTTTTAAAACCCAACTGCCAACAATAGGGGAATTATAAAATCATGCCATATCCATAAGATGGGATATTATGCAGTGGCGGCTAAGTTAGAGGTGGCTCTAGGTTGTCCTTGCTTCTTAGGACAGCTTTGGACATGACAGAGGCCAAGAATTCCACACCCTCATCCTCTCCTGGCCATGTGAAGGGCTGTAAAGCTTCTGCCCATTCTGCCACGGAATAGGGTGCTTCACTCTCTGGTCTCCTCCTTCTTTTAGTCTAGAGAAGGCCTTTTAGAAACCCCAGTCTATGTCAGCAGTTTCTCTTTGTATGTGGGAATGATCTCGCTGCCTGTCAAGGTCAACATCACATTTGCCCCTCTTCTTTGATACTGTACCATTTCAGCTGTAGGTGCCAAATCCTTTTGATTACACATGAAACACTGCCCTTGGTTGCTTTCATGTATGTTTTATGAGAACACCTAGGCATGAATATTTATTTAAGCAACTTGGAGCACGTCCTTTCGATTTTCTTTTTCTGTCCTGACTCATATTAAAGGGAGAGAGAGGCGCACTATGTCATAGTTGCGGGTGTGTCATACCTATAATGGCTTCTGCCTCCAAACCCACTCTTTACAAAGCCAAATAGCTGAGTTGTCTAGGAAATGGAAAACATTGCCTGGGTTTGCATGAGTCAGGAGCATGACACACATTTCTGTTTCACTGATGAAACAGAGCTCTTTCCTTTGCAATGTCAGCTTTCCTACCCAATATGTCAACACACCCTTCTCTTCTGTTGCCGTTTGGATTCCTTCCATGATGACTGACTTGGTCAACCCTTCATCACTTTTTGTCTCAAGTGGAACAACAGCCCCCACCTTCTTTCTGCCACAAGCCTCAAACTCTTTTAAATGATCTTTCCACTGGAGTCAGAAGGATGTGTCTGGAAACCACAAGTTTCCCTAGAACCTTTTAGGATAAGACATAAACTCCTTAGAATGGCAGACTTGGTCTTTTAAATTCTGAATTTTACATATGTCTTACTCTGATTCTCCTGCAATTCACCCATAGCGTAATAATAATAGTTGTTATTATTATTATTGAGGGCTTTCTAGGTACTAAGCACTTTACACGCATGATGACTCCTTGTGCATCCTGTGCTTTAACTGCATTGAGCACCTCTAGTTTCTAGAAGGTTCCATGATGTTTCAAAAACCCCCTGCGTTCCTGCAGGTTCTGCTTCCTTCCCTAACTTCTCCTCTTTCTTCCAGACTCGGCTCATGTATCACCACCTCCTGAAGCCCTCCTTGATATTGTTTTTCTTCTAGTTCCATCTATTTTAGAAATAGAAGGCAGTGTTTTAGCTCAAGTAACCAGCGTAGAGGAAGGACAGGTGGCCAGGGGAACTTCTGGGACAGTTAAAACAAGAGATGTAAATGCTGCCAGGATCCTCTCTTACTATCTTTTTTTTTCTTTTTTCTGCATTTCAGCTACCCTCTCACAGACTGGCTATCACCACAAAGTTGGAACTACCGGCTTCCAGCAGCTCCCAGTCTTTGCTACCAGAGACGGACTGAGCCTTGCTCTCCTCAGTCTCAGAAATCCCAGAAGAGGGCTCTGATTGGCTCAGCTGAGTCAGGCCCCACCCCTGAGCCAATCATATGACCAGTGAGGGGTGGGCTAGACCATTTCTCAGAAATGTGCTGAGAAGACAGGACATTTCTCAGACTGTGTATGTGTGGGAGGACTGGAGGCAGGGTGAGTGGGGAGGGTGCTGGGCAGGCAAAACTATCCATGTCTACAGTCCTACCTCACCCTCCTCCAACCCCATTTCCTCTGTACTTTTTTTTTTTTAATTTTTTTTTATTTTTCCTTTTTCTCCCCAAAGCCCCCTGGTACATAGTTGTATATTCTTCGTTGTGGGTCCTTCTAGTTGTGGCATGTGGGACGCTGCCTCAGCGTGGTTTGATGAGCGGTGCCATGTCCGCGCCCAGGATGCGAACCAACCAAACACTGGGCCGCCTGCAGCCGAGCGTGAGAACTTAACCACTCGGGCGCGGGGCCAGCCCCCTCTGTACTTTTTTTTAAGTGCTCTCAACATCTTTGTTTACCAACACTCTTTTTAATGTGCAAATAAACCCTTTTTCCAAGGAGATAAAACAGAATCTTGTTATAAAAGTTTCCAGAGATTTTTAACCCAGGCTAGGAATAAAACCTTTTCTGGTCCAGGCAATAGGTCTTTTGGAAGAATTCAGAACCACACCGACCTGGTGCATGAAAGGCAGAATGAGATAATGGAGACAGATAGGTCCACATTTGAATTTTCGCTTAACAGATGTATGACCTTAGATAAGTTCAATAACCACTCTATGCCTTAGTTTCCTTATTTATAAAGTGGGAACAACATCATTCTATCAGTCAGGATGGGCTACTTTACGCGGCAGTAACAAACAGCCTCCAAAACTCATTCTTTCCTCTGTGTAGAAAGCCTTCACTTCATCCTCCCAGGACCGGCTCAAATGTCACCCAATATTTTTCTGTTCACCAAATATTTTACGTTTTCTCTCCTTCCAAACACACAGTAGATGTTGTAGATTGCAGAACTGGTCACCTTTCTCCATTCATCCCTGGATCCATGTCTTCCACAGAAGTTTTCAAATCTCTCCCACTATGAGCAGAGTATAATTCTCTGCCCCTGGGCTCAGCTGTGTAACTTGCCTTGGCCAATAGGAAGAGGAGAAAGCGATGGTGTGTCAGCACCAGGCTGGGGGCGTTGCAGGTCCGCTTGCTCACTTGCCCTGCTGCCATAGCCATGAGAACATGCCTTGGCTAGTCTGTGGGAAGATGAGAGACACCTGGAACACAGTCAGGTTGTTCCAGTTGCTCCAGTGAGGCCAGCCTATAAACTGATGGCCAGCTGCCCCCTGGACATGGGAGTGAGCCCAGCCAAGATCAGCAGAGCTGCCTGGCTGATCCCAGATGCATAGGCAATAATGCTTATCGGTGAATCCCACAGAGGTTTGGTGGTTGCTTTTTCCCGGCATTATTGTGCTCTGGATAACTAATTTAGTAAAATTGCACTTCCTGGCCCCTTGTGTTTGGATGGGGCCATAGTTCTGGTAGTGAGTTGGGAGTAAAAGTAATAGTGACATTTTTGGACTGGGGTATTTAATTGCTGGTGTGAAACCCACCAGAACTCTCTTTTCCCCCTGGCACAATAACCAAAACCTTTTGAAACAGTAGTTACTCCATCAGCCTGAGCCCCTTAGAGACTAAGATGAGCTGAACACTCAGCCATGAGGGGTTGTTTTAAGCGACTGAGATTTTGGAGTTGTTAGTTATTGTGCTATAACTTAGTCTAACCTGACTAATCAGGTAGGAAACAATATTTTAGGAAGTTTGCTAAAGGTTATTACTTTCTACTTGGTGCTTTTGAGAGATTGCAGTAAATATTTGAATTGTATTTTCAGTCATTTTTGGTTATCATACTCGTTTAATTTTCTTGCCAACCCTTTACTGGCCTGGGTCTTTTGGGTGTTAAAGATCTGGTTGCCAAGGAATTGGGAAAGAGAACAGCTGCCCTTCTTTACCTTCCAAATATCTTGGGATTTTTCCCAAATGGAAAGGGTGTTCAGATGTTGAGCAATCCAAATGTCCGCTAAATTCTCTCTAGCAAAGTAGACAAAGTAGAAAGGCTCCTTCTCTCTGCAGACTATATATTATCACTGCAAAAAGGAAGGCATCCTTCAATGGTGAAAGTGGGATGGGTGAGAGAGCGAGAAGAAAGGACTTTGCAAAGAAAAGACCAAAATCCCTTGGACACGCACAAGTTTCCATTCCTCTGAGAATGTATTTGAAATACACACCAAGAAAACAAAGGAGGAAATCTTTGTGACCTAGGGTTGGGTAAAGATTTCTTAGATATGACTCCGAAACCACAATCCATAAAAGAAAACATTGTTAGGTTGATCTTCATCAACATTAATATCTTCTACTCATTGAAAGACGCTGTTAAGAGAATGAAAAAACAAGCCACAGACTGGGAGAAAAGGAGCTTGTATCCAGAATATATAAGGAACCCTCAAAATTCAATAATAAGAAAACAAACAGTCTCATGAAAAATTGGGCAAAAGTTTGAACAGATGCTTCGCCAATGATATAAAAAGAAGGCAAATGTCGACATGAAAAGATGCTGAACATCATTAGTCATTCCAGAAATGGAAATTAAAATCCCCATGAGGTACCACTGTACTGTTAGAATGGCTGTAGTTACAAAGACTCATCACAGATGTGGAGCACCTGGAACTCTCCTACACTGTTGGTGGGGATGTAAAAGGCCACCACTACTTTGAAAATGCTTGATGCTTTCTTAAAAAGTTCAGCCTACATCTACCATATGGCCTAGTCATTCCACTTCTAGGAATTTACCCAACAGAAATGAAAGCATATGTTCATACAAAGACTTATACAGGAATGTTCATAACAGCTTTTTTTGTAGTAGCCAAAAACTGGAAACAATCCAAACATTCATCAACAGGTGAATGGATAAACCAATTGTGGTGGATCAATACCGTGGAATACCACTCATCAAGAAAAATGTATGAACTGCTGATACAGCCAACAACATAGTTGCCTCTCAAAATAATTACACTGAATGAAACAAGCCAGAATACATTTAAAAAAGAGTACATAGTTTAGGACCCATTTACACCAATTTCTAGAAAATATTAACTAATCTAAAAGACAGAAAGCAGATCAGTGGTTGCCTACGGGCAAGGTGGGGTGGAGATAAAATGAGATTGCAAAGAGGCAGGAGGAAACCTTTAGGGTGATGAATATGTTCATTATCTTGGTTATGATAATGGTTTCACAGGGGTATATTTATGTCAAAACATTAAAATATGCACTTTAAATATGTGTAGTTTATTGAATGTCAATTGCACCTCAATAAAGCTGAAACAAAAAATGTATAGGCTGCGTCAGTTACTGACTGAGTAGTGATTCAGAAAGGAACTATCAATGGTTTACCAACTTGGGTTATAAAAATTGGGAGATTATAGGGGCTGGCCCCATGGCCGAGTGGTTGGGTTCGCGTGCTCCGCTGCAGGCAGCCCAGTGTTTCGTTGGTTCGAATCCTGGGCGCGGACATGGCACTGCTCATCAGACCACGCTGAGGAGGCGTCCCACATGCCACAACTAGAAGAACCCACAACGAAGAATATACAACTATGTACCGGGGGGCTTTGGGGAGAAAAAGGAAATAATAAAATCTTTAAAAAAAAAAATTGGGAGATTATAATGAATAGAAGGTTGGCAGCCGTGGGTACATCTCTCTTCAGTTGCCTGCCTGACTTTTAGATTTGGCCCAACTAAATCCAAAGATAAGTGTAAAGTGACATGGAAACCTCTTCATCACAATTGAATAGGATGGTCACATGATCTGTGATAGCCCATACAAGCTGAGCTGCAGGCAGGATAAAGGACAGTAGTTAAGGAAATCATCCAGCAGATCTGTCTCTGCTACCGATAAAAACATTGTTTGATGACCAGAGTGGGATAGAAATTTGGGAAAGAACCTGTGTTTCAAGTTAGGTGCCCATAAACTTAACACCCCAAGTTTCCTGAATAGGAATACAAACATTCATACATGTAGTTTATTACCATCTTAAATCCAATAAACAAAAATGAGGGATGTGGCTGTCTCTTCTACAATAGGTTATTAAAAGTTGTCTGGTCTGTTCAAGCTACCCCTTGGTAACAATATTAAAAGTTTTAAAAGCTGCATTGGTCAACTTTTTTGAGAGTTTTGCTTTTCTGATAGAGTTTGAGCTTTTTAAATATCACAGCCACATAATTTTTTTTTCCTGAGGAAGATTAGCCCTGAGCGAACATTCATTGCTAATCCTCCTCTTTTTTTTTTTTTTTTTTTTTGCGTGAGGAAGATTAGCTCTGTGCTAACATCTGTGCCTATCTTCTTCCACTTTCTATGTGGGTCACTGCCACAGCATGGCTGACAAGTGTTGTAGGTCCTTGCCAGGGATCCGAAGCTGCCAACCCAGGCTGCCGAAGTGGAGTGTGCTGAACTTAACCACTACGCCACTGGCTGGCTCCCATATAAATCTTTTAAGTCATTTTTCTGTCATAGAAAAACATGGGGACCAAGAATGAAAAGACTAAAGTTCTAATCCTGGCTCTCCCTCTGACTCAATTTCCTTGTCTGCAAAATGGGGATACTAGAAGTACCTACCTGTAGTGGGTTGGATGGTGGGCCCCCAAAATATATGTTCACATGCTAATCCCTGTGAATATTACCTTAGTTGGAAAGAGGGTGTTTGCAAGTGTACTTAAGTTAAGGATCTTGAGGAGAGTTCATCCTGGATTATCCAGGTGGGCCCTAAATCCAATGACAGGTGTTCTTAGAAGAGAAAACCAGAGGAGATTTGAGACAGAAGGAGAAGACAAGGCGATGTGAAGATGGAAGCAAAGAATGCAGTGATGTGGTCACAAGCCAAGGAAGCCAGCAAGCACCAGAAGCTGGAAAAGGCAAGGAACGACATCTTCCCTAGAGCCTCTGGATGGAGCAGCCCTGCCAACACCTTGATTCCAGACTCTGGCCTTTAGAACTGTGAGAGAATAAATTTCTGTTGACTTACAACATGAAGTTTTTGGTAATTTATTACTGTCTCCGGAAACCAACACACAACCTCACAGAGCACTAAAAATGCGAGTAACAGTACCACCAATGTTGTAGGTTCACTATGAGGATTACGTTAATTAAATGAGTCGATCTTTGAAAAGCACTTAGAAGAGTGCTCTATACCTAGTAAGCACCATTGAAGTACTAAGTGAATTTTTACAAAAAAGAACTCTATAACGTCAACGCAACTGGTTGTTGATGACGTTGTTACTTTTCTGGACCGTGATCGGTGGACTGGACACCATAATACTGGAGCTCTTGTTAGATTACAGAATTGAAAAAATAATCAGGACGATGGTGAGAAGGTCAAGAAGAGTGGACTAATCTATAAGGATCTTGGAGTCTGAATGTTCTGTAAAAAGAATTTCTCAATTCTCAACACATTTAGGTCCTTGCTTCTCTACTGCCTGTCTCTACAATTCCTTAATCCCCAAACGCAATTTAGAACGGAATGCAGGGACCAGACGAGAAAATCACTTTTGTTGCCTCCGCTGGTACCCTAAAACCCTGCGAGGCGCCCAGAATGCAAAATTCCCAAGGCGATTCTTCACGCCCACGTTCCATCTGCAGAAAACTACGACTCCCAGAAGGCTTTGGGTCCCCGGGGACGGACCGCAAAAAGGGGCGGAGTCTAAGAGAAGGTCGTTGGCCGATTCCATTGTCCAGAGCGGGAGGGGTCGCCTGGGCAGTTTGGGAGGAAACCGCCTTCCGATTGGCTGTAAACAGAAAGGCCGGCGTCCTGCGCGCGGTTGGTACGGTCCACGGGGACCTGGGCCGCTGCTGTCGGCTCTTAAGTTTCCCGGGCCGGGAGCGCGGGGCCTGCCGGGAAGGAGCCGGGACAGTTGTGCGCTGTGCCCGCGGAGGCGCGGCGGGCCTTCGACATGCAGAGCACGGACCTGGGCAACAAGGAGAGCGGCAAGATATGGCACCGCAAGCCGTCCCCGGCCACTCGGGACGGGTAAAGGCCGTGGCGTGAGGGCGCGGGCTATGGAGGGGCATGGGGGCCGGGGAGGGCGGACCCGCGTCGACGGAGAGGCATTTGAGGTGCAGTTGGGGAGGGTCTAGGGGGTTTGGAGGTTCAGGTTCTGGCTCCGACGCTGCCCCGGATCCCTGGGTTGAGTGACCTCGGGACACGCAGGTAACTTGAGTCTCGTGTGCTGTGGATGCCACGATCCGCAGGGACCCCCTTCCCAGCCCTGGGGGCAGGGGTCTGGTCGGGTTCAGCGTGAAGCAGGAGGCGGGTGGTCCTCAGATCACGTGAGAGAACTTGCGCTTCCGGTGATGCCAGGACTCTGCCTGCCCTGATCATAGTACCCCTATGTAGTAGATGCTGGCACGTAGTAGATGCTCAGTAAATATCTGTTGCAGCTGGAAAGGAGCGCAAGAGGAGGAACGGATGCGGGGGGAGGAGACTAGTGCGCTTCTCTCTTTCTTCCAAATGCCGCAGTTTATCCATCCTTAAATCATTGTGTGTTCAGACAAGCATGCATCCATCAGCTATTTGCTGAGCGCCTACTATGTGCCAAGTTTCTAAGTGCTGGGGGACTGCAGCGTAACAAAACAAAGTTCTAGTTCTCTGGAGTTTGTATTTTAGCCTGTTTGTGTCGGAGGCAGAGGTGTACTTTCTACAATGCAGGAGGGCCTTCAGGTATAGCCAGCGCCGCTGCTTTTTTTTCTTTAAATAGACTTTATTTGTTAGTACAGTTTAGGTTCACAGCAAAACTGAGCAAAGGTATAGAGATTTCCCGTGTACACCCCCCCCCAACACATGCATAGCCTCCCCCATTATCAACATCTCCCACCAGAGTGGTACATCTGTTGCAGCTGATGAACCTACTTTGACAGATCATTATCACCTGAAGCCTATGGTTTACATTAGGGCTGGCTCTTGGTGGTTGTACATTCTATGAGTTTGGACAAATGTGTAATGACTTGTCCTCCATTCTAGTATCCTGTAGAGTAGTTTCACTGCCCTAAAAATCCTCTGTGTTCTGCCTATTCATCGCTCCTCCCTCAGCCCTTCTTTTCATTCTGTTCCCAGTTATCTGTCCTGTTTGAGGCTCAGCCTCTCTTGTGTGACTTTAATGGAAGCCTGTGCCCCAAAGTGGTGCCAATCACAACTTTGCTGCATCACTTCAGTTCCTGTTTCAGAGTTCTAGTGATTTTCCTGTTGATCCTTTGGTTGCTCCTCAACAAATCAACAGACTTTAGGTGCCAGCTATGTGTGCCCAAAGCTCAGGGCCCAGCCTTGTACTAGCAGCTTGTTTGGTTTCTGGCTGCTGTCAGCCCCCTAACAATGCTGGTGTCCCTCACTTCCATTGAATACAAATTTTTCTGTAGAGTAGGGCTTTTCATTTCCAAATTTGGAGTTTATGTAAATAACAACCCTAGTTCTAATGTTCTCAAAATGTTCTAAAAGTCATTGCCAACCTACAGTAATTCTTTCTCTTGTTATAAAATATAAAACATGCAAGATTCAGAAAATGAAAGAAAAGTTCATTGTGCAAATATCCTTATTTGCTTCTTCCACTAAAGCATAGCTTTCTTTTTGTTCATTGAAACCCCTTGTTATGGAGTTGAGAGAGGCAAGGAGCCCTGACCGT
Source organism: Equus quagga (assembly GCF_021613505.1). Classification (NCBI taxonomy): domain Eukaryota; kingdom Metazoa; phylum Chordata; class Mammalia; order Perissodactyla; family Equidae; genus Equus; species Equus quagga. The sequence goes on along the minus strand of NC_060282.1, from coordinate 18,056,914 downwards.
GGCGTCAGATGGACTTTAGTTGAAGTCAAAGTCTGTTTACTAGCTCTGCGACCTTAGGCAAGTTAATCGCTAAGACTGGAAGTGAAGGTCATCACACCTACGAGCCAGGGTTATCTTAGGGCATTATGAAGACTTTAAAATAGTCCCATGCATCTGGGTGTTCAGTCAATAGTTGATGTTTTTATTATGTTTAACGACTGAAGAACTCTGTCAGGCCACCTGTGAGCAATGGAAAGACGTTGCTGCAAAATAAATACTTGTGTGTGTGATTTATATGAACAATCAGAAGGACAGAATGTTGCTATTAATTGTAATTGTACCTAGATGGTAGGATTATAATCAATTTTATTTATTTTTTGGTGTTTCCTGTATTTTCCACATTTTAACAATGATCATGTAATTTTGTAATTCAAACATAGTAAATGTTACAGAAAAAAGACTGGAGGGCTAGTCACTTGCTCTGAGTTTAGTTACCAGGGAACATTCTGATTTTATTACTTGCCAGTTCAGGACGTTTATTTTACCCCCTCTTGGGGATCTCAAAGAGAAAACAGAGCTGGACAGTAGTTTAAGTGGTAGAAAACACATTTTATTCAGGACTATTTCAACAGGGGAAAAGAGACCTCAGTATAGAGCCGGGTACAATCCGAATGCAGCATGGGCCAGCGGGAACGTAGAGCCAAGGAGCAGAGTGAAGGTCAGTGGATGGAAACTTTCTAAAAGGAAACTTCTGGGGTAAGGAAGTCCTGGCTAAACTGACGAGCTGGATTCTTGCTGAAGACGGTCCAGGGGGAGCAGACATCCCCTGGAAGGTGGTGAAGGGTGAGGAACCTGATGGGATGTCAAGGGTGATCAAGTAGCAGGGGTAGGGGGTTCTGGTTAAACTCACTGAGCAGGGTTCTTGCTGAAACTAGGTTTCATAAGGAAGTGTGCCGATGGGCCTAGAAGAGGGTTCAGGCACCTGACTCACGTTTGCTCAAGCCAAGGATGTTTGTCAGGGACCAGATAAAAATAGCATTGTAAGAAGTTTGCGGTTTCCCCAAAATGAGTCTGAAAAGCCTTATGCTTAGATAAACTGAAGAAAATGTTTAATACACTTAATTCAATTTAGCATGCCTCAATGAAGGGATAATGAGGAAATAGACGTTTCTAATATTAAAATTCAGAAATTCACAAAAAGTCAATTAAGATCATTTTTTATGATTTAAAAACTATTGTTGCAATATAGAATGGGATTGTGCTGATCTTTGTGCACCAAATATATACACATGTATTGTTTTAAGGAGTTAGTTATTCTGTGCTGCAAGTTTTATGAAGTTTTCTTTTCAGCACATTCATGGTACGTGATCTTCCTCTCAAAAAATAGTAACCTTAGACAAATATAGCTGCGTGTTCTTAATAAAGTTTGTGTTTTCTGTTATAAACAAAATAAGCAGAATGTGATCGTTAAAGAATATGTGTAAAATACAGAAAAGTAGAAGGGGGAAAAAATTGGCCGTATTTCTATTACTCACAGACGACTGCTGTTAATATTTTAGTGTGTGTTCATTTTTTATTCCTGTGTGTAAGTTTTCCTTTTCTGTTTTTGGTAAACTTTCTTAATCTTTTGAATAGAAGTATGATAAATATGGATTTTAAAAGAGTGACTTCTTAAAGCGCTCATCCGTTCAGCAGGCATGTTGTGAGTGCTTGTGTGTTGTGTGCCAAGTGCAGGCCAAGGTGTGGGATCCAGTGATGGGCAAACAGGGTCCCTGTGCTCAGCAAGCTCACCTTCGAGGGTATTATGGTAAATATATTAGAAATAAAACTAAAACTCATGTACACTTAATTCACGCTGAAGCCCTCCGTATCACAAAAATAAAATCTCACTAGGATGTCTTAAATTAGGATATTGAATTGAAATTTTTGTTACATCTGGTAGCTTGTGATTTATATATAACTCACTACTTTTCACTAATTACATAATTTTTAGCAAGATTAATGTGTCCGTTGCTTAATGTAACAACTGCTCGATCTAGAATACATTCTCTTATCAAAGCCTATTGTTGTCTGTCACTTAAATCCCATTTTATAAATCTGTTCATGTATGTGTGTTATTTTTTTAATGTCTGTCTTTACCACTACACTGAAAGCTCTGTGAGGCAGGGCCCACGTCTATCAATTACTCTTGGCTCCCGGCTTATTCAGTGTCTGACACATAGTGAGTTTTCAGATATTTACTGAATAAATGAACAGTAGCTACTTTGATCATGAATAACTTTCTGAACGATTTTCAGAAATCATCGTAGGGTTGCTTCTAGGACAGGAAAAGGAGCGGCAGCCGGAGAGGGAGGAATGGATAGGCCAGAAAACTTCAAAATTAGTGAAGTATGCAACAAAAGCCATATTTTTCATAATATTAAGTAATGGTTGACATAGAATTTAATGTGTTTTGGTTTTTTTGACAGAATTATAGTGAACATCATTCACAACACTTCTGATTACCTTCCCAAAGTTCTGCGATTTTTGAATGTGGCTTTTGATAGCTCAGGTGATTGCTTACTTGCTGGCGACCATCAAGGAAATATCTACGTGTTTGACTTGTATGGAAACAGGTACGCAGACAGTTTTGATTTTTATCTTATTTAACAAGTTATTAATTCACTGACTATTTTAGTACCTGCTATTTATTATTTGTTCAGAAAGATTTATGAGGTTCTTGCTATATTTCAAGTACCTTGTGAAAAACTGTCATAAGTGCTGATGGAAGAAAGTAGGAAAGGAGAGAAAGATAATATGATTAGATTTTTTTAGAGAATTAAAGTACTGGTTTAACAGTATCTCTAGTAGCTTGTTTTTCCTTAAATTTGAAAATTCGTTGTTCCTAACTTATCTGTTAATATCTGCTACTTCATTAGGCAATTTAGAAAGAACACAGTTTCCTTTTGTATGTTCTTGTCACAGTATACCAGATCCAGGAACTTTGAAAAACCGTTCCTCACTCCTCTTTCTCTGCTCTTTCTTTGCTAACAATTTAGTCCAAAAGCAATTAGGTGGGATTGACCAGCCTAGGCATCCGTGCAGCCGGGGTAGGCGGGAGAGAGAGCTGCATCGGCCTGGCCATGGGGTCAGAAGGTGTCTGTGCAGGGATGAGGCAGTCATGGGAAAGACAGCGGGCTTTGATCAAATGAGTAAATATGTTGAGGATAATGGGGGCAGATTTCTCACTGTTGGAAAGAGGAGTTACAAATATGGAAAGAGAGAAAAGAAAGCTAGAATGAACGTGGGACTGGATTGGAGTTGGATGTATCACTGTGAACTCTTGGTTTTGAATATATATAGCAAGACATAAAAATGGAGGGGGGTGTGTGAGAGAATGAATGAATTATATGTATGTATATTTCCCTAGCTTTGTCCACTCAGAGGGCCCAGAAGCAACAGCACCCCAGTAGCAGTGAATATACTCAGTGCCCAGTTCTCCTTTTCTAAATACCACTAAACTCTGCTGAAACGAGTCAGGAATCCTTGCAGGAGTGGCCAGTTTCAGGATGGAGGCAGGGAAAGTACAAGATACCCCTACATTTTATAGCCAGAAAGAAGGGATTGTTTAAAGAATGAGGGGGATGTGTCAAAAGTACACAAGTGTCAGCTTGATGGAGCTCCCTCTGGCCATACTGGAGACAATTTGAGCATCAGAATAAATAATGATACTAATGGGTCAAAACCCATTCGATAAAGTAGAAATCCATGACTTCATGCTGCGATCAACAAACAAACAAATAGTTTAGTGGGAACAGATATTTGCATATTAGCAAAGTACCTCCCCACAAAATACTTATTAATTACAGAGGAAGTAAGAGTGAAGAAGCCTGGCAAACACCACCTTAATGAAATGATTAAAGTTAATATAAACAGTGGTGAGAGAAATCAAAATGTGCATGCCACCTGATCGGATGCAGCAAAAAGAACACAGGTCACTTCTGTGATATTCTGCCAAAGACATGCACACTGAATCTAATCGGTGGGATCACCAGACAAAGCTAAATTAAGGGCGGGGCATTGTTTAACAAGACCGGCCTGTAATCTTCACAAGGGTCAAGGTCATGAAAGCTGTCGAAAGACTGGAGAACTAGTCCAGATTGAGGGAGATTAGAGCCATGACAAAGGCATGAATCTGGACTGATCCTTTTACTCTAAAAGACATTGTTGGGACAACGGGCAAAATCGAATGGGGAGTTAAGGATTTGATGGTGGTAATATGTAAATTTCCTGATTTTGATTGTTATAGGTTGATTATATGGGAGACTTTCCTTGTTTGTGGGAAACCTAATCTTGGGAACTTATTCTCAAATAGTTCAGGAAAAGAAGAGGTCATATATGATTTATTTATCTCTGACTTACAAGGTAGAAATCTGTTAATCTTTGTTTCTGCTCTTTACCAAAAAAATTCTCTTCTTTACCAAAAATTCTCCCATGCTTTACTCTTGCCCAGCCTACCCTGCCAATTCCCAATCTTTAATCAATACAACTGTCTTTTCTTTGCTGCCACTGCTAAACAAAATCAGACAATTGTTGATTGACTCTATAGAATAATGAACTTCAGCATCAGCAATGCTTAGCACTTCGTTTGCTTGTCTGTCATTACTTGCTTTTCCCATTCTCCTCTGAGTATTCCAAACCGCTACCAATTTCCTTGTGTTTCACTCTACTTTTATTCTGACTGCCTAGCCTCCTAATTCCTGAGAACATAGATGCCTGCAAGCTTCCTCCTTTCCTCCTCCCCAGCCACGGTCTCAGGTACATCTGTGAGTTTCACCATCCCTGCTTCTCTGCTACCTTATTCATAAAAATAGGTGATCCTAATGTCTTCCAGTGCTAATCTCTATCTTCTACAGCCTCCTCTGGGACTTCGCACCATGAGTGTTCCTTTTATTTTGTCCCCTGTCCCTTTTCTCTGTATGACTATTCGTGGCTGAGCAGAGGAGTAAATGGCAGAGCTGATACTTGAAACCAGGCCTGTCTGATTCCATTCTCATCTTACTAAAGTATTAAACACTCTTGTCTTCCCCTCCCCCCCTGATAGTTTTTTCTTTGGCTTCAAGGTACAACTCTTTCCTGATTTTTCTACCTCTCTCGCCATTTTTCCCTTGTTTTGCTGACTCTTGCCCCGGTGCCTACCCCTTTATCGTTTGTGCTCCACAGGTGTCTGCCCTGGGCCTGCTTCCTTCCATACTCCATGGCTTCCCTTTGATATTCTCACCACCACCCAGCCTCAGGCTTCAGCTACCCTCTAAATGCTATTAACTCAGATCACTTCTGTTCCTACTGGATACCTTCTAGATTGGACCGTCCAGTGTGGTAGCCACCAGCTGCATGTCACTCTTGAGACCTTGAAAGACGGCTGGTCCAAACTGAGATGTGGTGTTAGTGTAAATAAATTTTGGGTTTTGAAGATTTAGTATAAAAAAAAAAGAACGTAAACTATCGCCTTAATAATTTCTTGATTGATTAAATGTTGAAATGATAATATTTTAGATATATACCGAGTTAAATAAAATATGTTACTAGGATTAATTATACTTGTTTCTTTTTACTTTTTTAATGTGGCTCCTAGAAAATTTTAAGTTACACGTGTGGCCCTCATTATATTTCTTTTGGACAGCACAGCTCTAAATGTTCTGCAAAGGCCTTAAACTCAACATGTTTATAACCAGGCTTATTATTTCCTACTCTCAAACTTGTTCCCCTTTGCCCAAGCTTGAAAACTTAATTTTTTTTGTAAATTAAATTCCAGTTTTTGCCACGAACTCTGCTAAGCACTTGTATATCATTTCATTTTATCGTCACAACAAACTTATGAGATAGGTATTCTTCATTTTACACCCGAGCAATTCTTGATTCTTCCCTCTTCATGCCATATCTGACACATCACCAAGTCTCTTTCCGCTTGACTTCGACACCTCTCTTATTAGCCCTTTCTATTTTATGCCCCTAACTCTGGTTGAGATGCTCTGTAGCAGCTTGCTGTCTTAATAATCTCTTCTTCTTTGTTGCGCTATCCGTTTGCCATTCCTGCCAGAATCATCTTCCTAAAAGACATGCCTGCTCATAATTCTGCTGTGCTGCAAACTTTTGACGGCTCCCATTCGCGTGAGTAAAATCCAAGAGCCTTTACATGGCGCCTGGCGTTCTTCATCATCTGGTTTTGGCCTACCAAAGTGGGAGCTCATTTTTCTGGGTTTTATTTTCTTCATCTCTAAGGATTCCTCAATGTAAAATTTATGATTATTGGAAGACTTTCTGATACTAATGCAGTCATCTCTTACTAGGTTTAATCTTGTTCAGCGAACAGCACAAGCTTGCACAGCTCTGGCCTTTAATCTTCATAGGAAGTCTGAATTCCTTGTGGCATTAGCTGATTATTCTGTTAAATGTTTCGATACAGGTAAGAAGTCCTCCTGTTTACCTTTTGAAGCAGAGTAAAATGTAGACTGAAGTACCGCAAGGAGTTTGCCAATCTGTACAGTTTGGGAGAGTCCCCACAAGACGGACCTCACTTCAGACACTAACCACAAGTTTGGGGGTCCCAGGGCCACCCTGATGTCAGATCAGCTGGCTGCAAATTCAAGGTTCCCGACAACTACCCTCAGGTTTGATAGTTCACTAGAATGACTCACAGAACTCAGAAAAGCACTATGCTTATGATTATAGTAGTTTTAATGTAGCTAAAGGATACAAATTAGAACCAGCCAAAGAAAGAGAAGCATAGGGTGGAATCTGGGAGGCTCCCAAAGGAGAAGCCTCTGTTGTCTTCAGGGACACATTACCCTCGGCATTGGTGTGTAGCCCTCTGCACTGAGTATTGCCAAACCAAGACAGTCACCCAAGCTGTGATATCCAGAGTTCTTACTGAGGCTCCTAATCATACGAGTGATTGGTTGGATTGTTGCCTACTTGGTGGAACTCAATTTCCAGCCCTCCTCCTCTCTGGAGGTCGGGCTGATATCACGTGGCCCCAGCCCCAACCTTCTAATCACTCACATGGTTGGTCTCTCTGGTGTGGCCAGCCCCGACTCTGAGGTTCACTCCTTAGCACATGCCATCTGCTGTGAGGTCTGAGGACCTACCAGGAATGACAGACACTCCTATCACTGAGGAAACCCCAGGGTTTTAGAGGTTGCCTCCCAGGAGGCTGGACAAAGGCCAGAGGGGCCGAAGACCTCTCTTTGAGGGCCAAACTCCTTACTACACAGATACAAGAATAATATTTTTTAATATAACCTGTGTATTTTATACGACATTGTGTTTTTTAATAGGGAACTTAGAGTTCTCTAAAATGAAGCTCTTATTAGCAAAAAAAAATATCTCAGGGCCAGCCCAGTGGCATAGTGGTTAAGTTCACATGCTCTGCTTCGGTGGCCCAGGGTTTGCAGGTTCGGATCCTGGGTGCGGACCTAGCACCACTTGTCAAGCCACACTGTGGTGGCATCCCACATAAAATAGAGGAAGATGGGAACAGGTATTAGCTCAGCGACAGTCTTCCTCAAAAAAACAAATAAATCTCAATTGTATTGTTTTTTCTTGTTATTAAAGTAATTGTTATATTTAGAAAGATATATAAATGATAATAACAATAGTAATAATAGTGATAGCAGACACTTATATAGTATTTACTCTTCACCAAGTATTGCTCTATGACTATACATATTAATTAATTTTAGTCATCATAGTAACCCTTGGAAATGGATACTGTTATCCCCATTTTGCAGATGTGGAAACCGAGGCGCAGAAGTAACTTGACCTAGGTCTCATAGCTTGTGAGTGGTAGAGCCAGGATTCCTCATCTGTAGTCTAGCTGCGGGGTCCCTGCTCTTAATCACTGCTCCTCTCTCACTGTACACGCAGGAAGGAAAAGCAGTCATGCTTCAGGATGTCCAGAGATGCAGTCAGTGTTTTTATAACAGGGACCTCTGTTTCCAGTCTGTTTTCTATGCATAGACCTTTTCTAACAAATATATGATCATCCTATCTATATTGTTTTGTGGAATCATTTTCTAAGCCTCATAGAAAATTAGTATATTTAAAATCAGTACCTAATATTCTACAGATGTTTACAGTACTATAATTATTTAACCTGTAACCTACTTTGGGCCTTTAAACTGTTTCCAGTTTTTGGTATTACAAACACTACTGTCACAGAATTTCTGAAAAACTAAGTCTTTATCCTCATCTGGGATTGCTTTCCTTGGATTTCACCCATTCTCTTTTCCTCTCTTCTTAGTTCCTCTGTTGGTAGTCTCTTCAGTCTTATTGACCCCCCCCCATTGAAGCCCCTTCCTTAGATGTTGTCTCCACCTCCCTCTTTCGTCACTGCCACATCCTGCTGCTTCACAGCATCCATCAGTGGATTCTGACTCCTGCTCCCCCCACTCCGTGCTGCTGAGGCTTCCAGCTCTCAGGTCATTAGTAGCCGCTGATTGTTTAGATCCTCTTTGTGCGTTTCACCCTGCTTCTCAGTAGCGTTTACCACTTTGGGTTACTTTAGGAGTCTTAGTCTTCATACTCCTCTCTCTCTGGGTTCTCCTCCTGCCTTTCCGGCTGCTGCTTAGTTGTCTCTCTCCTGGATTTTTCTAGTAGTTTCTAGACTTCTGGATTTTTGACCCAATTAAAAAGAAAAAGTAGAGGAACCCACACAGGTTGTTAGCTTTTGATTTTGCTAATTGACATTGGAAAAAACAATAGAACTTCATTTTATAAACCAAGGGATTTCTTAAACATAACCTTATACGGATATAATACAAAATTAAAAGCTAGTACTTTAAAATTTAGCTTTATGAAAAGCTCATTACATGATCCTAATTTTTCTCATTTTACTCAGGGCCAATGAGAACTTGGTCATTAATTAATGCCAGACTTTACACTGATGTTTGGAACCACTACCCTCTCCCTAAGGGTTTATCTGTTCCTCCGTCTTCAGTTTTGACCTACTTTGTATCTTAATGTTTCCCAGATTTACATCTTGCTTTCTGACTATTCTCCTCAATTCCATCTTTCTGGAGGAAAAAATTCTGATCGTAAAAGCAAAACATGTCCACTGTCGAAAACTTTGGAAACACAGAAAAATGTAAAGAGAAACTAAAAATCACTTGTAATTTTACTACACATTGATAATTATCATGAATAGTTTTTGACATTTTCCCTACCAGCCTGTTTCGTCTGCTTGTTTGTGACATGCACATGTACACACACACATGCACCTCAGAATCAATGTTAGAAATCAAATTCGTCTCTTCTTCCCACACTGCTAAATCTGTTCCTCCTTATGTGTTTCTTACCTCGTTTAATAGTATAGTATCACCATCTGTTTCCAGAGCTAAACTGGAACCGCTGGAGTCTTAACTCCTCTTGTATCTTAACCCATCCATTTGATCACTAATCCCTTTGATTTTTCTCCTTCCTAGCTCTAATTTCTTCCTTTCTCCATTGCCACATTCTTAGTTTAGACCCTGCTTATCTCCTGCCTGGATTACTACAGCAGCAAATAAATGAGTTGTCTTGACTAATCTCTTCCCCCTTTCCAGTATATCTACCATATGTCTTCAGAGTGCTCTTTCTAAAACACAGACCAGAACTGGTGCTCCTCAGCATGAAACCATTACTCACATGAGAAAGCCCGAACTCCCTAGTGTCGCATTTAAGGCTGTTCTTAAACCCTTTGTCAGCCTCATCTCCTTATACCTCCATGATACACACGTTACTAATGTGTCCCACAGTGCAGCTTATCGCCTAGCCACAGCCTTCCATTTCTGTGGGTACCTGGCCATCAGTTGAATCAGTTCTTGGGTGATACATAGTGTTGCACCTGTCTGTCTGTTGTACTTTTCCCCTCAGTCACCAAGGAGCTGGTTAGCTGGATGAGAGGCCATGAGTCGTCAGTGTTTTCGATCTCCGTGCATGCATCGGGGAGGTACGCCATCACCACTTCCTCTGATACGGCACAGCTCTGGGACTTGGACACCTTTCAGAGGAAGCGGAAGCTGAATATTCTCCAGTCTGTGGGTATACAAAAGGTCAGTGAGGGCTTCTCGGGCTCGTTCTTGGTGAGCAGGATTTATAGATGATATAAGAGTGATGATTCACTTTGTCCCACGTATCTATGTTCTCATAACTCTGCCACAAGCAAGGCGAAGTGGCCTGCAGAACTGAAAATGTTGCCTGTGGCTGCAGTTTATAACTTACTGAGCTTTTCTTCTTTTTTTTTTTTTCCAGTTATTATTGTAGTCTGTAACTTCAGCTTTAGTGAGATGATAGTTTTTATTTAGCTGATTGGGTTTGTTTTAGTTTTTAAACCCTCGCCCCAAAATTTTGTTATGAAAAGTTTCAGACATACAGCAGTTTTGTGAGGATTTCGCAGTGGACTCATGACACTCATCATCTATAGTCCACCATTAACAAGTTCCTATACTATACTTTGCTTTACTGTATTTATATGTTACTAAACTATATTATGGACCTATCTATCTTTCTCTCCCTCTGTTCAGTAATTCACTTTTTTTCTTGTTTGCGTTTTGAAGTAAAGTGAAGACATCTGTATATTTGCCCATAAATACTTAAGCCTGCATTTAATTGACTAGGGTTCAGTATTTGTTGATGTAAAAATTTATATATAATGAAATGCACAAATCTTAAGTATTCATTTGTTAAGTTTTGACAAATACATACACCTTTATAACCTGTGCAGACCTGTCATTACCATCATCCCAGAAAGTTCCATCCTGTCCCCTCGCAGGTAAACACTGATGTTTTTCCACCATAGATTAGTTTTGTCTGTTCTAAAATTTCACGTAAATAGAGCCAGTCAGTAGTGATATGTGTAAAGCTTTTTTCATTTAGCATAATGTTTTTGAGATTCATCCATGTTGTTGTGTGTATCAGTAGTTTGTTCCTTTTTATTACTGATCAATATTTCATTGACTACGTATGTCACTTTTTTTTAAAAAATCTTTTTGTTCTTAAGCTTTAATTTTTTTCTATTTGATTAACCACATACTGTTTTCAGGATCGTCTGAGCCTCCCGTGTGATTAATTATTTTGCCTCGGGTTATATTATACATGCAGTGTTGCTTTTAATTTCTTGATTATTAAACATGAACATCTAGCAGTGCATGCCAACCACAAATTTGTTTTGTAGTCTCCATGGAAATCCCAGAGTTCTTTAGTTTGCCTTTAATAATTAGAAAAAGGTAAAAGTTGTAGCTAGCTTATTCATCAGGCACTTAAGCCAAATGACTTAGTAGGTCTTTTCTTCTTTAATTGCTTTAGTACTTAAATTCAATTTTAAATTCCAAAGAAGAGAGCACTGGGAGTTGAGCCCACAATGGAAGCAGAGTTATGAAATGACACAAAAACCATCTGTTCTTTTACCATGAAATTAAAATTAGTATACACTGGATGGTTGCCAATTCTAACCTTGCTTCGTCATTTAGACATTTTAGTTTAAAAAATAAGACTCCAAATGTTAGTGATAGAAGAATAAAATTAAATGTAGAAAATGGATGTATAATATGCAGTATGCATATAAGTACGCATATAATATGCAGTACATGTATATATTGTTCTAAAATAACAGAACATTGTAGTCTGTAAGTTACTAGCAAACTTTTTCTCAAAAGATCAGATAGTAAATAGGTTTGGTTTTGCAGGCCAAGAGCAAGATTGAGGATATTATGTGTGTACTTATGCAGCCATCTAAAATGAAATAATTTAAAAATGTAAACACCATTCTTAGGTCCTTGGCTGTATAAGACGTGGAGATGGCTCAGGTGGTTGCCACTTCTGGCTTATTCTGTTGAAAATAGGAAATAATTGTAAACTTATCTTAAAAGTAAAATTTTTATTCTTATCAAGTTTTTACTAAACCTATATTTTTATTCCAGTTTCTCTATTTTAAGTAGAACTTTTGTGATCTTTTTTTCTTTATGACATATGGTAACACATGATGCTATGGGTCTCATTTTATGGTGGCTCTTTTAATCTAAAACAGCCTCCCACCATTTTTTTTCCATGACATTAGTTTTTTTTGAGAGACAGACCAGACCAATTGTCTTGAAAAATGCCCCACACGCTGGATTTGTCTTACTGTTCCGTCATTACATCATTTAACTTGTCCTCTCACCTGTGCTTCTTATAAACTAGAACTTAATTCTAAAGGCTTGAGCAGATTCGTGTTAAATATTTTTGATACGCGATTTATGTGTAAGATGAAAATAGTAATGGCACTTCAGGGTTGGTTTCAGGATTGAGTGTGACACGTCGTGTGCAGGCACTTAGCACAATGCTTTTCGTGTAGTAAGTGCTTCATGAAAGCTGCAGCTGCTGCTGTTTCTGTTACTGTTGTTATTGTTACTATTATCTACAATTATTGTTATTTATGATCTAGCTCTGTTATGGGATTATCTCAGCGCAATTACAGATCTTCTTAAAAAGCTGTAAGGCAACTGTATTGTTTTTCTTTTGACTACATTAAATAGATGCATAATCTCTTATTAGCAATTCAAACATCCATAAATTTTTAACTGACTTGGTGGTAAAATCTGATCTGACCTGAATTCATTTGGCAGTAAGACCTGAAGTGCGTTTCATGAAGCTGAAATATTAATATGTTTGAGTATGGACGCTGCAGGTCACCTGAGAGTTCCACATAATATTACAGAGTATGCATTGTATTACCTTTCTCAAATCAGAAATATTGCTGAATTCTGGAGCACATCTGATCCGAAGAATTTCAGATAAAGAACTATGGACCTTTGATTTCGAAATGTTTTTAAAGAACCTACCACTCCAACCTCTTGCCACTGTTTTTTGTACCTAGCAATAGCAGTAATTTAACACTAATAGTAATAGATACCAATTTTTGAATGCTTACTATGTACCTAACATTCTGTAGCTATTTTTAAGCTTAAATAATCCTAAAACGTAGATACTAATAATCCTCGTTTTACAAACGGGGAAACCGAAGTTCAGAAACATTAAGTAACCTGCCCGGTGTCACATAGCTTATAAAAGAGTTGCCATTTGGGGCTGGCCTGTGGTCGAGTGGTTAAGCTTGCGTGCGCCAGTACAGTGGCCCAGGGTTTCACCGGTTCCAATCCTGGCGCGGACATGGCACCACTCATCAGGCCATGCTGAGATGGCATCCCACACAGCACAGCCAAAGCCACTGACAACTAAAATATACAACTATGTACTGGGGGGCTTTAGAGAGAAGAAGAAGAAATAAGAGAAGATTGGCAACAGACGTTAGCTCAGGTGCCAATCTTTAAGAAAATTTAAAAAATTTAAAGAGAGTTGTAATTTGAATCCAAGCCAGTCTTGCTCCACAGTCATCCCATTGCACCACACTGCCTCTCAGGTAAACAAGTCACACGTCTTCGAAGTCATAAATTTTAAATTTTTTGTTGATGCTTGGAGGTAGAATATTTAGCTTTTTCTTTAGGAATTTTGGAGTAAATCCTGGGATTTCTCATTACTGTGGCTTAGTGTGTATTGGAAAAGGTTTTGTGATGGATATCAGAAAACATTTAATGGAGTGTGTTACTGAACTTAGTTCCGTCTCTCTATACACTGGGCATGCACTAGATTTGTGCTCAGTTGTACATTTGACCTTAACTTGCTCTTAACTACTGTCCTGAACTCTTTCTGTGAAAACAGCTCATGTCCTTGTCTAAAATGAATTGGAAAGCTAGGATTTGCATATTTTATAAGGAGATCTGCAGCCCCATCCTTGTACCCAGCCCTCCAAAAAGTCCATTTTGTTAGTACTTTTGAAGTTTTCTCGAAGCTTTTTATGTTTGTCAAGAGATGACACTATCTAAATAATGACATGATTCATTAGGAACAATTTTATAATCATTAAATCTGGCAATTAAAATCACAGATCTGGTAATGAATAATCATGTAAGCCATAATCTATCACAGCCTTGCCCCTAAAATAGCACTTGATGCTCATTAACTTTTAAGCTTTTGCTTCTCTCAGTAGGAACAAACTTTATTACTTTTCTAGAAAAATATTGCAGACTATAATGAAAACTTTGTCACTTTTTTTTGACATTGGTTTTGAAACCATGTTTTAATGTTTTCTTTATAGATTGTAGGTTATTCGTTGCACATTCTTTCTATGAGACCTGTATGTTAGAAGTCTTCCTACGTAATGAATCTGTTGGCAAAAGATGTACCGAGATTGTCTTTGACAAAGTGAGCCAAGGACAAAAGTGAGGAACTGGGTCAGGCAAGGACAGCAACACCTTACGTAGTTGAGTGAGCATTTTTATTGAGTCTTAACCCTGAGTAGATTGTTTTCATTAACCAATATGTTCCATTGTGCATTATGTATATGTGTATGTATGGGGTTTTTTTTTAGCACTATTTGTTATTGAAAAAAGAGATACTATTATATGTGTATGAGAAAAACAGTTTATGATAATAGCCTGCAACTATTGTTATGAAAATTATGGCTTACAGCCCCCTGAAACTTTTATAGTAATAATAACTTTTAGAATCATTTCCTAACTGTATGTATATAATAGGCTGGGTGACAGTAACACAAATTAGATGCAAGGCTGCAGCAGCATTCATATAGGTGCCTTGTTGACCCATTATTTTTGCAACAGTGAGCAAAACCGTGGTAGATGGGTGTTGCTCCTGATTTTCCCCTGAACAGAGTGAGTTCTGGCCTGCTCTTTTTCAGTACTGTGATGACGGTTTTATCCAGATGCTAATACTCAGGAGATATTCCAATACAGTGCTAAAAACAACGGCGCTGACCACTCATCCCCAAAGAATGTAGCATTCCAAGAGAAGACAGGCCTCTTCCTGACACTAGTAAAGTTGTGAAGCTGTGTGACATCAGGGGTCAGAAGGAGAGGCCAGAAATTCTTAAAGGTCTCTGCCTCCTCAGTGAGTCTGCTCCTCTCTTTTCAGCATAGAAGCAATCGTATATTTTAAAAAATAATAATAAGGCTTGCAAAGACACACCAGTAGAAACAATGATGAAATATGTTCAAATATAAGATGTTATAATAAGATATAATGCAAGTAAGAAGGTCATTCTAGATGGGAATCAAAGAATAAATAGCTAAAGATGTAACTAACAATCGAATCATGTGAAACGTCTCAAGCTATTTGAGGGGATTTGTTTTGAGAAGATGGGCAGGAGTATTTTGTCCTCAGGGCATTGCTTTCTTCCATTTTCTTTCCTTCTTTCTTTTCCTTTTTTCCCTTCCTCCCTTTGTGTGTTTTACACAGGTGACACACAAAATATATATTTGAGGCCATTTGAACTCTTAATACGAGAAAATATTGGTCAGTTTTAATTAAAATTTTATATTATCAAAACCAAGCATTGTTTAGTGCTTATGTAATAGAAAAATAGAAATTAGAAGAATTATATTTTGAACTTGCTATCAATTATCTCATTCGTCCATTAAATAATTGAACCTCTAAGAAAATATGACCATGTATTTGTTTTCAACTTTTTACTTTTATAAATAATGCTTAACAAGCATTTGTATACATTTATCTTAAAGCACTTTGCTGGATTGTTTCCAAAGGATTAAGTCTTATAAGTAGATTGACTAATTCAGAAGAGACATATATTTTTAAGGCAGTTGCGATATGTT
Organism: Equus quagga; assembly: GCF_021613505.1. Classification (NCBI taxonomy): domain Eukaryota; kingdom Metazoa; phylum Chordata; class Mammalia; order Perissodactyla; family Equidae; genus Equus; species Equus quagga. The sequence continues at coordinate 18,041,258 of NC_060282.1, read as the reverse complement.
GTACAACATCTTTAACCAGTTTTTGCTATCAGCAGCAATGTATGAAAATGCCTTTTCCTGTACTTTCACCAGCATTTTGTAATTTTTTTTGTGTGGTTTTATTTATTTTTATTTTTTTTGGTGAGGAAGATTGACCCTGAGCTAACATCTGTACCAGTCTTCCTCTATTTTGTATGTAGGAGACCACCACGGCGTGGCTTCATGAGCAATGTGTAGGTCTGCACCCTGGATCTGAATCCACAAACCCCAGGCCACCAAAGCAGAGCATGCAAACTTAACCACTACCCACAAGGCTGGCCCACGCATTTTGTATTTTTAACATTTATCAGTAGTTAGTATTGAATGCAGTGTTTATATTAGTATATAGTTTATAAATATAATTCACATGTTACTTTATGTATAGTTTATGCATGTGTGTGCACTTAAAAACAAAATAAATTTGGGGGCCAGCCCCACGGCCAAGTGGTTAAGTTTGCATGCTCCACTTCAGCAGCTCAGTGTTTCGCCGGTTCAGATCCTGCTCATGGACCTAGCACCCGGCCCACATAGCAGAACTAGAAGGACCTACGAGTAGAATGTACAGCTGTGTACTGGGGGGCTTTGGGGAGAAGAAGAAAAAAAAGACTGGCAGCAGATGTTAGCTCAAGGCCAATCTTTAAAAAAAAACAAAAATAAATTTGGTACACATAAAAGGGTATCTCATTACTTTCATTTGAACCTTTTATAAGGTTAAATATTTATAAATTGTTACTTAGTATTTCATGAATTTTAGTCATTATAGTCACCTACTTTTGATTTAAAGGTGAATACCTTTTCTTTTAGTTTATAGTAATACGTGAAATATCAGTATTACCCTCTGTCTTATAGTGTAAATATATTTTTCTCCAGTTTAAGAAAAAATAATTTTAAAAAAGAAAAATTGACTACTTGTGTAATTTTAAATTTAACGAGGGCTAAATGATCCAATAACTTTTTTTCTCCCTCTTTAGGTTTTCTTTCTACCGTTGAGTAATACCATCCTCAGCTGTTTTAAAGATAATTCCATCTTCGCCTGGGAATGTGATACTCTTTTTTGCAAATATCAATTGCCAGCTCCACCAGAAAGCTCCAGTATATTATACAAAGTGTTTGCTGTGACCAGGTGATGTGCGTTTTAAGATACTGAGAATTTTTAAGAAATATAACTTCCAGTGAAATTTTACAAATTTTCATTCTACATCTCATTGTCATCTGAGGAAAAGTTTCCTTCAAATTTAGATATGGTCTATAGAACTTTTTTTTTAATTTTATCATGGGAAATTTAAAATAAACATAAAAATATAAAAGTTCATGAACCCCTGAGTACAGTATTCTCATTAGCTATAATAATCATCAACTAGCAGCCACTCCTTTTTATCTATAACTCTGTGTACTACTTCTCTACTGCATTGTCTTAAAGCAAAGACAAAGCATATCGTTTCATCTGTAAATATCTCGATGTGCATTTCTAAAGGATAAGGGCCCTTTTTGAAACACAACCATAGTGCTATTATCACACTTTTTAAAAATTAGTAATTTCTTAATATTGTCATATAGCTAATCATTATTCAAATTTCCCTGATTTATCTAATTGTTTTTTATGGTTAGTTTGTTTAAATCAGGAATAAAATAAGATTCACACATTCTCTTGGTTGATATAGCCCTCTTTTAATTTTTTCCTTGCAGTTTATTTGTTAAACAGCTGGTCATTTGTCCTAGAGTTTTCCATATTCTGGATTTTGCTCTTTGCATCCCTGAGATGTTGTTTAATATGATCTTCTGTCATCTGCATTTCATATTGTAAACTAGTTCTGCATATATTTCCTATGAATTGGAAGCTTGATCTGATTCAGGTTTGATTTTGGGGCAAGAAAACATGGGTGGTTTGTGTACTTTGATCAGGAGAAAGATAGTGCTCTTTCTCATGTGATATTAGCGGCCATTGATGATGATTACCTAGATTTGGTTTTGAATTAGAGGTTAGTAAAATGGTGCTACTCTAATTCTCTCATTCCTTCTTTCCTTACCGAGTAGAAACTCCTATAGAAAAAAACTTCCTTTCATCAAAGGATGTTCCTTCCAAACATCCTTGCATTTCTTTCATTACTTTGATGTTTAGTTTGTAAAGGAAAGACAGGATAAATGCTTGATTTCCCCCTCTTTTTTTAAAAGAAAAATTTTCAAAATAATCAGTTGGTTTATTGGCATCTTCCGAAGGTGGCCAGTGAAGTCTTTTGTCTTTAATCCTGGTAAATTCCTGGGTTTAATCTAGTGGACATGCTTTGGTCGATTAAAGTGGTCACTGTTAGCGATGCTCCAGTTCTTTCGTCTTTGAGCAGTGGGATCCTCTTCAGTTGGCATTGAGCCCTTCTGATACAACCCCATTGGTCTGTGATAGCTTTTGTTCTTTCTGGTCTGACAGGATGTTCCAGGCTTATTTGTGTGTTTCCAGTCCCAAACCTGGAATCAGCCATTTCTCTAAAGAGCCTGGGTTCATTTTAGTGGGAAGTGAATCTGGATGCTAGGGGTTCTCATTGTGACTGGGTTGGTCATTATTTCCAGGCCTTTTCAGTGGAAGGAGCTAGGAAATAGGTGTTATTTCCTCCCTTTCTCCCACCCTCTTCTTCTAAGTCATTAGTGAATCCCATCAGCTCTCCCAGACTGTGCTTTGAATGGGCCTACCTTTCTGTCCGTTCCCTCAGCTGTTACCCTACTCTCTTTCACACTGTTATGATAGCCTCCCTCTTTGGTCTCCTTGTTTTCAGTCTCATCTCCTAAAGTCAGTCTCTACATAGCAGGTAGAGTGGTCTTTTTAAGTCACTAAGTCAGATCATGTCACTGCCCTGTTGAACCCCCTTGGAAGGCTTTCCACCGTACTTAGAACAAAATGCGAACTCCGCACCGCATCCCCTGAGGCCTCTTGTCATCTGGCCTGGGCCTCCCTCTCTTTCCTCATCTGATTTCCTTCCCCCATCGCTGTTCCAGCCACACTTGAGTGTGGCCTCTCACTCTTCCTTCATACTAAGCTGTTCCAGTCTGGAATGCTGCCCAGCATGGCATTCTCCCTCCAAATCATCCCGTGACTGGCCCATTTGCATTCAGGGAGCTGGTCTTCCTCCTTTCCCAGCTCTGTAACATCGCCTCATTTTATAGTTCTTTACAGAATTTATCATCCCCTTATAAATCAAGTTCATTTTTTGGTTGGTTTGCCTTCTTCTAGACTGAAAGTCCCATAAGAGCAGGAACCTTACTTGTCTTCTTCACCACTGTGTTCCTGGCGCCTGAACTGGTACCTGGTTTATAGTAGACACCTGACAAGTTCTTGGTGAATGAATGAGCAACAACCTTGCAAATCAATCCAGCTTGTTCTGTTTGTTCTTTATAAACATAAAGTAGCTTTCTTTGAGCAGAAAGAATGTTTGGGCTCTCTGGTTTTTCATATAGCAGTGCTGTACCAATTCAGTATAGTCATATGTGAAATGTGGAAAGTTGGGTAGTGATAAGTGACTTTGTGAGATCGTGCTATAAAATATAAGCATTACTTAGAAACCCACAATCCAGTCAGCAAACAAATGTTTGTTAAGTTGGGGTTTTAGCACCAGAGGTTAAAAAAAATACATGCAGTAAACCTGAGTTTTTCTATATGGTGGCCACTGGGCATATGGGACTATTTAAATTAGTAAAAATGAAATGAAATTAAGAATTTCCGGGGCCAGCCTGGCGGTGTTGTTAAGTTCACATGCTCCACTTCGGTGGCGTGGGGTTCACCAGTTCAGATCCCAGTGACACACCTACACACTGCTCATCAAGCTATGCTGAGGCAGCATCCCACATATACATGATAGAGGAAGATTGGCACAGATGTTAGCTCAGGGCTAATCTTTCTCACCAAAAACAAAGAAAAATTAAGAATGACCTCAGAAACACTAGCCGCATTTCAAGTTCTCAATAATCAATCTCAATAATGTGGCTAGGCTAGTAGTGACCATATTGGATGCATAGATACAGAGCATTTCCATCATCATATCAGATCATATTCGACAGTGCTGCTGTAAACAATTCATCTAGTCTTACTTTCTTACCTTTTTGTTGTACAGAGATGGTCGAATCCTGGCTGCTGGAGGCAAATCAAATCATCTTCATTTATGGTGCTTAGAAGCTAAGCAGCTATTTAGAATTATCCAGATGCCTACTAAAGTTCGAGCCATTCGCCATCTAGAGTTTCTTCCTGATAGTTTCGATGCTGGTTCTAATCAGGTTAGTAACATAAGTGTTAGTGACATTGTACTGTTTGAGAAAAATCTGAACAATTTTTAAACTATATTAGCTCGTACTTAACTTGTACCCTGATTGTTACAAGGATTTAAAATTACTAATGTGTTGTTTTTGTGAAGAGTCTAAAATTGAAAAAAAAATTGAAAAAAAAAAATTTTTTTGGTGAGGAAAATTGGCCCTGAGCTAACATCTGTGCCAGTCTTCCTCTATTTTTTGTCTGTGGGATTCTGCCACAGCATGGCTTGCTGACCACTGTGTAGGTCACAGCCCAGGATCCAAACCTGTGAACCCCAGTACACCAAAGCAGACATTGCAAACTTAACCACTATACTACCAGGCCAGGCCCCTGAAAAAAAATTTTAAATCTTAGGTTCTGTATGTTACTGACAATGTACCCTTTTTCTAAAATCAATATACTTGATTTCAGTTTATGGTTTAATTTAATTATGTCATACTTTATGGTTTACAGGGCACATTAGCATGTTACTTTTTATGTGATCCTTAAAGAATTCTTTGAACATAGGCAGGGAAGGTATTCTCACTGTTATACAGATCGTGATACTGAAGCTTAGAAACCTTAAGTGACTTGTCAACACTCTTTGTGAACTTTAAAGATTGAAGGTGGGGCTGGAACTAAAATTTTTCCATTTTGTTGTGCTGTGTTTTATGTACCGTAACTGGTGCCGCAGTCCCATGAAACATGTTTTCTTTCTGTCCTGCCTTAGTTTGCAAGTTGCTTCCCCTACACACACATCTTCTTTCTTTTTAATAGTTGAGTACAGTCAAACCTTAACTTTTTTATTTTCAATTAGCTATCTTGGATCTTACACTTCAATAAATTTTATTTACATGTAATATATATGTTTTATGTATATGTGTTTATATATAATTGTGTATATTTACCATATCTCTTTTGACTTAAGTTTTTTGAGTAGGTAATTCATTCACATGGCTGAAAACATAAACCACATGAAGGCGTACAGCGAATGTCTTACTCCTCTCTCCCGTTAGCCCAGTTATGCGCTCTCCATAGCCACTGTTGTTAGTCTTAATGTTTTTCCCTCTTTTCACCTTGCTTTTCTTCACTTAATTTACCTTGAAGATTGTTCTGTATCGGTACAGCACTTCATTCTTTTTCTACAGCTGCATAGTATTCCATAGTTTTTAAATCAATCCTTTATTATTGGGCACTTAACTTGTTTTTAGTCCTTTCCTATTACAAATAATGCTGCACTGAAAAACTTTTTGCTCACTTCATTTCACGCATCCTGTCTGCAGGATAAAACTCCACAGTTGCAATAGTGGTACCAGGGTCATGTGCATCTGCAGTTTTGATAGTTAGTGCCAAGTAGCCCTCCAGAGAGGCTGCGTCAACTGTGAATGATGGGATGTCCTACAGCCTGACCAACAGAAGAACATGCTTTTTATTTCCCCCTTAAAAGAATAGCTTGCCTCTTACCCCTTCACTATCCTTGCAACTCACAGACCTTTCTCTCCACTCCCCAAATGTTAGTTACACAGCTGGAAGCAGGTAGACGGTGGGGAGCCTCACTGAGAGTCACAGGTTTGTATGGGGCAGCAGGGTGGCTGCTAGCTCTGACTGAGCTGTGGGGACGGTACGGAACACGAACCCTCCACACTCCTCGCTTCTGGTAGCAGTGTGGAGGTCAGAGTTAAGCCCTGTCTTATCATCTGTATTCCCTCCGTAGGGACTAGTGGAGACGTGGCCTCCCCATGGGAAGGAAAGATTGTCAGGTGACCTTTCCATAGTCCACCAGGATGGGCTCCTTGCTGGGTCTGGGTAGAGCCAAGCTTACCTGGACCTGAGCAGGGCAAACTACATGAGCCATCATTAGGGATTTGAAAATATGTAATGACTCTCTGCGAATGTCATCTCCTCTGTCCTCCCCTCAAAAAAGAAAAATTGATAAACATATAAATACACACTTTCAGACATTTGACTTTTAAATGTGTTTTTAGGAACTCATATGTTGTTTCTCTCTGTTCTTAGGTTCTTGGAGTGCTAAGTCAAGATGGTATCATGAGATTCATCAATATACAGACTTGCAAGCTTCTCTTTGAAATCGGCAGCCTTGATGAGGGAATTAGCTCGGCGGTGGTCAGCCCCCACGGACGGTACATTGCGTCCATCATGGAGAATGGAAGTCTGAACATATATTCAGTTCAGGCTTTAACACAAGAGATAAATAAGGTATGTGACCAAGTCAAAAACGTCAATTTTTTGTTTTTTTAAGATTTAAGTATATCATCGAAAATAAAATCTTTACGCTGTGTTTTTCTGACTTCCTTGGACCCTATCCATTTTTCTGGAATTTTTTTTTTTGCTCCTGTTCCCAAAGCCACACATCTAGACTTGATTTCTCACCTATCGTCCGTTCCTAAATTGCTGCCTCCCTAAAGCATCTATTTGGTGGCCCTGTCCCATTCAGGGTGCCCTCATGCTTCCCAAAAAGGGCGTTCAGTTCCAGCCTCTTCATATCTGTCTCTCTTTCTTCCCATCTTGTAGGCTAGAAACCTTGGAGTACTATGACTCTTCCTACTCCTTTATTTCCTAAATCTAGTCAATACTAGGTTATGTAATTGCCTCAGTTTGGAATATCTACGTATGTGCTGCCTGTTCTCCATCTCCGTATTAGCCATCTTGTATTGGTCCTCATTAACTGCTCTTGAGTAACGGTAATTTCAACAAGTATACCAACACTCAGAGCCCTCAGTGCTTGCCCCTGCCCATCAACCATCTTTCATGTAGCATTTCTCTAAAATAACACTTGCTTCATCATTTCTGAAATAGTGCTACTTTAGTGGCTTCCTTTTGCCTGTTTCATTAAGTCCGGCCTCTTCTGCCCGGCTCTCAAGGTCCTCTCTATCTTGTCTGCTCTACCTGTCTAACTTAGTTCTCCATACTGGTAGCTTCCTCCATTGTTCCCTGTAATGCCCTTGTCATTTCTGCATCTGTTATCTGCATTATTCATTTCATCTAAATATACTTCCTTCTCTTCTTTTATGGTTCTATAAAATTTCCCCAGCTTCTTTCCACGTCTCATTGTCTGTGGGCGGCCTCTCCAGGTCTGGAACTGTATCAAGGTAGCACTAAGTCGGGGACTTCGCTCTGCAGAGGAAGAAGCTCACGCCCACCCTAATCACGCAGCCAGTCATTAGCGGGCCCAGATGGTCTGTTCTTAGTATGACAAGCTTTTTTGCCATTCTACCTGCTCCTTTTTGTCTTTTTTTTTAATTAGACAAGTAGTAAATGTCCTATTGCAGAGAAAAATGAAAAGGTACCAATAAGCGAGTAGATAAATAAGAATCACAGTCTCAGCATCCTCCAGTGACCTTGAAATGCCTACGTGCCCCATCTTTCTGTGTGTAAACGTATACAGTGATTCCTCATCATTCACGGATTTGTGTGTGTCGACTCACCTGCTCGTGAAATGTATCTGTGCCTGTAAAATCAGTGTTCACCACGTGTTCACAGACACTGGCCTGTGCAGAGCAGCAACACATTTTGAATTGCCCAACATGCAGGTTCCCAGCTGAGGTCAAACAAGGCAACACTCCACCTTCTGATTTCATCTCAGACTGTAAACAGCATCCTTTTTGTGGTCTGTTTAGTGCTGTGTTTTTCACATTTTTGTGCTTTTTGTAGGTGATTTTGCTCTTTAAAATTGCCCTCAAGCGTAGTGCTGAAGTGCTGTCTGGTGTCCCTAAGCACAAGACCCCTGTGATAGATAAACTTCATTCTAGCATGAGTTACAGTGCTCTTGGCCTGAGTTCAATGGTAATGAGTCAACAATATGTATTAAATAAGTGTCTTTAAATAAACGCATACACAAAACAAGGTTATGTATTGATTGGTTGACAAACGTGTTGTGACTAGGCAGGCTCACAAGGACTTAACTCTGTTTCCCCTCTGAGCGATGATTCAGTATTCACTAACTCAGTATTTGCAGGGACTGAATAGAACATAACTACCGCGAATAATGAGAATCTACTCTGTGTGCGTGTGTGTGTGTGCACGCATTTTCTTTAAATATATGGAATTATACTCTATTTGTAAACCTTAGAAATTTTAATAATATATTATTATTTGCTCTTACTGGGGGAGTGTTTGGCCTAGCTGAATTTTACAAGAGCTAGGTGAGTGTTATTAGTAGAAACAGGGAGAGATCTGAGAAAAATGAAGGTAAGAGAGAGTCATTGACCTCCTCTCTGCTGTTTGTTAGGCAAATTGAGATCATATTGACCAGAAAAGCTACCTTATAACAGAAAGAGGATAATCTGGTTTTTTTGGACTCATTACTAGCACCGCCAATGTCTCTGTGGCTATTCTGGGCCTACACAAATGCCCAGGTCCATAGTCACTACAAAACTGAACTTACCTACATCCCATTCCTTCAGTCCTGTTTTCTTGCTGTTGGAGAATTTCTGGTATTGTGCTAAAGGTGTTGAAGTTTTAGCATTACTAAGGTATGGCAATTTAGGTCATATCTCAGGCTCTAACTTTTGGGAGATTGTATTTCATGGAAGAGTCTGGGGTTCATGCAGGAAAAAATGTGGCACTAGAATAGACATTTTAATAAAGATTTAGAATGGATTGAGGTTAGAAGGTAGTTCGAGGACATTAAAGATGGGCAGTGTTCAGAAGTCAGTTATTAATTACACTATTAATTACATTTCATAGATAAAGAATTGAAAAATCATAGAATGAGTAGTCATCGTACTTTTTTTATGGTCAGAGCTATTGTTATTCTATCTTACATTATCCTTGTAATCTTTCTAGATGAGAATAAATAATGTATCCTAGAAAAACACTCTTTGGAAAACCTTATAAAGTTAAAACTAAATATTTTTCATAATAATTTTAAATCAAAAATATCATGTTACCTACTCTGCACATTTTACAGTGTTATGGATTTGTATATACTGCAGTTGACATTAGGGAATACCTTTTTTGGTCTTATAGTTGGCTGCAGGTTTCAAAAGCAGAAGTCTTGAACCTCTGAAGACAGCATGAGAAAAATCTTTGAAACCTCAAAGCAGTCTTTTAGTAGTCTGTGTTATTAAAAAAAGTCAAGATGTTTGCTTTGTTTTCTTTCTTTCTTTTGGGGGTAAGAGGGGAGGAGGTCAAAAAAGTTTGGTTTCTGCTTCAAAGAGCTCTGCCCAAGAGTGGTGATTCATTTTCATTATACGTCGTCTTGGAAGAATACTGTTCTGGATTTCATGACAGTTGACTTCAAGGTAATGTGTGTAACATGTTTTTCTGAAATCTACAGTGTTCGTTTGGACATATAGAGTGTTCCGTATATTCTTGTCCTCATCTGAAAGGAATTGGCACTTTGGCTTCAAAAACATTTTTTGTTAAATCGCAAATCCACCTTGTCTTTGATTTGGGTCTGGGCTAATTACTAAGGGAACATTCAGCAATAATGGTCTCAAACATTTAAATCCCCCGTGAAAGTCATTGTAGTTGAATCATAGTCAGAACTCAGAAGGCCTGAAATGCCTTATCTGCTCATTTCCTTTGAACCAGGAAGATCTTTTGATTTCGGAGTATTATTTGTGGATAAAATGTTTCAGTGAACCACTTTACCTTAACTAAATTGAAGTTGTCGGGGTTTATTTTCCTGCTTGGAACACCCCGTAAAAATGAGGGTTTGGGATCTAAGTCGTGCTGTCTGAACTGCCTTTGAAGCAGGAAGGGACCAGCAGCTATCTCTATGCAGATGAAAAAACGTAACCAAGGATAGAGAGGCAGTGTCCGTGCTTCCGGAGCAAAGGCGTTTGGCAGTTTCCCTCAGCAATTTCGCTTGAGCCTGAAGAATATCAAGGTGCTTCAGCCAGCGTTCCAGAGGGCTGCACGTCTCCCTGCGCCTTCTCTGCTTCGGGTTGTCACCATACTGCTCACTGTATCTTGCAAGTACAAAAAATGGACCGGTACTCTAAGATTTAAGGGCAGCTTTCAAAGAATAATTAAATTCTATTTGTTGTTGTTAGTCATCTATCTTTATTATGTTCTTCAAAGGAATTTGGTAGAAATTCACTTTGTTAGTCAACAGCACTCTTGGATATTTTATTTACACTTCTTGCCTGAAGAATAATTACCTATATATTAAGGCACATTGTTGAATTGATTAAAACGAATATTGTGAATCATATGTGGCAGGTCTATTTTCCAAAGATAGCCACTGGATTTTTTTTTTCCTTTTAGCCGCCTCCTCCTTTAGTGAAAGTGATTGAAGATTTGCCTAAGAGTAAACTGAATGCTGGTGATCTTAAGGTAAAAGTAACATCGAGAAGGGTCCAGCGGCCATCAAAATCAAGGGAAAACAAAATACAGACGAGAATATTAAAACAAGACCGGGCTGGTCATTGTGAAAATAAAGAGGTAAGAATGTGTTATAATTCAACTTTTTTTTTTTTTTTATAATTCAACTTTTTTTGTCGTGACTCTGCTATAGGCCAGTCTCGTGATTTCTAGGCTGTCATAACTCTTCCCTCTCTTAGGAATTAAAGGAAAGTTCTGTGAAGAGAAGAAAGTTGTAACTGAAATTTTAATATGCTTTTTAAACTTTTTAATATAAAATTAATACATACTTAATGGTTTTTTAAAAAATCAGACAGTATAGAATTGCATTGTCCAGGACGCTGCCCGCTCGCCACGTGGCCAGTCTGCACTGAGATGTGCTGTACATGTTGAACACATCAGTCATTGAAAACTTACTATGAACAGAAGGATGTTAACTATCTTCTTATTTAGCAATTTTATGTTGATTATGTGTTGAAATGCTAACATTTTTATTATATTGAGTTAAATAAAATACATTATTAAACTTAATTTTACCTGCTGCTTCTTACTTGTTTAATGTGGTTCCTGGAAAATTTAAAATTACGTTTGTGGCTTGTGTTATCTGTTAGATGATGCTGGTTATAAGGGGAAAAGATGAAAGCATACTTTGCTTCCTCCCTGTTCTCCAGCCCACTCTTCATCGCGCTCTCCAGAGGTAGCCATTGCCAGGAGTTACAGATATCCTTTCAGAAGTTTTCTGTGCATATGTAAACAAACATGTCTGCATATGTTACCTTTTTACTTTTATTTCTTTTACATAGATGGAATCATTCTATAGCACTGTTCTCTAACTTGCTTCTTTTTATGTTAGTGCGTATAGTGCTACAACATTTTTAAAAATATTTGCAAAGTATTGTATTTCTGGATATACCTTAGTTTATCTAACTGGTACTCTGCTGACTGGCATTTACATTGTATTGTCAGTCTTCTGTTAATACATCTGTGATGCAGTGGATATCCTTGTGCAATGATCTCTGAACATTTGTGCAAATGTATCTGTAGAAGTAGAATTTTTAAGTCAGAGTGTGTGCATAAAAATTTTGATAGTAGCAGCCAAGCTGTTCTCAAAAAGAATGTACCAATTTGCCTTTTGGCCTTGTTTGAGATGATCTGGTAACGTGTGTGTGTGTGTGCGTGTGTGTGATTTATTCAAGAAAAGCTTAGAAACAACCAAAATGTCTAATAGTAGGTCACTAATCATAAATTATCGTAGAGCTCTACACTAGAAATCTAAGAATATTTGAGAAGAAAGGGGAATAATTATAGTATGTTAAATACAAAAAGCAAGCTACAAGAACTATATTCTTGGATCTCAATTTGATTTAAAAAGGAGGAGGCTGGCCCCATAGCCGAGTGGTTAAGTTCATGCGCTCTGCTTCAGCGGCCCAGGGTTTCGCCAGTTCGAATCCTGGGCAGCAACATGGGACTGCTCATCAAGCCACGCTGAGGCGGCGTCCCACATGCCACAACTAGAAGGACCCACAACTAAAACTACACAACTACGTAGTGGGGGGCTTTGGGAGAAAAAGGAAAAATAAAATCTTTAAAAGAAATAAAAATAAAAAGGAGATGAGTACCATATATTATTTTTAAAACTCCATAAGAAAGACCAAGATACTAGTAGAATTATCTTTGAGGGAAAGGATTTCAGTCAGTTTTATTTTCTTCTTTATATATATTTTTTGCTTTTTCATAATTTTATGCAAAGAGCGTATATTACTTTAGAATTGAAAGAAAATATGAATATTAACAGAGAGGTCGCTAACATTTTCAGGGACTTCTTAAACTTCTTACTGACATTCAGTCAGTCAGTCTCACACACAGAAGAGTACACATAAATGGACGGCTCAGTGAATTTTCACACACCTGTTAGCAGCCCCCCGGGAGCTCCCCTCGTGCCCCCTTCCAGACGCTCTCCCCCTCACCCAAGGAAAACTGCTGTCCTGACTTGTAACACTGTAGAGGAGTTCTGCCTTTTTTGTACTTACATAAATTGGATCATTCAGTTTGTAGTCTTTTGTGTCTGGCTTCTTTCGTTCAATATATTTTTGAGAGATGCGTGGAGTTGTAAATCACGCACTCATAGCTGCAGTATAGAATTCCATCGTGTGCATAAGCCAGCATTATCCATTCTGCAGTTGGTAGGCATTTGGGTAGTTTTCCAATATTTTTGCTGTTAGAAATAGTGCTGCTGGGAACGTTCTAGTGCATCTCTGTTGTGAACATTAGGATACATTTCTGTTAGGTATAAACCGTGGAGGAATTTCTGGCTTCATAGGCTGTGCACGTGTTCAGCTTGAATAGATACTGTTAAACAGTTTTCCCAAGTGGTCGATTGAAGCAATTTATATTCCCACGAAGGGGTGTTTGAGAATTCCAGTTGCTCCATATTCTCACCAGCACTTGGTATTTTTCACATTAATTTTAATAACTTTTAATAGTTTTTCTTTAAGCATTTAAAATTGTGAAACTTGCAGAAAAAAACACAATGTGTAAAGTGTTGTGTACCAGGGAAATTTGTTAGAGACTCGGTGCCCAGGGTTTGAGGCTGGTTATATAGGACCCCTCTGTTTAGTGCATTTCAAAATTGCGGACTCCACGAGGAAAGCAGGGATTCAACGCAAACCCCAGTGTACAAACCGTATAGGCACAGCAAGCCATGCGTTGTCCTGGCATGGTGAGGACCCTCCTGAAATCAGGGTTTCCAGACAGCAGACAAGGCCCAACCTCGCAAGCAAGCCTTTCTGAGGGGGGCAGTCTCCAACCTGTCTGCAACTCGTTTCTGGGCATACCCATCGTCACATTAAGAAGTAGGGGCTTCGACGCTCCAGGTCACACACTATGTGCTTGTCCCCAGTCTCACTTCTCTCCCCATCCCGTAGATGTAACCGTTATCTTCACTGTATTAATTACATCCTTGATTTTCTTTATAGTTTTATCACCTCTACATGTAACCCTAAATATTGTTCAGCTTTTAAAAACTAAATTTCAGGCACAAACCTAGCTGTGTAAAGATTGGGCAGTATTGCCCGTATTAGCTGAATGCTTTAATGAGAAGATCAGCTGAATGGGGTCTCTGAAACATGGTCTGGCTTCAGCTTTCCTGAGAGTTTATAGGAACCTTTTCTTGGAAAATAGTGAGCATGGTCATTGCCTTCTGGGAAATAAGAGGATTCCCATGACAGGCATTTGGCAGTGCCCTAGTGTGGATCAAATCAGACTGTCCTACAGAAATATATCAGGGATGGGCTGCTGCTAAGAATCCTGTAACCAGCTCTGCAGAGTAGGTCAAAGTAGAACCCTTCTATGGGGCGAAATGCGTGTCCACAACTAATCTTGGCATCAAGATAGAAAGGGAAGTAGGAGTTTCATCAGCTTATGGTCAAGACAAACACAGATAAAACTGGGGCCGAACTCAACCTGGGCATTCTATCTTTATTTAAAAAGAGGCTTCAGGGCCCAGCCTGGTGGCACAGCAGTTAAGTTCGCACGTTCTGCTTCGGCGGCCCAGGCTTCACCGGTTCGGATCCTGGGTACAGACATGACACTGCTTGGCAAGCCATACTGTGACAGGCGTCCCACATATAAAATAGAGGAAGATGGGCACGGGTCTTAGCTCAGGGCCAGTCTTCCTCAGCAAAAAAGAGGAGGATTGGCAGCAGATGTTAGTTCAGGGCTAATCTTTCTCAAAAAAAAAAAGGGAGGGGGGCCGGCCCCGTGGCCAAGTAGTTAAGTTTGCACGCTCCCCTGTAGCGGCCCAGTGTTTCACTGGTTCGGATCCTGGGCACAGACATGGCACCACTCATCAGGCCACGTTGAGGCAGCGTCCCACATGCCACAACTAGAAGGACCCACAACTAAAATATACAACTATGTACTGCAGGGATTTAGGGAGAAAAAACAGAAAGGAAAAAAAATAGATTGGCAACAGTTGTTAGCTCAGGTGCCAATCTTTTAAAAAAAAAAAAAGGCGTCAGTGGCAGCAGATGTCTGGGAGGTGATGGTAGTGATGAGCCTGTCTCTGTCGTGGATCATAGTGCTTCAGTGTGGACGGGTTGCCCTCGATATCTGGCACATGGCTCTCAACCATGGATCTTTCACCATCATCTTGGGCTATTCCTTCACCCCTCTCTTGCATTGGATTACCTGTTTCTTATGGTAAAAAGAGCATTGAACTAAGTCAGAAAATCTAGCTTTGAGTCTTGAGCCAAGACTTAGCAGGTTTGTGACTTTGAGCAAGTCACTGAATTTCTCTGACCTTCCTTCCCATTTTCTCAAAGAAAGGAAGACAACATTCCATCTTTTTCATATAGTTGTTAGGATCAACTGAGATAATCTATGAAAATGGCTTTGTAATCCTAAAATCTATAAAATATTTTTCCACTAAAATGAACGTAGACCAAAAAAAAAGCAAAACAGGGGAAAAAGTGCTGTTCCCCTACTTTTTTTTTTTAAATGGTTACATTTTAAGTGGTAATATAAGTATCTACATAATATCCTTGATTTTGCCTCTTAACCCACAAAGCCCAAAATATGTACTATCTGACCCTTTACAGAAAACGTTTGTCAAACCCTGTTCTAGGGAAAATAATATGTCATCAACTTTATCAGCTGTGTAATATGCACACTCAGGAGAGAGATTGTGTGTGTGTGTGTGTGTGTGTGTGTATGTAGAGAGAGTCCCATGATGTAAAAATATTTTTTACTGTGTGTTGTGTTCTAAAATAGGAAAGCCACTGTCAACTAGGGTACCTTTTCAGTTTTAAAATTATGTCACTTATTGATACTGTTTTTTTTCTTTATAGAATGAGTTGTCAGAGGGATTAAGCAAAAAGCGTTTACAAATCTTATTAAAAGGCTATGGTGAATATCCAACAAAATATAGGTAAAACTTAAATTCTCTCATGTTAAATCAGTCTTACCCCCCAAAACTTTTCTTGGTTAAAAATGTTTTTTAATTTCAGAATGTTCATTTGGCGCTATCTGCTACAACTGCCTGAAAATCATACTGCATTTAGTAACCTAATAGATAAGGGTATTCATGCGGCCTTTCTCAACCTCCAGAAGAACTACCCCATCAAAAGTAGGAAACTACTCAGAGTATTACAGAGGTACGTTCAGTATATTGCAGCAATGTGTACCTCCCGTAAAATATTTATTAATTACAAATGGGAAAATAGTAATTCTCTAGTAGAGTAACTCAGCAGACACCAACTTAACTAAGTCATCGCATTTAAAATCACCAGTAATAAAACGTTTCAGGATCCTGCACATGACTTTTGCAGTATTCTTGCCAAAAATTTATAACTTCACTCTAATCATGAGAAAATAGACAAACTCAAATTAAAGAACAATCTATAAAATAACTGGTGTTCCTCAAAAATGTCAACGTCATAAAAGATAGGAGACTAGGGAACTCTCACACTGGAGGAAACTATGGTGATGCCACAAATGCAGTGTTGCGTCCTAGATTAGTGAAATGAAAAAATGACACACAGGAAAATGACACTAGTGGGAAAAATGGTAAAATCTGAATGAAGTGTGTAATTTAGTTACTAGCATTGTACCAATGTTAGTTTCTTAGTATTGATGATTGTGCTGTATTTATGCAAGATGTTAACATTAGAGTAATCTGAGTGTACGGTATATAGGAACTCTACTATTTTTACAACGTTTTGTAAGCCTAAAATTATTTCAAAACAAAAAGTTAAAAAGAAAGAAAAAATCTTAAAAGTATTACAAATAAATGTGAGAGAATTGTAATCCCAAAGTAAGGCAGGCTTTTCTAAGCATGACATATCCAGAAGAGATTGCTGTGAATAAAGGTCTTGACAGGTAGAAAGTTTCCCAAAGCAAAGACATACGTAAAACCAAGAAAATGCGTGCAAAACATTTGACAGATAAAAGGCTGATTTCTTTAGTATATGAAGTGCTTGTGTTTGTAAGCATGAAAAAGACCAACCAATAAGAAAAATGGGAAAAGGATTGAATATATAGTTCATGGCAGTGGAAGTGCTTCTTAAACATGAAAAGATACTTAATCTCCCTTATAATAAAAGAAATGCCAACTAAAACTACATCGAAAAATGTATATTTTTTTGAAACTGTGTTGAAATACCATTTCTTACCTAGATTAAAGGTTTAGAAAGAAGGTTGATAATATGTTGGCAAGAGTGAGAAAATGGACATCCCTTCACATTGCTAATGGGAACGTAAATAGATGGTATTTTTGCAGAGAATAATTTGACACTGGCTCTTGGAATTACTACTGCGCGTATCCGTTGAGTCGGCAATTCCACTTCTAGGAATTCATCTAACTCTGTATTCCCACGTGAAGAATGATATACCTACAGTGACGTTAAACATAGCTTTGGGTCTTTTATAAGCAACTTTTAACACTGGTTCTGGGAGGGGAGCTAGATGATGGGGATGGGAGAGAGAATGGTCACCCGTTACACCTTCTGTATCAAATTTTTATCATATGAATGTATTATTTATTCAAATAAATTTTAATCATAAACCATTTTCTGGTCTTTATTTTGTCATTTTATTCACAGAACCCTATCTGCATTAGCTCACTGGTCTGCCATCTTTAGCGACACACCATATCTTCCACTCTTGGCATTTCCATTTGTAAAATTATTCCAGAACAACCAACTCCTCTGTTTTGAAGTTATTGCTACTCTCATAAGTAAGTAAATAAGTATTAAATAATGAAATCGCGTGGATTCTTATACGTTTTCCTAATATACTTGCACCTTTGCAATGTTTAGTAATGCTAGTGTGAAACAATCGGATATAGAGCCTAAAGTAGACAATTCCGACATTTATACATAAACCTTTTTATTTATGAGAAAATTTGTATAGTTGCATTCCAGCAGATACTATTATAGGCTAGATTTAGTTAGTAAGAAGGAAGCAGATGCTTCACTTACCAAAAGTGAGTTCTTATCCATAGGATCGTAGTATGTATGTAAAGCATTTCACACACAGTGCCTGCAGTGGCAAGTGCTGCCTGCTCTCATTCTCATCATCCGTAGCTAACATTTATTGAGAACTTTCTGTGTACTAGCTACCATTCTCGTTGTTTTGCCTTTATTAACTCATTTAATCCTTACAACAATCCTATGAGATAGGTGTCATGATTATCTCCTTTTTATAGATGAAGAAACTGAGGCACAAAGAGCTTAAGTTTCCAAGGTTAGGTTAGTGGCAGAACAAGGATTTGAACCCAGACAGTCAGACTCTATAGCCTGTACTCCCACCCACTGTGTTTACTGCTGGTCATCTTCATCATCTACACTGAAAAGTGAGTCATTTTTTCATATTCATAAAGTCAGGTCTGTTAAACAGTTAATAAACTGGATCCAAATTATAGATTGGTTTAACAAAAATAACCAATTTTATATGTATTTTAAATTAAAGTGTTTTCTTGTACAGAGAACATAAGCACTTAATTATAGTAAAATTCTGAAAAGTAGAAATAAAAGGTCCCAGCATACATATTGAGAATGTTTCAGTATATTTCTCTTTACATTTTTTGTTCATTTTGTTGCTTTGTATTTGCTTTGATAAATTTTTCCTGTTCATTGGAGAAAATGTAGGAAAATACACTGAAGAAAAGAAAATTCACCAATGTTCCTCTTCCCTAGAGATAATTTTTGATAATATATTGATGAATTTCTTACAAGAGCATTTCTCCCAAATCATTAAATATTCCTAAAAAACATAATTTATTGCCTGCATAATATACTATTTCATCTCATAGGTATCATTTATCTATTCATCAACTCCTAGACTTTTAGTGGGTTTTTCCTAATTTTTCCACACTTTTTAAGTAGCTTTTTATTTCTATAATCATACTACTTTTATTGACTGTTATATACATTATCTTATTTTAATAAACTTTGATAAACATTTTATTGACTGTAATAGTCCATAATGTGCATGTACTAGTTTAATATGCTATTGTTGGACATTTAGATTGTTTCTAATTTTTCCCTATTAAAAGAAACAGTGTTACAACTATCTTTACATACAAATATTTATAATTTCTTTTGGATGGATTTGTAGGATTAGTATTATTAGGTCATAAAATATGAATATTTTAATTGATTCCCCAAAAGGGTTGTACTACTTTACCCTGCCAGTAACACTGAGAGTTTTAAAAGGAAAAGAAACAACTCAGTAACAAAAAGATAAACAGTCCAATTTTAAAATGGGCAAAGGACTTGAATAGACATTTCTCCATAGAAAATAAACAAATGGTTAAAGTGCACATGAAAAGTACTCAGGATCATTAGTCATTAGGGAGATGCAAATCAAAACCACACTGAGATACCACTTTATACATACTACTAGGATGGCTATAATTTAAAAAAAAACAAAATAAGTGTTGGCAAGGGTGTGGAAGAATTGGAACCTTCGTACATTGCTGGTGGAAATATAAAATGGTGCGGTCACTGTGGAAAACAGTTTGGAGTTCCTCAAAATGTTAAACATAGAATTATCGTATATTCCAGTCATTGCAGTCGTGGAAACAGAGACTCAAACAGATACTTGTATGTGAGTGTTCAGAGCAGCATTACTCCTAATAGCCCAAAGGTGGAAACAACCCATGTCCATTAACAGGTGAATGGATGAACTGTACATGCAATGGAATATTATTCAGCCATAAAAAGGAATGCAATTCTGATGCATGCTACAACATGAATGAACCTTGAAGACGTTATGCTTAGTAAAATAAGCTAGACACAAAAGGGCAAATTATATGAAATATCTCAAATAGGCAAATTCATACACACAGAAAGTAGATTAGAAGTTACCAGGGGCTGGATGCAGTGGGAATGGGAAGTTAGTGCTAAATAGGTACAGAGTTTCTGTTTGGGAAAGGATTTTGGAAATAGTGATGGTTGCACAACATTGTGAATATAATTAATGCTGCTGAATTGGACACTTAAAAATGGTTAACATGGCACATTTTACCGTAAGAAAGAAAAGAAACATCTGATTTAGGTAGACATGCAAAACTATTTTTTTTTATTTCAAGTAAAATCTTGTTACATAGCTAAAGTACGATTATATGCTAAGGAAATTGATTTTTCTCTTCTACTCCTGAAATCTAAAACCAGAAGATCCATAATGTGTAGCTATGGATTTTCTTCAAGAGTTTCAAACTACAGTAGTCCATCCTTATGCACAATTTTGCTTTCTGCATCATCACCATCAGTCAACTGCAGTCCAAAAATATTAAATGGAAATTTCCAGAAATAAATAATTCATAAGTTTTAAATTGCACGCCATTTTGAGTAGTATGATGAAATCTCACGCCATCCGGCTCTGTCCCACCCGGGACATGAATCATCCCTTTTTTGAATCCTTAACCATCTACTTCATCAGCTTTTGACATCCAGCCATCAACATTGTCATGGCTCCATGATCCTCTTTCTGACTTATTGTCAGAAGGTCAGTAGTAGCCTCACACTACGTCACAATGTCCGTGTCATTCACCTCAATTCATCTCATCACGTAGGCTTTGTAACTTCTCACATCTCAAGAAGAAGGGTGAGAACAGTGCAATAAGATATTTTGATAGAGACCACATTCATGAAACTTTTATTATGGTACACTTATAATTGTTCTCTTTTATTATTGTTGTTGTTAATCTCTTACTGTGCCTAATTTATAAGTTAAACTTTATCATAGGTAGGTATGTCTAGGAAGAAACAGTACCTTCATGTGTATGGTGTTTGGTACTATCCTCAGTTTCAAGAATCCACTGGGGGTCTTTGAACGTATCCCCCACGCATAAGGGGGGGCTACTGTAGTTTTATTCAATAAACCTTCACGGAACTTCAACTAAATGTTAGCACTGCCGGGGATAAGCCATTGTCCTGGCTTTCAGGTTTACAGTCTAGCTGGGACCTAGAAGATAGTTTGAAGGAATACAGTCACTTGTATGTATAATTTGGAACATGTTTATAAAAGTCATTTTTAAGTGCTCTTTAGTCTCTTTTATGACCAAGAGGAAATTCTTCATGTTCAGTAAAGGATTTCCACACAATTATCCTTGCTCTTCGTTCTGCTCTCACTCAGCTTTGTTGCTAGGGCCTCTGTTCACTTCTGTTGTGGTGGCACCAAGCAGAGTAAAGGAAGAGATGGCAAATGGTCACTGTAGAAAGCAGGGTTTCCCTCCTTCCTAATTGACAATGATATTCTGTTGATGAAGATTAAGTATAAGAATCGGAGCTTTTTGTATGTGTGGTGTAAAATTCCCAGAACCAGGAGTGTCTGAGACACAGTAGCTACTTGCTTAGTACATGTTGCTGAGCTGGATTTTCCTTTTAAAGTTAATTTATTTAAGAGCAGCAGTTAAAGAAGTTGAAATATTTCTTTTAAAGCTTAGTCTTTGCAAGAGTTTATGACTTAATTATTAACTCAAATTTAAATACTAATAAATGAGATAATGGACTTCTAGAATTAGAAAGCCCTATAATTACAAGCCATATGTAATCCAGTACTCTGCTGATCAAAGCCTTCTTTTCTTAGTTTGAGAAAGGCGATCTGGTTGTCAGAAGATGAAACCACAACTCAATATTTAAAATAAAATATCTAAATTTGATAACTGAGGAGAGCTGTGGTGGTTAGACATAGGCTCATTGTGCAAAACAAACTGATGATCTTACTAGGGTTTTTGAGAAGACCTGGGGGGTCGTGCTGGTTACTGAGTTAAAGTCAGCCTTCGAAGCCTCTTCACTGGCGCGGATTCTGCTTTCCACTGGCTGACTTTCAGAGGATGCTGCTGTCACTGATTGGTTGGTTTTCAATATCAAGTTTACCGAACAAGTCATCATTGATCAATTAGATTTAAAACCAATTCTGATGGTTACTTGTTACCGTGGCTATAGAATAATTAATCTTTTCCTAGTAACGGGGACTGTTTTTATCCTCATTATAACATTTAATGGATAGGGATATGCTATATACCCATTTGTTCTCATATATTGCTATCTATATGTAAAATGTAATTTTGAATATTTTTCCTAAACTTTTCTAACTTTAGGTATGGATTTTAGTAGATTTTAGGAGATGGATATTTAACATTGATCACATTTAGTGAAGACTTACCTAGGAGCCTTTTTTAGAAGGATCATTTTGTTAACCAAGAGAAATCCAAAAGTATGTAACGCGAGGCAGTAGAAACCAGAGTGCCCTATAGCCAGGATCAGGAATGCTTTGGGAAGTTTTGTTTGTTTTATTGACACTTTCTCATTGACTGCTCTGAAGAAACTGGCCAATTTCTATAAGCCTAAAGTACTTTGTTAACATGATGGAATTTTTAAATCTCTTGTTCTGGAATTTAAGGAGTTATGTTTTCTCTTCTCTACTAATGGGCATGTTGAGGACATAAACAGTGGATTCTTTTAGGAATTGCAAAGTCCTTTGATAATGCAGAAAAGTAAAGGTAAATTTTCCATTTTTTCCTCCGTAGTCAATTGGTGTCAGCACTGGTTTGAATATTTCCCTAACCCTCCTATCAACGTTCTGAGTGTGGTAGAAAATGTTCTGGCGTTTCATGACAGGACGCTGCTACAGCACTTCATGGAGCATGACGTAACTTCCCAGGTGAGAAGTATGAGCTTTCTAGAAAGACAGAACTTATTTTGGAAGCAAATATTGGTTCTGGTATAAACAAAACAGTATTTTCTTGAAAGAGTATAATAAAAACCTACTACATTTTGTATTTTTAACAGTATTTCATTCTTTTTCTTCATTAAACTGCTTTCCTGAAAGTCTATAAAGAAGGGTCCAAATTAAGGTAGTTCTTGTCATAATTATATTTTTAATATAATAATTTTAATAGTTAAATCAAATGTAAGAGAATATTAGCAATACCTCTATTGTAACTTTTCCCTAGAAAACCAATAAATTTTTTCTTGTTTATTTTAGTTATATGCGTGGCCTCTTCTTGAAACTGTGTTCTCAGAAGTACTAACAAGAGAGGAGTGGCTTAAATTATTTGATAATGTCTTTTCCAACCATCCCTCGTTCCTCCTGATGACTGTCGTAGCCTACAACATATGTTCGAGGGCTCCTTTGCTCAACTGTAATCTTAAAGATGATTTCGAGGTCAGTATCCTTGTTCTTAAGTACCCATTCTCAGATTTCATTTATTTCAGTTGAAAACTCCATCCTCTTATTGAGTACCGACTGTATGTCAGATGCTGGTGCTGGGTGATAGGAATATGGTGGAGAACAAGTTATACCGTATCCTTGCCCTTACATAGTTTGTAGACAGTTCAACAAGCAATTAGAGCAGACTGTTAGTCTTAAAATCTTAGCTTCAGAAAAGAAACATAACATTGGAGTTTTATGCTTTTTACCTGTATAAAGGAGTTTAACAGTTGGGTAGTTGTTTGTTCTGTGCATGATCTTATCAGTGACCATCTGGCCTGTGATAGTCTGGATGCTTATCACACGTGCAAAATGGTAACTGAGAATTTTGAGGCTTGATGGGGAAGTGACTGAAAGAAAGCATTGGAGGTGGTTTTAAAAGGACAGATTCTTTTGGAGACAGGTTGAATCGTTTTTTTGTTACTTGTTTTGTGGTTCTTGTCAAATTAAACTTTATTTTTATTTCATGTTCACAAGATAACAGACATATATATATTTTAGAATTTGGATCTGCCAGTAGAACAAGATAATATGGAAACGTTTCAGATATTTTTAAAGAAGCTCATTTATACGCAAATTTATTTTGGATTTTGAAGGAAAAAAAATTCAAGCAGAAGAGTTTGTTCCATTGTTGAAGCATTCTTCTTCTATTATAAAGGAAGCCTTCAGTTTGTGTTAAAATTTAAAAAGTGTTATTTCAAAAGGTCATAATGTGGTTTTGAGAATTTTATTGCATTTTGAAAATATTAAATTGGATCTTCATTTTAAAACTTGGGTTAGGAAAAGCTTCAGTGAATTTGCAAAAAAAAAAATCCTCTTAAAGACAAATTCATGTTTTCCTTTTGAAACTCTTGTTTTAATTCTACCTCATAGTTGCTTTGTTAGGTAAATCTCAAATTAAACACAAAGTTTTCTTACAGTATTTTTTTCACCATCGGAATAATGTGGACATCAGCGTCGTAATTCGAGAAGTTTATCATCTCATGGACACCACGCCTGCCGATATTCATCCAAACAGCATGCTTGATGCTTTTGTGTCGCTGACAAAAGGGCAGTATCCAGTGTTTAATAAATATCCAAAGTTCGTTGTGGACTATCAGACACAGGAACGAGAAAGAATAAGGAACGATGAATTGGATTACCTCAGAGAGAGGTAATCATGGAATAGTTGTTCTTTATGTAATAGAAACAAAATCTGTTATAACTAAGAAAATTTTTTATGAAAAATACATGTAAATTATTAAATATTTCTGTGAAAGCAGAATTTGAAGACTGGAAATATTTTTAAAGATACTTACTTCTTGCATATAGAAGGAAAACAGTTGCATATCAGTCGGATTACATTTTGTGTTTTAGTTGTTCTTGAACTAAAATTACTCAGTTTTCTTGTTGGCGTTTTGATATAATATTAAATATTGTCTACTTAAGGCAGACGGTTGAAGATATGCAAGCTGAAGTAGACCAGCAAAGAGATGAAGATGAAGCTTGGTACCAAAAACAAGAACTACTTCGTAAAGCTGAAGAAACAAGGAGAGAAATGCTCTTACAAGAGGAGGAGAAAATGATACAACAAAGACAGAAGTAGGTTTTATCACTTTGGAAAAATCTGGGCATATGAGTTCGTTGAATAACTTTGATTTTCTTTCATTTTCATTATAGGAACAATACTATATATAGGATTACCCAGCCGTGCTGTTTCTTTAAGCAAATATTTCAGTTAATAAAAAGAAATCTGTGTATACCACTTTTCAAAAATTGGCATATAGTAAAATAATTCTAAAGCTGTACTGAATATGATATAACTTTGTACTGATTATTCAGAAGTACTACAAGATCTAATGTACCTTGGAAGATGTTATTAGAAAGATTCTATAGTGGGCAGAAATGCCTTGTAATAGAGTGCTGGGTAAATCACCCTTAGGGAGCATAATTTCTTAAATTATGTTTTAAACGTATCTGTGTGAACTGAAAATTGAAACATAAAATGACTATGTCACTACTCATTTCATACTTTGGAGGACAGGGCAAGAAGTATTAACGCTTATTCAGAAGTTTGCTAATAGATAAAATGTTTAATTAAAATATGGGACAAGCATGGAGACTAAGCCTAATTGTTGGGAAACTCACTTCTCTACGTGTTCATCAATTCTTATTCTTGGGTGGGACTTTATGAAACAGATTTCTGGTGTGGGTTAAAAAGAGTTACTGAACTGAGCCGTTAACCTGCTACTGAAATTCTAAAAGAATAAGCATATGTGATCTTTGGTAACGTGGGAGCATTTTTTCGCCCTCCCTTCAGATAAAGGGTATCACTTGTATTGAGATCATCTGAGTAGCAGACACTTGAGAACTTTTGAATATGGAAAGGCCATCCACTTGCATGTGGACCACTAATCATTTTCATGAATGCAGACTTGTAATTGGGCATCTTTCATTTTTGTATTATAAAGATGGCTGTGCTACAATGGCACCAGTTAAATTGGGAAAGTGGACCAAACTAGGTGTCAACCTTTCATTGTTGGGAAACAATATTTTTCCATTTAAATCTATATTGGGAAATATTATTACATGTTCCTCTTGATGTTTTTTGTGTTTAAGACTAGCTGCTGTGAAAAGAGAACTGAAAGTAAAGGAAATGCATTTACAAGATGCTGCAAGAAGGCGTTTTCTGAAGCTTCAGCAAGATCAACGTGAAATGGAATTAAGAAGACTGGATGATGAAATTGAGAGAAAGGTTCATTTTAGCACTCATACATTATCTCTGTTTACTCTCCTTTAAATGTAATGAGCACCTTCAAATTAAATAGTATTCCTAGAGTTCACATGAATCCTAAATAGCCCCTTTCGTTTTATTTATTCTTCCCTCAGCTTTTATTCTCTTTTTATTTCATTAATTGTTAAATAGTTTAGAAATGCCAGGAAAATTAGTGAAGTTGACTGGTGCCTTTGGTGACAGTTTCTCTAAAAATAGAAGTATCGATTAACCATTAAGTTAATTTTAATAGGGGAAATATTTTTTTTAAATATAAAAACTTACGGCCAATATAAAAACATTTTCATTATAAAATATATGGAATTAAAAATAGACCTTTTCCACTCTTTTCTCATTTCATCCCCAGAGATAAACTGTTAAAAAATGGTTAATTACATGGTCTTTCAGATGTTTTGCTATAGGTAAAGCAATAGTTGCGTTCATATTTTCTTATATTTGTATAAAAATGGGATTATTCTCCTAGACATTGTTTTTGTGACCTGCTTCTTAAAATGATACATTTTGAATTTCTTGTCACACACATTGTGTTGTGTCTGTCTTTCTCGTTTTCGTGGTTCCATAGTATTCCCTTGTATGAATATGTCATAGTTTAGTCCTTGACCGTTGGGAATTTGGGTGGTTTGCAGTGTTTTGCCGCACGAAGCAGTGCCGCGTTGCACCTTGTCTGTTCAAGTCCTTGAGTGCGTGCACACACGCTTGTTGAGTAAATTCCCGGTTATGCCAAATTGTCCTCCAGAAGTGAACCCATTTAGGCCATTTTAAGTGTATAAGAGCACCCATACCCTGGGCAGCTTGGAGTACGTCAGTCTTGATATTTGCCAATCTGATAGGGAGAAAATTATACATTTTAATTAACCTTTTTTTTTTTTTTTTTTTTGCTAATGAGGTTAAATATCTCTACAGTTATTTATCTTCCATTTGGAGAAGAATTGTAAATTGCACATCCTTATCATTTGTCCATTTTTCTATCAAGTTCATCTTTTTCTTATCAATTTACATGGACTCTTTGTATCATTTGGGGCAGCAGTGTCCAAAAGAAATAGTGTGAGCCCCATAGGTAATTTTAAGTTTTCTACTAGGCACATTAAAAAAGTAAGAAGAAACAGGTGAAATTAATTTTAATAACATTTTATTTACCTCAATGTATCTATAGGTTATCATTTCAGTATGTAATTAGTATAAAGACATTATTAACAACGTTTTACCTTTTGTTTCTACTAAATCTTTGAAATCCAGTAGTGAGTTTTTATACTTACAGCGCACCTCCATGTGGACTAGTCACATTTTAAGTTCTCAGCAGCCACTTGTGGCTGCCACACAGCCTAAGGCTGGGGCATTAACCCTTTTGTCTGTTGTAAATGTTTTCCTCTGGTCTGTGTTGCTTGTCTCTTAAGCATGTTTAGTGTTCTTTTTTCTTTCTTTCTTTCTTTTTTTTTTTTTTTTTTTTGCTGAGGAAGATTTGCCATGAACTAAACAATTCAGATTGCCCATCTTCCTATTTTTGTATGTGAGCCGCCACCACAGCATGGCCACTGACAGATGAGTGGTGTAGGTCTGCACCCAGTAACCAAACCCGGGCCGCCAAAGCAGAGCACTCCAGACTTAACCACTAGGCCAACAGGGCTGACCCTCTTTTTTTTTTATGTGAAATATTTTAATTTTTGGATAACCAACTTTATTAAATTTTTGTGACTTCTTGGTTTCGTGTCATATTTATAGAGACCTTCCCATTCCAAGGTTATATTACCACTTATGCATATTTTCTTCTAGTCTTATGTTAGAATGCTTTTAACATTTTAAATGGTTAAAAAAAATCAAAGAATAATAATTTCATGACATACTTTTTTTTTTTTTTGTGCTGTGAAAGATTTGCCCTGAGCTAATGTCTCTGCCAATTTTCCTCTATTTTGTATGTGGGACACCCCCACAGCATGGCTGATGAGTGGAGTGGGCCCGCACCCCAGCATCTGAACCCTCAAACCTGGGCCGCCAAAGTGGAACATGTGGAACTTTAAGCACTTGGCCACAGGGCCAGGCCCTATTAAATTTTTTAAAACATGAAATTCAAAGTTCAGTGTTCATCAGTAAAGTCTTATTGGAACACAGTCACATCTGTTTGTGTACGCATTGTGTTTGGCTGTTTTTGCACTACAGCAGCAGAGGTGAACAGTTGTGACAGAAACTGTGACACGCGAAGCCTAAAATATTTACTCTGTGAACCTTTACAGAAAAAGTTTGCCAACCCCTGATGCATCTGAAAATTGAATGTAAGGAATGAGTTAGGTATCAAGCTCGCTTCTTTCCCAAGGCAAGTCCATTGTCCCAACACCATTTGTTGAGTATTACCAAAGTCGTTTGCCAACTGACGGTTGTTAAATGTTATATTCCCTTATATACTTGATCTCTCCCATTGGTCTGTCTGTTCCTAAGCCAGTACACACTGTTTAGAAAACAGCTTTGCACTGTTTTACTAAGTGGTAGAACTAATTCCCACTATTAATCTGCCTTTTCAGAGTTTTCTTCATTATTCTCAAATGTTTATCATTTCAAATAGACTTTGAAAATTTTGTCACCCTCTCTCTCTCTGAATCCCCACCTCCCCCATCCTATTGGAATTTCTATTCAGATTGCATTGAATTTAATTTAGGGAGTTTCAAACCTAGTTTTAATAAAATACTAAATATTTTTTAAATCTTTTAAAGTATTTTTAATTCATCTGTATTAGAAATCTGTTATCTCTTTATAGCATGAGGTAATACTCTTTTGTTTTATTTAAAGCTGATTACTTTTAAATTGTTTTCTTTTTAATGCTTTTTTATTTACTTATTTATTTATTTTGAGGAAGATTAGCCCTGAGCTAACTATTGCCAGTCCTCCTCTTTTTGCTGAGGAAGACTGGTCCTGAGCTAACATCTGTGCCCATCTTCCTCTACTTTATACATGGGACGCCTACCACAGCATGGCTTTTCCCAAGCCGTGCCATGTTCCCACCCAGGATCCGAACTGACAAACCCCAGGCCGCCGAGAAGTGAAATATGCGAACTTAACCACTGCATCACCGGGCCGGCCCCTAAATTGGTTTTTAAAATCTCTGATTCCTTTTAATTTTCTCATCTAGTGAATGAGGTTGAAAACTCGATGTAGAAAAGTATATGTTCTTCTCCAAAAGTAATACGGGTTTAGCATTTGACCTCTTTATTCCAGACCCCTTTGGGATAGTGGAAAGCAATTTTCTGGTCAGAGAATGCTCTCAAGTCCTTCCAATGGCGTGTTCTGGCCTCTGCCTACCCTTCCAGCCTCCTAATCTGATAGTTCTGACCCTGCTAACTGCAGAAGCTTCTCTGGGCACAGTTCAGGCTCCATCCATCAGGACAGGCTGCTTGAGTCCAGAGTGACCATGGACATCCGTTAGCAGCAAGCAGTGCTGATCTGTTTTTGCTCTGGCACATAGCTGTTTGTATCTCTGAAGACTCATAAGCAAAAGAGCTTCTGTAGTTGAAATTCCTGAAAGGCATTCTTTGCTCTGCCAAACCTCTCCTCCACCTCTTGGCGTTGTCACTGCTCTTGCTTCAGAAACTCAGGTATCCCCACCTTTGAGCTGACTGCTCAGTAACCTCCTGAAGTGGAGCTGGCTGCCAGTCCATGGTGGTTTACGCCTTGGATGTATGTCCTTACGCATCACGTTACATTCTCAGTTCTACTGTTTATTTCTCCTATTACAGGTATTTGATAGTGTCTTTTATCTTTACAATATCTAACCTTTTGCCTTATGATTGCAGGTAGTAATGCAATCATTAAATGTTTACTGAATAAATGAATGGGCTCAGATAGCTGATGGGTTGTAGTTTTGTTTTTTTCTGAAACACATGTCATGTATTTTATTCTCATCCCCCAAAATTGGGACTTTAGGCAGCCCAGTATTTAAGACACTTGCTAAGATTCTCTAGTCTAAAGAGTGCCTTATGCAAACCCCCTAGTGTATAGGAGTGTAAAGCTTGCAAGTAATCAAATTTGGGAGAAAGGTGAGCTTCCAATTCCCTGAGTCCAAGGAGGGCACATACAGGCTGAATAGTCCACAGTAAATTTAAACTGGTTGCCAAACCGAATTTATAGAAGTATAGAGGTTTAATCAAAAAGAACATCAGATAAATGTTATATTTAATAAGATTGAACATTCCATATTCTTATCCACCCCAAATTTAAATTGCTCAAGTTTTTCTAACTCATAATATTGGCTAATGTAATATGGTGAGAACTGCCATCTGGTCTCCCAGTCTGGGTAGATGAGCATATGGTAATTGTGCTTTCTTTTTTGGAAAATTAAGCTTAACATTAAGTCGGACGTTATTCCTAGATTCCACAGTGAATGTTAATATATTGTCAGGTACTCTGGTTTCAAAAACCTAATGATGCCTATTGTTTTACATACTTTTAGTGGGTTGTTTAGGTCATAAGATTACTAAATCTATTAAGTGAAATATTCACAGTTTGCTTTGTGGCCGTAGGTACACATGAGAGATCGAGAAATTGCTACCACAGCCAAGGACCTAGAAATGAGACGTCTGGAACTCGAATCACAAAAAAGACTTTATGAGAAGGTATAAATCAGCTATTTGCAATATAAGAAAAGCAGGGTTTGTGCAAACACTTTTCTTTTTTTGGGTTTAGTACTAAGGATTTTTTTGTTTTTTAATTTTTTTGGTGAGGAAAATTGGCCCTGAGCTAACGTCTGTTGTCAGTCCTCCTCTTTTTGCTTGAGGAAGATTGTCACTGAGCTAACATCTGTGCCAGTCCTCTATTGTGTATTTGGGATGCTACCACAGGATAGCTTGATGAGTGGTGTGTAGGTCCATACGTGCCCAGGATCCGAACCCGTGAACCCCAGGCTGCCGAAGCAGAGCACGTGAACATAACCACTGCACCACCGGGCTGGCCCCTATATGAGCTCTTTTTAGAGTGTATGTTCATGGTTTTTTAATGTTCATTTTATTTGTTTTTCTAAGCAGAATATAGTGCCATCCAGGATTGTAAGGTAGCCAGAATGTCTGAATATACAGAGCTTGTTGTAATTCTTTAATTCCTGTTTCTCTTAGCAACTTAGTCTAGTGTCTGAAGCACCAGATGTAAGCCCCAGATTTTGCCTCAGGATCTTCTACCAGCTGACTGCGTTTTCCTGTATCTGTGATAGTGACTGCAAAATTGTCCCACTGCTTCACAGGGACCTTCTAAGGTCAATCAGGCGAGAGCTGTGAAGTACTTAAAATGGAATCTTCTGGGATCAAATCAGCAAGCGTCTACTTACACACATAATTCAGTTTCCAAGACACTGGGAAAAGGAACTTTGTTAATATAAATATTTATTATAGAGGAAGAGCATTTTGCTACTCATCTATTTAATGTTGAAACTTCCTTCAGCCCTCTTAAAGTCCACCTGTGAGTTTCAAATTAGTGATAACTGCAGATATACACCAGGGAACGTACATTTGATTGTTATTCACATTAAATAAGATTTAAAACATATAGCATCCATTCATGCTTACACCACTTTTTAAGTTTCCATGCTGAACTTGAAGAGCTAAACCAGTGACTCACCCTTCAGCGAAGTCTCTCATGATTTTGAATTAGGTTAATTCATCTGGACCAAGCTTAAGTTTACTTTCTACTATCTCTTCTTTGGGGGAGGTGAGACGGTGGCACCAGGGGGCATGATTTCAAGTTAACAGAAAATTTGCAAGAAAAACACTAAGAATTTCCAAATAGTTTCCTCTCAGATTCTCAAATATTAACATTTTGCTAAATTTGCATCATCCTTCTCTATCTGTACACATTTACACACACAGATGCTGTTGCAGACATGTTCCTCTTTAACCCTAATTGCTTCAGTGTATATTTCCTGAAACCAAAGATTCCTTATTACATAACCACAATACAGTTATCAAAATCTGGAAATTAACATATTATTAGTATCTGTTGCAAACACCTTATTTAGATTTTATCAGAGTAAACTTATTGTCCTAAAACATCCTTTAGAGAAAAAGAAAATCTAAGATAATCCATTTGTCACTTATGTCTCGTTAGTCTCCTTTAAATTGGAACCATTCCCGAATCTGTCTTTATATTTTATGATATTGATATTTTTGAAACATACAGGCCAGATATTTTGTAGAATGTCCCTCAGTTCGTGTTTCTCTGTTCCCTCATGATAAGAGTCAACTTCCACACACTTGCTGGCATGCCACAGAAATGATACTGTTTCTTTCTGTGTATCATATCATTTTTGCTATCTTTTGAAAGATATATTTAAGCAAATAAATACAGTTAGAGAAGACAACCTACTCAGTAAAACTAACTTATAAAATCATGAATTTTATGAGGTCATTCGATACAAAGGTGCTGCAACTGCCTTTTTCAAGTTAACTTTAGTGATTAACTCTTTATCTGCCAAACTTACCTCTTACGTTAGGTTGGTTAAATGTGTCTATTTCTAAACAAAGTATATCCTAGGAAAACAGATGATATTGTGATTACCTCTATTGGAAATATGAGCTCAGCATTCCATATATATCTAATTTGAGTAAAATTTTTTTAACAAAAGAATAAAACTAAGCACAAACAAAGAAGCAAATACTGGCCTTTGATCCAGATGCTATCCCCTTCTTCATTTTCTAGGACCTTGTTTCATCAAGTCCGTTTTCTGTCTCTGTCTTGCGTGTGTCCTCGTGCGTGTACCTTCTCCTTGGCATAAGACTAGCCTTGCCAAGATTGCTGTGAGGGTGAAATAAGTTAGTATGTTTATGTCTGTGTCAGTTGTTCCCAAGACTACCCTCAGGTTCAGTGATTTGCTAGAAGGATTGAGAGAATTCAGAAAAACTGTTATACTCATAGTTACAGTTTATTACACTGGAAGGAGACAGATTACACTCAGCAAAGGTAAAAGGCACATAAGGGGACCAGCCCTGGTGGCCTCGTGGTTAAGTTCAGTACACTCTACTTCGGCGTTCCCAGGTGCAGACCTACACCACTCATCTATCAGTAGCCACACTGTGGCAGTGGCTCACATATCAAAAAAAAGGGAGATTGGCAACAGATGTAAGCTGAGGGCGAATCTTCCTCAGCACAAAAAAAAAGGCACGTAGGTGGAGTCCAGGAGAGACCAGGCACAAGCTTCCAGTTGTCCTCTCCCAGTGTACCATATAGATAGCACTTAATTTTGTCAGCAAAGTTGTGTGACAACCCTGATAGAGTATTACCAACCAAGCAAGCTCACCTGAATTTGGTGTCTGGGATTTGCCTGGGGGCTGGTCATGTAAGCGTGGAGCATGCATGTGGCTGGCCTTACTTCTTCAGCAGTGGGCAGGCTGATTATGTGTGGCCCAAAGTGCTCACTGTGAATAACATTGCTAGTATAAACTATCTGGCACGGGCCAAGGCCCCAGGTGTACAGAGACACTCCTATCAGGAAGGATATTCCAAGGGCTTGGAGCTGGTCAAGGGCTAATCGTTTTTGTGGAATGTTCAGGATTTGAATAAATCAGACTACTGAGTGAACGCTTTACTGCACAGTGTCTGATGTGTGGCACCAGCTGGGTAGCTGTTAGTTCCCCTCCTTCCCCCTTGGCCTAAAACGCTCCATCATTTTACAAAATGAGCTGACAGCTTCCTCCCCCCCGTCTGCTGCTTCAAACCGTCACCCTATCTTATGCTCTTCATTATTTTTAGATTTCCATTGTCTTCCTCCTAATCCTTAATCTCCATACATACACCATTTTACCTCTCTATGGAGTAGCTAAAGTTCTGTAGTTTGCTTTTCTCTTTGACTTAATAAAATCCTTTTTCTGAATGGTCATAAGCCTTCATAGTCGTCATTCGTAGTGGCTGTTGATGAGCCCTAACTTATGTAAACTTGGCTTCTGGTGTTAGATGGTTAAGTGGGTTACAATTTTTGGCAGTAAATTTCTTCACACATTCGTTTCTCTACATATAGGTGAAACACATTTTTAACTAATTATGAAGGTAGTTATGCTGCCAATAGATAATTAGAAAAGTAGGAAAAGAATCCATCAATCGGAAAATACCTACTGATATCATCAGGAAGAATAAGTGAGATTATTTGGAACATAAAATTGATATTTTGCTCTTTTTAACTGAAATCTTCACGAATACTGTTTGCTACCTCCCCCGTCCACTGTACCCATTAGCCCTCTCTCCCCATTCTCCTGCCCCTGCCAACCACTCATTCACTTTCTGTCTCTCTGGATTTGCCTATTCTAGACATTTCATATAAATAAATCATACGGTATATGGTCTTTTGTGACTGGCTTCTTTCACATAGCGTAATGTTTTCAAGGTTTATCCATGTTGCAGCATAAGCCAGTACTTCATTCCTTTCTATGGCTGAATAATAGTCCATTGTGTGGATAGACTGTATTTTGTTTATCTCTTCTTCAGTGGGTGAATATTTGGGTTGTTTCCACTTTTTGGCCGTGATGAGTAGTGCTGCTGTGAACATATATGTACAACTTTTTATTTGGACATGTGTTTTCAGTTCTCTTAAATATTTACCTAGTAGTATAGGGTTCCAATTTCTCTGTACTCATGAACAATTGTTATTGTTGGTGTTTTTATGATTATAGCCATACTAGTGGGTGTGAAGTGGTATCCTGTGGTTTCAATTTGCATTTCCCTAATTACTAGTGATGTCAAGCATCTTTTCATGTGTTTATTGACCATTTTCCTGTCTTCTTTGGAGATCATGTGGTTCATGTCTATTCAAAGTATGGAGGACCATACTCTCTTGACTTTTAATATGTCATAGAATTTTTTGTTGAAAACTAGACATTTTAAGTAATAAAATATGGCAATTCTGGAATCAGATTCTCCTCTTCCCCCCACCCTGCAGGGTTTCTTATTGTTTCTTTGCTTAGTGACTTTTCTGAATTAATTCTGTAAATTCTCTGTTCTTTGTTATTTGTAGCCACTGAAGTCTCTGGACAGAGGTTTTCTTAGATGCCTTGAACCAGTAAGGCCCTAGTCTTTGCTGGGGGCTCTGTGTGCATCACATTGGGGCTAACCCTCAGCACTCAGCTAGATAGTTTACAACTCTGTCTTAGATTTTACTTCCTGATGATGCAAAACCTCAATTCACCAGAGTTGAGAGCTTGGGACCTTCTCAGGTCTGAGCATTCACACAGCACTTGGCATGCGCGCGGCCCTAAACATGCACGCAGCCTTCTAGAGTCCCAGGAATCTGTCAGAGCTTTCAAAACCCGCTGTAGATGTCTAATTCCCCAGCTTTTCCTATAAAGCTTTTTGAGGAGCCTGTTGTTTGCTCTGTGACCCACTGCCTCAGGCAGCCAGGATATTCAACTGCTTCCTCTGATTGTCTCCAGGGAATAAGCTGTTAAAAGTAGACTAGTTCTCAGTCAGGTCAAATAAAGACAGCCTTGGTAGTGGGCTCTTCCAGAACCACCCGCCAGGTCAGCTGGTGACAGTTCTCAGGGAAAGGGAGTTTGAAGGAGCTCCAGCTCCATTTTGCCCCCTCCATTGGCCATCAGGCTGCTGGTTTTCAAGGCTAATGCAGAGCTGAGAGATGGGGAGGAATAGGAGTCGTGCAAGTTAAAAATGCCCGTCCAGGGTGGCGCAGCAGTTAAGTTCACACGTTCCGCTTCTCAGCGGCCTGGGGTTCGCCGGTTCAGATCCCGGGTGCAGACATGGCACCGCTTGGCAAAAGCCATGCTGTGACAGGCGTCCCACGTATAAAGTAGAGGAAGATGGGCATGGATGTTAGCTCAGGGCCAGTCTTCCTCAGCAAAAAGAGGATTGGCAGTACTTAGCTCAGGGCTAATCTTCCTCAAAATAAAAAAAAATAAAAAATGCTGTCCAGCTTGCCATTCTTAGCAGGTTTTAGCCGTTTTTATAAATAACTGCTCCCCAGATTGCTGTGAGCCTTCAGCTGATTTCCAGAGCCAGGAGAAAGCTTGTTTACCCAGTGTTCTCGTGCTGTTAGGAGGAGCGTGTACAGTTCCTTACTCTTATTTTCACTGATGTCACTGCTGTTTGCTTCTTACTTTGGAAGATGATTACGTTTTCTATTTGTGAGCATATTAGTATTCTGAAAAACGGTCGTTTTTGTGTTCTAACATTATATATAGATCGGTGATTTTTTTTTTTTTACAAACGATTTTCTTTAACAGAATCTTAGTACAAGTCAAGAAGCTATTGCAAAAGAAATGAGAGAAGATGCAGATGCCTATAGACGAAAAGTGGATCTTGAAGAACACGTGTTTCATAAACTGATGGAAACACATCAAACTCAGATCCAAAACACCCAGAAGGTAAAAATATGGTAAATTTAGCATATATGTATGGAGGGGGGCCTTCCCATTCGTCATCCTTGTAAAAGAAGGCATTCAAAATTGAACTCTGTCAAGTTGAAGTTATTCATTTCTTTGCTTCAGTTATTAGAGTTCCTAGAATCTCACGTTATTTTATTTATAGGTTACTTACTTCATTGACAGCCATATACACTTGTCTTTTATACTCTGAGACTTTTAAGACAAGAAAATACAAAGGAAAAGGTAACTTTATAAATTGTAGTGTCCCACCATGTCACGTCTCAGAAACTGTCCCTGAGGAGATCAGCTGCAAAACCTCAGGTCTCGGCCTGGCATACGAGCCAGCATTTCCAGAGGGGATTGTCTAGAGTATTAGTGTCGGCGAAAATAGTCCATAACCAATCTATAAATGAAAATTGGGGTGAGTTTATTCTGAGCCAAATGTGAGGACCATAGAGCCCGGGGCCTGCCTTCTGCAAGGAAGGTGTACAGAGTGGTTATATACCCTCAAAGAGCATGTTTCACAGGGTTGGAATGCCTCTGTTACAGCAGTCACGAGGCTGCTCTGTCGGCACAGCAACTGATGGACACAGCAGGTCTCAGTGGACACAGCAGGGTGGTAGGTCTGTTGTCTCGAGCTGGGTGATCACAGGGGAGCGCAGCAATCAGTTCCAAGCATGAGGAGAGATGCTTATCCTTAAAGAAATGCCAGTGTGGGAAGTTGCATCTTTATCTTAAGGCCATTTGATCTTGTCTTTGGGACATAGCAAATGCTTAAAGCAGATACACAACGCATGCTCAACGGCCATGTCAGGCCCTTTTGGAAAAACAAGGTCAGGCCGAATTAGGTTTACACCAAATGGCTTCCTCATATACTCCAGTGTATCCTATTGTTTGCCATTTATTTGTCATTAGTAACTATTTATTATTCAATAAAATAGGGGATGGCAAATAAGTATTAGAAATACTGTCTTAAAGTTAGGTTTTTTCATGCCAAGTTTGAAGATATAGTACATTATGAATCTTTAAGAAAATTTCCTAAACTTATGTTATAGAATTTCTTGTGGAGTACCCTTTCAGGACTGCTGGCTTAAATGGACTGAAATAGAATTTAAGATCATCAAGAAAGAACTTTCTCTATTATCCTTTTAACGAAATGTTACATGGGTCTGTGGCAGGGCCTGGCCCTGGTCCAAAACCCAGGGATAGTGTAAGGTTTCGTACCTTCTGTTCTGCAAAATCCCTTGGCTGCGCCCTCTGGAATATCGCACCATTTTTTTTTCCTCATAGGCTTTTGTCCAGTCTGTAAGAGTGGACTCTTCTGATTCCTTTTCAAAGGGCTGAAACATGGAGGTATTTAATCCCACCCGTCCGTTAGCCTAGCCTGGAAGACCTCAGCCTCGGCTCTGCCTTAGAATCACCTCAAGAGCCTTCTACAAGTACCTGCATCCAGCCACCCCAGAGATTGATTTAACTGCTTTGTGCTGGGGCCTGGACATCAGTTTGTTTTAAACACTGAGTTGATTCTAATATACAACCAAGGCTGAACAGCTGCCCTAGACTCTTGAATACGTTGAATGGATAAACCATAATTTTCTATAGTCTGACCTTGTTTCTGAAATTTTTCTTAGTTAATTGAAGAAAATTTGGCAAAAGCTGAACAAGCATGTCTGAATACTGACTGGCGAATTCAAGCTTTACGTAAGCAAAGAAGTGGTGATCTACAGCGAAATGAGTGTTACCAGGAAATGGCCAAACTCCTTCAGAAAAACAGAAGGAAAGAAATAGAAGTATTAAATGCATTGAGCGAGGAGGAAGCTAAAAAGGTAAGAATGGGGTGGTAAACTTATTAACCATTTAAATTTTGGAATATTACATATCAAATGACAAAAGCACCACACCAAATAATTTTTGTTGGAAAAGATCTTAAAGATGATCTCATTTTAATAGATGTTGCGCAAAGACGACATCCAATGTTTTATATGTAGCTGCTGGTAACAAAACCAAAATAACAGTGACTATGAGACAGACAGAAGTGTTTTTCTTTTTCGTATGAAAGAAGTCTGGAGGTGGGCAGTCCTTGGTATCCTGGCTCCCAGGTCGTCAGGGAAGCTGCCTTCTCCAGCCTTTCCACCGGCTTCCTGGTGTATGTCTTCCATTCTCAAGGCTGCCTTACCATCCAAGATGACTGGAGTTCCAGCTATCACATCTACGTTCCATTCAGCAGGAGGAATATAGGACAGAAGTGCAAAAGGTCTCACCTCCCAGCCAAGACAATTCCTTTTTTACTCCTTTCTGGAAATCCCACATTTCTAGCCGCATTTGATTGCAAAGGATATTGGGAAATATAGTATCTTTAGCAGGGAACATTATCATGTCAAATAAAATTAGAATTCCATTCTAAAGAAGAATCAAAGAATGGATTTGAGGAGGCAGCTTGAATATTCGTCACACACGTGTTACCTTTGGGTTGATCCTCCCCTCAGCTCCGGGCTCCCTGCTCTGTAGACATTGCAGACACAGTGCCCTTCCCTGAGGACGCTGACGGGCTGGGGAGAGATCAGGAACGAGGCAGCTGGCTTCAGTCCCTTCCTGTTTCTGCTGCTCCATCATAACGTCTATTCTGAAAGCTTTCCATCGTGTATGTTCTTCAAGTTGCTATTCCAGATTCACTTTCCTCCGACCTCACCGCAGGGGCGTGGGCCCCTAGCTGACGGCCCTTCCACCAAGGACAGGGAGGGGCGGGAGGGATGCCCGGGTCACTGAGGCTCTCCTCCTCGGGAAGCTGTGGTGGAGCCCACTTAACTTCAAGGCAAGGCTTGCTGACTCGAGGGCACGAGTGGGTAAGAGCAGGTGTTGGGTCAGCCCCGTGGCTGAGTAGTTAAGTTCGAGTGCTTTGCTTCGGTGGCCCAGGGTTTCACCAGTTCAAATCCTGGGCACGGACATGGCACAGCTCATCAAGCCATGCTGAGGCAGCGTCCCACATGCCACAACTAGAAGGACCCACAACTAAAATATACAACTATGTACTGGGGGGCTTTGGGAGAAAAAGGAAAAATAAAATCTTAAAAAAAACAGAGCAGGTGCTGCTCTCCTCGGTGAAGTGGTCCATGTGAGCAGCCTGAGAGTCACAGGCACCGCCCAGGCTCTGCAGGGACAGGTGCTTCTCTGTGTCTGGTGTCCTGGCTTCTAGAGCTGGCTGGCGACTCTGTGGCCTTGGAACATCACTCAGACTCAGTCTCCTCATCAGGAACCTGAAAGGGATGGACCTTGATGGTCCTTCCCGGCCTTAATGGTTCCTTTAGGTATTTTTGTAATTTAATGCATATTTAATACATTAGCATTTCTATAACATAAAAATTATGTGTGTGTTTGCATATAAAAGCTGTAGCATCTCTAGAACATTGGTAAACTTAAGGTGTTATATAGTATTTTAAATTTATAATTTTAGTACCCTTTGAGCTAATTTAAGATAATCGTTTTCTCACTTCAGAAAGAAGAAGGTGGGGTCTAATGGAGATCACACGGCTTCCCTGTAGTCATCGTCGCAAGAATTCAGTCTCTGAATTTTGTAGACTTTAAAGGCATAGCGTTCAAATTAAATAAAACAATTGCCATTAATTTAAAAACTAGCTTAATCCCATAAGAGTTGAGATTTGAAATGGGTTGGAATGGATTATTTCGATGACACTTGTTTGCACGTGGCGCCTGAGGTACTGAGGGTCCGTCAGGAGTGCCTCTACATTCGAGGCCCTGCGGCAGCCCTGGGCCCAGGCACCCAGGTCGCCCTAATTCCACATGGCTGCTGCGTGCCTGGGGCATCCACGAGGAGGCGGAGGGGAGGAAACAGGCTCATTCCTCTGCAGGAGCTTGCATTAGCACAGTTTTTATGTGATTTTTTTTTTTCACTTATTTGTATTTAGTGGGAGGAAGCCAAAGAAAAAGACTTCCATTTGAAATCGGAAAGGAAGGTTTCTGCCCTTTCAGACGCATCTAGAAAGTGGTTTCTAGAGAAGGAGATAAGTGACGCTGTGGAGCATGCTGAGCATCCGCATGGTAAAGGTGAGTGTCTGAAGTGCCTCTCTCCCTCTTCATGCTGTCACAGGCTCATCTCATGTGACCTGCTATCGTGGATAAGTCCTTGAGGTATATTGTGGCACTGGTATTCAAATTATTGCTCAGCCAAAAGGTAATCACTAGTCACCATTTTTTTGGTCAAAAAGAGTGAGAAAAAGCTGAGGAAATGGGGCTGTTAAAAAAACAGCTCCAGTCAAGAAAAAGTTCTCAACCATCCTGTAGGACTGTCTTTTATTCCATGGTTCCTTGGCATTCCCTTAATGTGTTAGAATATGTTTTGTTCCGAAAGTGCTATTTCTAGTTCATTTTAGTAAAAATTTGTGCTTTGCCAATAGCTGGTCCTCAGAACAATAGAGTATTAAAGTAGCACAAGGAAACTTCTTGTAAGATCGAACCAAACGTTAGGTTTTGGTTCAGGGCTTACAGTGGCATCAGCTGAAAAATCAGAATTACAATTTAAAATTCTAAAATAGAGTACAGATACAGGGAACTTTTATTTTACTGTAGTTTGTATTGTTTTGGTCTTTGTAATGTATATCTGTTGCTTTTTTTAGTAACAGCCTTGTTGATAGATAATTCACATGGCATACCATTCACCTGTTTAAAGTGTACAGTTCAATGGTATTGTGTTACCATATATTAAAAAATAGATTGAGTTGTGCAGCCATCACCACAATCCATTTTAGAACATTTTCAGCACCCCAGAATAAATGCCATACCTCTTTGCAATCATTCCCCATTTCCCATCACCTGCCCCCAGCCCCTGGCCACCACTAATCTCCTTCCTGTCTCTATAGATTTGCCTCCTCAGGAAATTTCGTATAAATGGAATCATACAGTCTCTGGCCTTTAGTGTCTGACTTATTTCACCTAGCATGTTTGGAGGTTCACCCATGTTGTAGCGTATATCAATGCTTTCGTTCCTCCTTATTGCTGAATAATATTCCACTGTGTGGACGGTCCACATTTTATATATCCATTCATCAGTTGATGGACATTTGGGTTGAGTCCACTTTGTGGCTTTTGTGAATGATGCTGCTATGTGCATGACTCTTATAATTCACAAATTTGAAAAGTAAAAATATATATTTGAAGCTGTCATCATATAATTGTCTACTTTTGAAACCCCTCATTATTTCTCATACTTTAGATTTAGGTCCCAAATAGCACCCAGAGCACTTGAGGGGACTAGGGAGTGGAATGTCGCTCTTTGCACAAATTAGCCATTTAAAACTGGCTTATGAGAGATACTGCTGGAGCTGCCCCTTCTCCCCAGCCCTCTCACACTTACCCCTGCTTTGGAAAGAAACAAACCTGGAGGCTTTTAGAGAACCTGTGGATTTAGAAATTGAAAAGAGGAAGAAACTGCAAAAAAATTCCCTCGTCAGTCTTCCTACTTGTCGGCCCCTCTGCCTCCGTGATGTCTTCCCACCGTGCTACCTAAAGTTTTTAACTTTCCTAAATTTCACCTAAAATTGGTTAATAATCATCCATTTTTCAAAAGGCAAAATGTAAGGATTTGTCATTTTCTTAATTAGTGTGTATAAATTAAACCAGAGTCATTTAGTCCTGGAACCAGGAGATAATCAGCTCTAACTAGGAGGATGACCTTTTGGCTGGAGGTGCTCGGTGCTGGTTTGTCGCTCAGAGCCTGGAAGGGAGGCACCAGGAGCTAGGAAGCAGACAGGCATGTGCCAACAGCAGGGCACTTACGTAAAACTCGCCCAGTGTCAAATCTTTACTAGCAATGGAGAAGAAATTCTTATTCTCTTCCAGAAAACAGAACCTTCTGGACATTGTGAATGGCCCTTGCTGCTCCTAAAATCCGAGGTCCAAAAACTTAAATTGTAGCTGAATAGCTATGTCTTATAAAGTAATATTAGTCCAGATTTTTAACTGAGCAAAGGATTTGAATAGACAGTTCTGCAGAGAAGATATACACATGGCCAATACACACATAAAAAGATGTTCAACTTCATTAGTCATTAAGGAAATACAAATCAAAACCAAATGACAAAACAATTAAAAAATTTTTTTAAAACACAGTGAGATACCACTTCATACCCGCTAGTGGACTATAATCAAACAGGAGCAAGTGTTGGTGAGGATCAGAGAAACTGGATCCGTGCCAGTGGGAGTGTAAAATGGTGCAGCCACTTTGGGAAACAGTTTGGCAGTTCCTCCAAGGGGTAAACATAGAGTGACTACATGACCCAGCAGTTCCCCTCCAAGGTATATACGCAGGAGATTCAAAAATATGTCCTCACAAAAACTGGTGATGACGTTCATAGTACCATTATTCGTAATAGCCAAAAAGTAGAAACAAGCCAAGTATCTATCAAATGAGTGGATCAGCGAAATATGGCCGATCTGTACAGTGGAATCTTATTTAGTAACAAAAAGGAATTAAGTACCGATTCATACTACAAAATGCATGAACCTTAAAAACCTTTTGCTAAGATAAAGAAGCTAGACAGAAAAGGCAACGCGTCATACGATTCCTTTCATATGAAATGTCCAGAATAGGCAAATCTGTAGAGTCAGAAAGTAGATTAGTGGTTGCTGGGGGTTTGGTGGGTGACTGCTAATGAGTATGGCGTTTCTTTTTGGGGTGATGAAAATGTTCTAGAATTAGTGGTGATGTGGCACAACTCTGAATATACCACAAACACTGACTCGTACACTTCAAAAGAGTGAATTTTATGGAATGTGACTTGTATCTCAATGAAAATGTTATTTAAAAAAAAAAATACATTAGTAAATGTTGTGGCACCATTGCCCCAGGTTTTTAAACTACTGGGCCTTGAAGAAAGGGGAGGGCTTAGAGCAGTGGGGAGGACGTGTCAGAGGGAGAATTTCACGGTAGGTGCAGCAGCCGAAAGTGGATGACAGGAGTCCTGGGCCCAAGTCCCACCTTTATGGCAGATGAACACAAGAGCTTAAATCAACTTAGCGAGTCACTAAGCTGTGCTCTCTGGTTAGTTTATTTAACTACTTGCCTTCATTCATTTGAATTTATTCAGAAATACGTACTGGTCTTCAGTTTTCTCATTTGTAAAATGAGAAGATTATAGACTAGGTGATCTTTAATTTTGTTACAGTTCTAACATTATATTACACTTTCTAACAATTTGTGGCTTGTGGGCCTCTCTGAGAATCTCCCCCAGAAACATGCACATAAACATATACAGAAAAATTTTCCCGTATAATTTCTGTGGATTCACCAACCAAGAGCCTCCACGAACTTTGCTTGTGTGTGATAGAACTTGAAGGTAATTGATCAACAGCAGGCAGC
Organism: Equus quagga; assembly: GCF_021613505.1. NCBI lineage: Eukaryota > Metazoa > Chordata > Mammalia > Perissodactyla > Equidae > Equus > Equus quagga. The sequence goes on along the minus strand of NC_060282.1, from coordinate 17,997,945 downwards.
TGCCTGTCGTGGTGATAGAGGTTAGGGCAACTGGAGCAGAGTGACCATACAAGGATGGATATAGGTGCCATTGGAGAAGGTAGGTACAGGGACCGGAAGTGCCAGGCCCAGGAACTGGGCCCCATCCCGTGTGCCAGCCTGGCTGCAGAGCAGAAGGAACTGTGAAGAACCCTGGCATAGGGCTTGCCGCCTGGGTAAGGAAAAAGAAGGAAATTTAGTTTGTGCCCTTTTGTTCCTTTTGAATTTTATGGTTCATGTAATGCCAATTGAGTAAATAAAGACTAATTTAAAATAAGACTCACCTTTGGGGCTTTAAAATACGTACATTAAGAAAAACAAGTTGCAGTTCAAAAAGTATAGGAGAAGAACTCACTTTTTACTTATGTGTTCAAATCTGTTACAATTAGCTTTGGGGTTTTTTGTAAATTACAGATTTTTTTTAAACCTACGTGTATTCAGGACCTCACCAACGGTGATTTAATTCGGCAGATCTAGGGTGAAAGCTAGGAAGCTGGATTTTTGTTTTAAGGTTTCACAGGGGGATCTGCTCACAGTGTGTGAAATGTTGCTGTAGGCAAAAGGAACTGTTAGCTGTTTGAACAGAGGACATTCACAACATGGCCCTTTGGGAAGATGAGCTAACCAGCCGTGGCAGAATGGATTTGGGAGGACCAGTGAGAGGCAAGGACCTCTGAGGGCTTAGGTTTGGAAGGATCCAGTATCTGGTCTGTGAATCATCTCTGCACCACTGGGATAGTGGTCCTCCGGCCTGTGCCAGAATACTTACTGAACTGCAGGGCTCATTCCTTATTCCCTACTCTGCCAGTATTTCATTTAAAGGTTACTCCTTCCTCATGTAAAGTTGAATCTGGTTTTGTTTTTGTTTTGTTTTACTGGTTTTTTGTAAATTCTCTCACTAGACACTGTTCTCTGGAGCAATGCAGATTACATTTACTATCTCTGCCACATACATGGCAGCCCCTCAAATATTTGAAGATGACCCCTTTTTTTTCTTTTTGCTGAGGAAGATTGGCCCTGAGCTAACATCTTCCACCAGTCTTCCTCTTTTTGTAGTGAGTTGCCACCACAGCATGGCCACTAACAGACAAGTGGTATAGGTCCACGCCCAGGAACTGAACCCCGGCCATGAAGCCAAGTGTGCCAACTTTGACCACTAGGCCACTGGGGCTGGCCCTTGAAAATGAGTCATATTCCATTCTCCTACACCAGTTCAAATTAGTCATTTGGTAACTAGGCACATTGTCTTAATGACTTTGAGCTAAAACTATGAGTTAAAACCTTTAGCTGAAGCTCTTGAGACCAGGTAAAAGCATTTTAATAACCCATGCAACCCCAGCAGTCTGGGCCAGGCTCCTGGTGGCTTGGGCCCAAGGGATGGGAGTAGAAAGGAAGGGACGACGCTGGGATGAAAAATCAAGAAGACCTTGTGTCTTATTGGATGCAAAGCTGTAGGAGTTGGGAACCGTGGAAACACAGCTGAAGGGGGAGTAGAAATTTTGAGATGAGGCGCGTGGTTAGTTGGCCCAGTGAGGTGCTGGCACACGGCCGTGCTTCTCGCTCTCGGTTTCAGTTCGCCTTGCCTGTGGCTGGCTCTGCGCGGGGCCCTGCCTGCTTTAAAGCGGCGCTTCTCGGCAGGGGCTTGCTGGTCAGCTCACAATCTTCCAGCAGATATTTGGGATCTCTGTCCTAATGTATGTTTTTTTGGATTGTTTATTTGTTGGCTTTTTGTTTTAATTAAGGATGTTTTGAAAGTATTTTACCAAAACTTCAGCTCAGCTCTTAATTCTCACTGACTGCATTTGCCTTCCTTTTGAGTGGTGACAGTTTCTTCTCAGAACAGAAAAGTAAGAGGCTTTTGATCCTTGGCCATTTTAATGACTAGGGAGCACTTGGAATTAATAAAGGCTTTCTACCCACTCTCAGACATCCTGTTTGTTCCTCACTTTTATAACAGTAGTGCCCAGATGCCAAAATGAGCAGGTCGCCTCAAGCTGTTTTCCTGCAACCTCCCAATCAAGTGACATTTCTGAGATGGATTCCTCAACACGGAGTAAGTTGATAAGCAAGAAAGATTCCTTCTATCTTTTAAAAGTTAGCAATATTTAAGCAAAACTGTGGCTTAAATTGTATTTATGTCACACTGAGGCCATTTTCCCAAGGCATTGATAATGAAAATCCTAATATGGAGGCAGCAAGATTCTCAAATTTCCAGCTGGGGAAAAACTAGGCCAGATGGAACCCCAAGTAGAGAAAGTTTGCCCGACGTCGCCAGTGCTCCTCTGTTCCTTCAGCACCAGCCCTGCGGCCCGAAAACGTCGGAGGCTCCAGCAGAAGCCTGTAACTAAGTAAATTAATGATGCTCATAACTACTTTTTACATTCTTGTGAAAAGAAAACCTCAGCATTATTTTTCAAAGCTACTACTAATACTTGAATTTTCCTGACTCTGTTCTGGGCTGGGCTCCGTTGAAAACTGGTGCCTGCTATGGGCACGGATGGACCGAGCACTGGGCCAGCCGAGGCAGAACCGCTGAGGGCAGGTGGCTTCCTGCTGACGCCTGGACTTTTGGTCCTTTGACTTGGTTTCCCGGAGGTTTTGTTTATTTCTGGAAGGGACGAAGTGGAAACGTCTTACGGAAATGTAGTCACAGCTTTAGCCCTTACAGGAGCTAACGATTTCCCAGGAAAGTCTTGGATTTGTTTTTAAAAGGTGGGGAAGGAAAGAAGCTCTGTTAAACTTTATTTCCAACAACTTTTTCAATAAAACTGTTGTATAAATCAATCAGAATTTAACGAGGTCTTTGAGTTCTTTTAGAAAGACAAAGTTTATACGATGTCCCCTAAGACTAGTTTTATAAGAAATACACTTAATAGCAAGTCCACTGAGGTTCCAGCATTGTGTAAAATATTTTTGCTAATTCATACTTTTATACGCATCTATAAATTCTGTGTCAGAATATGAATTAAACAAAATCGTCTGTAAGTCAAATGAGAGTACAGGAGCTTCTCAACTGTCCTCTACTCTGACATGGCAGAGCCTCACTTTTTAACTAGATAATTCCAAATTTGAAAATCAAGCTGAGGACATTTGGTAAGTTTGGTTATTGGACAACAAAACAAAAAAGCATAAAAGTTGTAGTCCTTTGGGGGGAAAATAGTTTTCAGAAGTCAAAACTGTTTGAATTTGTAGAACTAAGTTTCAGAGAAGTGTATTTTTGAGTTGGTTTTTTTTTTCCCGAATTCCAGTATTTACCAGCCCCTCTAAATCAGTACGGGATGGCAGTTATGCTTGGACACACTGTAATATTTTCACTTTGATTCTGGATTCTTCTTGTGTTACTACTAAGAAAAGCATTTGATTTACTTATTTTTAATCATTGGGAAGTGGTCATGGTATACATTCTGCAGTGTTAATTTGGGCGACTTGGAATGCCTTTTCTCACTTCCATTAAGCATCATAGTAAGGAAACTTACTGTTGCAAAGAATTTAAATTCTCTCTTAAACAAGCTTTGTTCCTAATTTAAAAGACTGTCTGTATCCCCCAAAGAAAAAAAGTGCTAAATAACCAAAAGTAGGTAAGTTCCCTGATAGCATTCATGCAATTTAACAAATGTTTGGCCTGTAAATGGAACCACATAGGGCCAGTAATATGTTAGACTTTTTTTGTTTAAGAAATTTGGTTTTTAGAATATTCATTTAATTATTGATTTTTTTTACCTTTAAATGCTGTATCATTGCTACCATCAGAAAATCAAACTATTAGTAATTGTAAGTTTTGTTTCCAAGTTTCTTTAAGTCAAAGAAGAGTACAGTGGGACGGCGTGGAACGGGACCTGATGGAGAGAGTGAGAAATCTTCGCCAGAGACTCACGGCCCGGGCGCGCCACAGGTGTCAGACGCCTCACCTTTTGGCTGCGTAGGAGGCTTGTCACCCTGAGATAGTCAAAGAGAGAGAGACCTATTTTGCAATCAGTGACACTGATTTTTAGATTATTTATTGTAAATTCCTATAGAGATCAGCCTTTTGTATAGAAAAATGTGCATATAAAAATTGTGTTCTATTTAATTCTGATGCTTTTTGGCTTGTAAATGGCTTCTTGTACTTTCCACAATAAAAAAATGTTTGAAGCCACTGGCACGTGGGTTCGGTTTTCTCAGGTTGCACGGAGCAGCGTGAACCTCAGTGACTTTAGTTGATGGGGGTTCCCTTTTAGAGAGAAGCAGCGAGATAAGAGCAGGGAGCCGTCTCCACAGTGGCCGCCCAGCACTGAGAGGACCGCAGCAGCTCCAGGGCGCCCCAGCGGGGAGCGGCTGGAGTCCCAGCCCTGCGCGCCCAGCAGCGGGATCTCCTCTTTGCCAGTGATCCCATCGGCATCTCTGCCTCCACGTCTCCAGCCTCTCGTACCCTCTGCCTGCTGCTCCCGACAGCACTGACCACTGTCCCCTCTTAGCTCCACGACAGGGCTGCTCATGACTTCCTCATCTTGGGCAAATCACTTCTCAGCGCATTTTTAGAAGGATGGTAGAAATAGCTCGTGGACTTGATGTGAGGGTTGAAGAAGATAATGTACGTAAAGCCCCGGGTACCATGCCGGCTGGTAAGTGTGCAGTCCATGGTTGTAATTCTGTTTTCTGGGGTCACAGAGCATAATTGTACGGTAGGCCAGACAATTTCAGTCAGCAGAGCGCTTTCTGTTGTGCAAGAGGCCAAGTCCTAAAATAAGGTCCCGGCACTGTGCGAGGCGCCGTTGCCCGAGAGCGCTCCCCTCAGCCTGCTTTTCTGTTTGTTTGCAGGCAGTTACAGCAGGCTTCGTGGGCCAGGTGGGTGCGTTTGGCAACAGGAAGTCACTGGATATATACAATACGTAGGGTATGATGGGAACTTGGGTGACCGAGAAATTGCTTGTGCACCCAAAAGCATTCAAGTTCTAAAATATTGTGATTCTGCCCGCCGGAATCAGCTGTACATTGCCAGTTTTTGACCTCTGCTTCAGGTCTTCTTTCACTAGAATTTATACCTGCTCAGAGTGGTTTTGCAGCTTCACACACACACACACACCCTGCTTTTATAGTATTACAGTATTTCATTTGTAAAAAGTTTCTATTCGCGGCCGGCCTGGTGGCGCAGTGGTTAAGTTCGCACATTCTGCTTCTCGGCGGCCCGGGGTTCACCAGTTCAGATCCCAGGTGCGGACATGGCACCACTTGGCACGCCATGCTGTGGTAGGTGTTCCATATAGAAAGTAGAGGAAGATGGGCACGGATGTGAGCTCAGGGCCAGTCTTCCTCAGAAAAAAAGAGGAGGATTGGCAGTAGTTAGGTCAGGGCTAATCTTCCTCAAAAAAAAAAAAGTTTCTATTCATCCAGTGAAAGCGAGTTATGCATCCTCTCAACCAAATGTGGAAGTTCTTTTTATCACATTTTTTCAATTTTCTCTGAGCCTGCCAGTCTCCCAATAATGATCTTGATAAAGTCACTGCCTTGGCACATTTCACATACTTGGCTGAATCTCTTCAGTCATATGTACTTGGCTAGCATTTCAAAGGTTATCACATTTAATGAAATATATGAAATACATTTCTGATTATCTCTTCCTGCTTCGTGGCATTATATCCTCAACCTTACCCCAATTTCTTTATGATGTAAGTTCTCTAGGAATTGAATAAAGTTTGAGCTTGGCTAAAACTCTCCCCACACTGGCTACATTCGAAAAGCTTCTCTCCAGGCTCCTTTGAGTTTGTTAAAGCAGAGCCGTTCCTAAAGGCCTTTTCCTATTTGTTACGTCCTTGCGGTTTCTCTCCCGTACAATGCTGGGTGAACGTGGGGCTTCAGCTAAATCCCTCTCCACAACGACACACTTAGAGAGTTCCTCCCAGTATTTATTGAGTGGTGTTGAGTGAATAAGCTGTTAACTTGGCTAAAGGCCTGTGCACAGTTATTGTATTCATTCGGGTTTTCCTCTGGTATGCACTCTCTGATGTTGAGCCGGATTTGAGCATTTGCTGAAGGCCCGTCCACATGTTGACCATGGTTCCATGTTGACCGTTACAGAGTCGTGACTACGAGGACTGCCAAAGGCTTAATAGCATGGGAGCATTAAGCACAGATTCTGGACATACTGTTTAATCTCTTACCAGTCTGGGTCCTACGGAGGGACAAACCACATGATATTTCAACGGGAAAAGTTTAATATAAAGAGTTACTCAACTATGATTGGGGAGTAACTATAAAGATGTAGAGAGAATTCAAGGGTGCCTAGGACTGAGGGAGAGCACCCAGGAGGGACAGAGCGGGAAGGGAGGCCCCTCCCTCCCCAGGCTCAGGTGCAGCCCTCGTAGGGGGAGGTGCGGTTGCAGAGTGCTGCATAAGGGAGAGGTTGCTGGGTGCCCAGGCAGCAGGAAGGAAGACTGGGGTGCAGGCAATTCGAGGCTCCTGGGTGACAGCATACAGAGACTCTGCATCAGGACCTCGAGTGATGTCAGCGTGGCGTGTGGCCTGGTCTGTGCACTGTCCAGCACGGTCCATGTCGAGAGGGCCATGGGAAACCCCTCTCTGCAGCACAAGCAAACCAAGGCTGGAGGCAGGTGCTCAGAGCGAGTCAGGGCGCCGCTGCTGGCGCTGTCCCCGTTGGGAGGACTGCAGCAAAGTGGTCATCGGGCTGGGGCTGTGGAGTCACTAAGAGATTGTGCACTCTGGGCACGTGGCCGGGGCAGAGCACCACTGAAGGTCCTCACACACACACACTGCTGACGGACCGTGAAGCACGAGCAAGGATAAGCGCCACAGCACATTGCAGCTAGGAAGAGCAGCCCATTCCTGCTGCCGCGTCCTCCAGCGCCCTCTACTGACAGCTCCAGCTCGTGCACACTGTAAGGAGAAACGCCCGAGTCCAGTCCCTTACCGCAGAGCGGGCGCTAAGAGGGCGTTTGGAGCCGAGAGGCAGGAAGTTGATAACTGGCACACTCGTGCACTTGGAAGTGGCTCTAGGTTTACTTGGTTGGTTGACAGAAATGCACACTCATTGTTGGCCCTCTGTTTAATGAGATGAAGATGCTAGAATTTCCCCGGCATGAGGTAGATGAAAGTATCCGAAGGCTTAGGAAGGTAGGAATGTGGGAGTGGATTTATGACATATGAACTTCTCGCTCACCTCCCAACCACATGCTCAGCCTGAAAGGCGCTCCGTTTGTTAAGGCACTGAGTGAAAGGAGTGTCTGCAGACTTGAACAGCTCCGTGGTGGCTCGCCTCTGTTGGTGATGTGTGAAGGTGTGAGGCCACCCTGGATATGCTCCTGACTTCACTGGGCATGATGGGATTCCATAGCAGCAGAGGCCAAGTGACAACATTAACTACCAAAGACAACCACTCACAGTAAAGGGCAGCAGAGCAGTATTAGTAAGGGATCTGGGGCTACTGGTAGTTAATTATGTCCCTGAGAATAAAGTAGATAGGTAGCCTCCTAAAATGCTGCTTGATAGACGTAAGCAGAAAAAGTTCAGATCTGGGGGCCAAAAACCTGATTTGAGCCACCACGATGGAAAGTCATGCCTGTCACTCATTTTCCAGATCTCAACTAGTTTCCAGATCCAAAGCCTCTTCCCTGAAGGGGAGGCCAGGTCCGCTGGAGCAAGGATCCTGCAGCAGTGAGGGCCACGTGTATATACCATAAATAATCTCCCAGCCTTCTCCAAAGGCACCTGTGGCCATTGACTCGAATGACTGTGTAAGAGGGAAAAGAACACACCCAGACCTTTCAGGGATTACTAGACATTGGCTCCAAATCTGACACCAAAGTCAGGGCGAATGGTGGTCAGGTGATGCAGGAGTCTTGGGCCAAGTCTGAGTTACGGCGGACGAAGTTGGACCATGAAGCAACTGTGGCTAGTTTCCGAGTACCTGAGTGTCTAATAAACATACTGACAAATGGCAGAAGCTCCACACTGGCACTATGACCCATCGAGTAACAGCCTTTCGGGTAGAAAAAGCCAAGTGAAAGCTCTGGAAGGTCCCCCTTACCAGGAGAGTAAGCCCAAGGATTACCGGCTCCCTGATGGGGAACTGCGGAGATCAGTGCCGCCGTCAAAACCGGGAGGATGAAGGGGCGGCTACAGCTATCACAGCCCGATCTAGTTTGCCATCTGCCCTGTGCGCAATGCCTGAATGGTCAGGAACAATCGACGATGACTCGACCGCGGCAACCGTCTCAGAAGCAGGATGAGCGCAGGCCCCGCCAGGTCGTGCCCCACAGCTGCCCGCGGGACCTCCCTAAGACCCCCTGCCCAGACCCCATCGAGTCCCGCCGCTTCCGGCTCCACAGCCCACCCTCCTCCCCACGGCGTCCACCGCCCCCGCGCTGGCCGGCCTCCCACCCCGTGCAGCCCGCCCCCGACGGCCCCCAGCCCCACCCTCCCGCGGGGTCAGGCGGCGAGACCCAGCCCCTCCCCGAGGCCCCGCGTTCCCGTTACTCCCCTCGATCCTGCAGCGCTCCCCCGGACGGTGAGCGCCGGGGCTCGGGCCCCACTGCGGGCCGTGCGTGCCCCCCGCGACGGCCGGCGCTCGACGGCAAGGGCGGCACCCGTGGTGGAGGGACGGGGCCGCAGGCGTGCTCTTCCTGGGCACCCCCGCCGCGGCGCCCAGGGCGCGCTTCCTCCTTGGAGGCGTCTCCCGCACGTGTCCCCCTTGTCGTCGTGCACCGCCTGCAGTCAAGTCCTCCGACCTCAGCCCAGCCCCCGAGAGCAGGCCCGGCGGCGGGGTAGAGTCGGCAGAGGTGGGTCAGTGCCCGGGTCCTGGCCCTGCCGGGACAGAGGCCGACACACCGGTGACCCCAGCCCCGGAGAGCGCGGACACTCGGGGTCGCCCGGTCGACAGACGAGCAAGTAAAACCCGTCCTTCTTGCGAGCTAAGGCTCAGAGCGAACAAAAGTATTGTGCCCCGTGTGAGGATCGAACTCACGACCTTCAGATTATGAGACTGACGCGCTGCCTACTGCGCTAACGAGGCACCTAGGAGCTGCTTCCGGCCGTAGGGTGATGAGGCTAGCGCAGCGGCCTGTGCGCATGCTCAGAAAACGGTGGCTGTTTTAATTTTCTTTTCCCTGGTCCCCAGCCCGGGACACTCGGAGTTCCAGGCCTCCGCGCCCGCACCCGAGGGCGCCCTCTCCGAAACGGCCACTTGCTCTCCGTTCCTCCTTCGCTTGCCTGTGTGTCAATCAACACACACTGCCGCTTGCTTGACAGCGCTGTGCTGGGTAGTAGGACACGGGGTATTGGGATTCTTCCTGTGGTTGTAAACTCTTATTTCTGTATAGCGCTTACAGCGTTTGCACCTTTGTGATCTCGTGCAACACTTACTGGGCACCTACTGTGTTCGCCGCCCTGTGCTGGATGCTGCTTCCACAGGGACACTCCCGGCCTCAAAGGGTTGGAGTGGGCGCGCAGATCACGATGTGAAAACGCACATGCACATCTTCCGGCCCCACCGCAGAACCGGGGTCCTCCCGGCGCCGCGGGCTGAGGCCAGCCAATGAGAGGCACGCGGAAGGGCTGCAAGTCTGAAGCGCTCAGAAGATGAGACGATATGATGGACCGACGGACTCAAGGACAGAGAGGCCGAGAGATTCGGGGGCCTGTGAGAGTAAGATGTTAATGTGGGTACACGGATATTTTCACTGTACGATTCTTTCCTCGTTACTGTTTATCTGAAATTTTTAATTATGAAGTGCTGGGGCAGGAATTTTTTTAAATCATCCAGAATTGGGGACATGCGGTCGGATGTTAAGGAGGCAAATGGCAGTATGAGTGTAAGGAGGTGGAGAAAATAATATTATCTTAGGAGCAGGCACCAGAATTCCTGGGGTGGGGAGAGAACACTGGAGGGGGTGGATCTTGCTGCATTTGGAGAGAGCCCCCTGGAGTGGGAGGTCGGCGGGGCCCCAGATGGGGAAGTACTGTGAGCTCCAGGGCGGGTGAGACCCCGCAGGTAGCTGAGATGAGGTGGGCTCCTTAGGGCATCCTCGTGGCTCCGTGGGAGGAGACATTTCCGCCCAAAGGGGAATTAATCCGTAGGAGAATTATTTCCACTCTATCCTGGGGGAGATTTCCCACCCCCACGGTCCCCAGTGGGAACCCCACAACCTCTCAGTCCTGGGGGAAGCTCTCCCACCCACTTTCGCTGGCAGGAACCCCACTCAGGGGCAGTGTTCTGAGGGTAAGGTCGCTGGGGCCCCAGGACCGCCCCCCAAGTGCGGGAGGGCAGAGGCAGGGGCAGAGGAACACAGAGGGAAGCCCCTCAACATTTGGGATGGGAATGCAGGGACCCCTAAGGACTGCAGACTTGGGGTGTCACAGCAGTTTCGCCCAGATCTCCAGGCCGAAGGAGCACTGATTAACGTGTGGATTACACCCCAACAGCCCTGCCTACGCCAATTACAAACTAACCCGCTCAGGGGTCCAGCAGTCCTATGACTGGGAAGATGTCCAACAGACAGACTCACCCAAGGCCATGGTTGTCCCTGAAGTCTTGTTAGAATTGCAAAAAAATTGCACACCTGAAACTCATAGAAAGTTATATGTCAATTACATCTCAATACAAAAATACAATAAGATTAGGGAAAAAATTGCAAAAAATTGGAAACAGCCCAGTGTCTATGAACAGGGCAGTGGCCACAGGAATGACAGTCTGTCCGGGCTGTAAACAAGAACACAGAAGGCTCTGTGTCTGATGCAAACAAGGGAAGAAAGCAAGAGCAGGACCGCGTGTGGGGTGTGCTACCATTTCTGTTAAAGGGGGGCAGGGCAGGTATATTCATATTTGTTAGTAGTTGCTCACTAAACCTTAGAAAGTATGCGTACACAAAAAACTAAGACCCATGATTAATACGTGCAGAGGAGTGAAAACTGTATGATTGTGGGCAGGGGTGGGATGAAGACTTTTTAAAAAATAAACTTTATTATTTTAACAGTCTTAGATTTACAGAGAATTTGCAAAGATGGTAGAGTTCCCAGAATGCCCGCCCCCAGTTTCCTGTTATTAACATCCTAGGTTAGTGTGGTACCTTTGTTACATGAAGGAAACAGTGTTGACAGGATATTGACTGAACTCCATCTTGATTCAGATTCCCTTAGTTTCCCCCTTTTTCTGTTCAAGGTTCCCTTCAGGATCCCACATTACTTTTCACGATCACGTGTCCTTAAGCCCTTCTTGGCTGGGACACTTCCTCAGGCTTTCCTTGATCTTTGATGGCCTTGACCGTTTTTCAGGAAGACTGGTCAGCCGTTTTGTAGAATGTCCCTCAGTCTCGGTATTTGTCTGATGTTTTTCTAGGATGAAGACCTTTGAATACTTGAAAAAAAACCCTAAGCTGTGTTAATCTAGTACCTATTTAAAATTTAAATATATTAATTTAGAAGACAAACTGCAGAAACTAAGAAGAAGAAATGGGGGAGGGGAGGAGGGGAAGGGACAGGAGGAAGGAAAAGAGGAGGAGAGGGAGGAGGGGAAGGTGAAGAGGAGGAGGAGGAGCGGGGAGAGGAGGAGGGCGAGAAGGAGGGAGAGGCTCCCGTGTCACATGTCCTGCCCGGGGCTCCCACGATTTCCCGGCTCCCAGGCCTGTTGCCGGGCGGCCGCGAGGGGGCGCCTTGCCGAGGGTCCCCGCCATCACCCAGCGGGCTCCCGGCGCCGGAAGGCAGGAGAAGGGAGGCGGGGGTGTCCGTTTGGTTCTAGAGTTGCTATGGGCCTGAAGCCCTGAGATGGGGGAGGGAGTGGGGCGTGGGGGGAGGGGCAGGAGGGGAAGAGGGTACGCGGCGTGGGGCTGGGGGGCCGCCACTCGGCCAGGCTCGGACACACTGACTGCGCCCCGACCGCGTGCGGGGTACCAGGCTGGGCACACGCAGGGGTGACCACCATCGTCATCCAGCCGGTATATGGAGGGTAGACAACCAGAGCTGGGGGTGGCGGGGGTGGGGGGGGGCGGTATTCCGCTAAATAAAATGTCTCCATTTCTTAAATGCGTGTGCCACCGATTTTCAACACACTTTTCTGAGCGTGTCGGTACAATGAAACACACACACGTGCTTCCTTACTGCCTCGAGAGAGCTCGTGCTCCTGCAGGATCTGGCAGGTGCCCGGTCCCCACTTGGCACCTCGTAGGTGCTGTGGAGGGAACCGCCGGCTGGTTGCGCCCTGATGGAGTCCAGAGTAAAGGGTGGTCAGTGTTACATGCCCACCGAGGTCGCAGGCGCAGAGTCTCCTGCAGGCGGTGATCCCCAGGCCTGGCTAGTGGTGAATGACCGATGGCCGTGGACTTGCCGGGCGGGGCTGGGTGACAGGGCCTCAGGTTGTGCCTGCGCTGGGCTCCCGGAATAAGCCCTTCCCACCTCCTGGTCTTTGCCCGAGCTGTTCTCTCGGCTTGACATGCCCCTTGACATCAGGCCCCTCTTCTGTGACGGAGATCTCTTCCTCGCCCTTCTTCAGCCAGGTCAAGGTCACCTGCTCTGCGAAAACCTGATCTCCATTTCCTTCTTCGTCGGCTTCTCCTCCAGCCCCCGCCCACCCCACCTCATCCTGGCTATACGCTTTCCCTGTGGCGGCTCCTTGACTCCAACAACAACCTAAAGGGGTCCGTGTAACTATTGCCCTACATTTACCGATGCGCAAACTCCAAAGAGATTAGGCGACCAGCCGAGGTCGAACGGCTGTTGGCAGCGGAGGCAGGATTCCATCCTGAGTCAGATGGCAACGCAGGCCTCTCAACCATCGATTCCCCCGCCCCCAGCAGCAGTTTCCAAAAGTGTTTCGTCATGGGCACCCCCTGAAATAATTTTGGAAAAAGTCTGTACACCTCCTGGCATAATGTTAAATTGATATCTAAACTTTATCATTCTAAGTTCAAACAGTTACACACTATGTCATTTCCAGCAGATTGTATATGCTGATATTTTAACAACAAAACTGCACATATGATTTTTTTTTTCATGTGGGCCGCGAGCACAGCATGGCTGCCCCTAGAGGTGTAGGTTCACACCAGGAGCCGAACCCAGGCCCTGGAAGTGAGGTACGCTGAACTTAACCACTAGGCCACTGGGGCTGGCCCTTTAAATTTTTTTTTTTTTAGTTTATAATAGTTTACAGCATTGTGAAATTTCACTTGTACATTATTTCTTCTCTGTCACCACCTAAGTGCACCCTTTCACCCCCTGTGCCCACCCCCCCACCCCCCTTGCCCTGGTAACCATTGAACTGTTTTCTTTGTCCACGTGTTTGCTTATATTCCACATGTGAGTGAAATCATCTGGTCTTTGTCCTTCTCAGACTGGCTTATTTCGCTTGGCATTGTTCCCTCCGGGTCCATCCATGTTGTTGCAAATGGGATGCATTTGTCCTTTTTATGGCTGAGTAGTATTCCATTGTATATATACAGACCACATCTTCTTTATCCAATCATCAGTTGATGGGCAGTTGGATAGTTTCCATGTCTTGGCTGTTGTGAATAGTGCTGCGATAAACATAGGGGTGCATATGTTACTTTGGATTGTTGATTTCAAGTTGTTTGGGTAGATACCCAGTAGTGGGATAGCTGGGTCATACAGTAGTTCTATTTTCAGTTTTTTGAGGAATCTCCATACTGTTTTCCATAGTTGGCTGCACCAGTTTGCATTCCCACCAGCAGTGTGTGAGGGTTCCCTTTTCTCCACACCGTCTCCAACATTTGTTATTTTTAGTCTTAGTGATGATAGCCAATTTAACAGGTGTAAAACGGTATCTTAGTGTAGTTTTGCTTTGCATTTCCCTGATGGTTAGTGATGTTGAACATTTTTTCATGTGTTTATTGGCCATCTGTATACCTTCTTTGGAAAAATATCTGTTCATATCCTCTGCCCATTTTTTGAACAGACTGTTGTTTTATTATTCAGTTGTGTGAGCTCCTTATATATTATGGAGATTAACCCCTTATCGGATATATGTTTTGCAAATATTTTCTCCCAATTGGTGGGTTGTCTTTTTGTTTTGATCCTAGTTTCTTTTGCTTTGCAGAAGCTCTTTAGTCTGATGAAGTCCCACTTGTCTACTTTTTCTTTTCTTTCTCTTGTCTGAGAAGACGTGATATTTGAAAAGATCCTTTTAAGTTCGATGTCAAAGAGTGTACTACCTATATTATCTTCCAGGAGTTTTATGGTTTCAGGACTTACCTTCAAGTCTTTGACCCATTTTGAGTTTATTTTTGTGTATGGCGTGAGATAGTGGTCTACTTTCATTCTTTTGCATGTGGCTGTCCAGTTTTCCCAACACCGTTTATTGAAGAGACTGTCTTTTCTCCATTGTATGGTCTTGGCACCTTTGTCAAAGATTTTAGCTGTCCATATATGTGCGGTTTTATTTCTTGGCTTTCAGTTCTGTTCCATTGATCTGTGTGTCTGTTTCTGTACCAGTACAATGCCGTTTTGATCACTATGGCTTTGTAGTATATTTTGAAGTCAGGGATGGTGATGCCTCCAGCTTTGTTCTTTTTTCTCAGGATTGCTTTAGCAATTCAGGATCTTTGGTTGCCCCATATGAATTTTAGGATTCTTTGTTCTATTTCCGTGAAGAATGTCTTTGGGATTCTGATTGGGATTGCATTGAATCTCTAGATTGCTTTGGGTAGCATGGACATTTTAACTGTGTTTATTCTTCTGATCCATGTGCATGGAATCTCTTTCCATATGTTTATGTCATCATCTATTTCCTTCAATAATGTCCTCTAGTTTTCATTGTGTAAGTCCTTCACCTCCTTAGTTGAATTTGTTCCTAGGTACTTTGTTCTTTTTGTTGTGATTGTAAATGGGATTGTATTCTGGAGTTCTCTTTCTGTAAGTTCGTTATTAGAGTACAGAAATGCAACTGATTTTTGTAAGTTGATTTTGTACCCCAAAACTTTACTGTAGTTGTTAATTATTTCTAATAATTTTCTGATGGATTCTTTAGGGTTTTCTACATAGAAGATCGTGTCATCTGCAAACAGCAAGAGTTTCACTTCTTCATTCCCTACTTGGATTCCTTTTATTCCTTTTTCTTGCCTAATTTCTCTGGCCAAATCCTCCAGTACCATGTTGAGTAAGGGTGGTGATAGTGGGCATCCTTGTCTTGTTCCTGTTCTCAGAGGGATGGCGTTCAGTTTTTCCCCATTGAGTATGATGTTGGCTGTGGGTTTGTCTTATATGGCCTTTATTATGCTGAGGTAATTTCCTTCTAGCCCCCTTTTGTTAAGAGTTTTTATCATAAATGGCTGTAGGATCTTGTCAAAAAAAACACATATATGATTTTTTAACACGCATCCAATGAACTCGGGATAGCCTACGGATTCCATACTGACCATAATCTAATTTAAATATACATAATAAGCTCCTCTTTAACACAAGTTTACATTTATTTTCCCCCCTGAACTCATATTTCCATTCTATTTCCCCCTACAGAATTTTATCCTCATACAATACATATTTTATGACGGCATGTCTGTTATTGATCACCCTAACATGCATCTCAGCAATACAAATATACACATAAATTGAAATTTTTTTTGTTTCCTGTGGCAATAAGGATCTAAGTGTCAAAATTTTCTTCTAAATTGACATATCATTATTTTTATTAGTACACAATTAATCAAAAATTATAAATTTATTTATAGATTTGAAGAACAATTATTAAATAGAAAAACGTAAAATTTTATCAAAAACAAATACCTGTGAGATAGATGCAACTTTCTAATCCCACTTAGTTCGTGTGTGGGTCACCAGCTATTACTTTTTGCTAGAATGAGATGGGGTTCAGCATGAATTCTGTTCATATTTTTTGTATTTACAGATGTAAAAATGTTGAGAAACTTTGTTCACATGAAATAAAAAAGAATGGAAAGAGTTTTGTTTCAGTACTAAAACTTAATTCCTTAAATAGTTTCAGGGGGCCGGGCCGGTGGCGCAGTGGTTAAGTGCGCACATTCCGCTTTGGCGGCCGGGAGTTCACCGGTTCGGATCCCAGGGGTGGACATGGCACCACATGGCAAGCCATGCTGTGGTAGGCGTCCCACATATAAAGTAGAGGAAGATGGGCACGGATGTGAGCTCAGGGCCAGTCTTCCTCAGCGATAAGAGGAGGATTGGAGGCAGATGTTAGCTCAGGGCTAATCTTCCTCAAAAAAAAAACAACAACAATTTCAGGTTATATCCTAAAAAGTCACTTCTCATCCCTCTATCAGCTGGTTAGGTCCTCTTCCGGTTTTGAATTGGAAGCCACAGTCATTGGTCATTAGAGACTTTCACTGTCTCAACTTGTAAACCAGTGTTTTCAGTCGAACATTCCCTTTATTTGCAGTGCTGGAGGTTTTCGCACCCAAGTAGTGAGATCCTGAAGGTGGCAGAAGAGCACATGGGAAAGGGGAGATCAGAAATGAGCCATGGCCTGACCCCCCCCCCCGACAGCAGCTCGTGTTCCACTTGATCAATATTAGGACATTTTTATGGACCTCTGGGGTACATGTCCAAGTGACGTTTGATGGGGCTTAGATTTGATCTGACAGGCAGTAGGGGTTGTTGTAAGCCCATTTTACAGAAGGTAAGTGTATGAGCGTGAGAGTGTGTGTGTGTGTGTGTGTGTGGAGGGCTCAGGGCTGCCTGAGCAGAGTAACTTAATGGAAACTTGTGAGTTAGCCGTCTCCCGTGGCACTGGATGGACCCCGGCAGCGAGACCACCTGGGAAACCCATGAAACAGTCCCAGCCAAGGGTGATGAAAGAAGGTCCTGGGAGATGGTTGCAGAGACCAAGAGGAGGGAGCCACGTGGAGACAGAGTCTACAGGAGCAGCCAGGCCTTGGGTCTGCTTAACTGCCAAGCACAAAGAGGGAAGCAAAGTCACTCCAAATTAGGATGAGCAAGGTCCAGAAACATCCGGTGCCACCACCAGGCAGGAAGACAGCAAAGAAGGGGCCTGTTTGGGGGAACCCAGTAAACTCCGTTTTTGTACATTTTGTATTACGCAAATAAGTGTGCTCATTATAAAATACTTACACACATACAAACTGTATCAGTCAGCTATTCCCACACTGCGCTAGTGCTGCTTAACAAGTCACCCCAAACGTAACGGTTTAAAGAACAAGTGTGCTTTTAAAAAATAGCTTTATTGAAATATGATTCACATCCTATACAATTCACCCATTTAAAGCGTACAGTTCAATGGCTTCTGTGTACAGCCATTTAACAACAGGGATGTGTTCTGAGAAATGCATCGTCATTAGGCAATTTTGTTGTTGTGTGAACATCAGAGAGTGTACGTACACACACCTAGAAGGCAGAGCCTCCTACACACCTAGGCTACATGGTACTAATCTTACGGGACCGCTGTCGTATATTTGGTCAATCGTTGTGGTTCATGACTGTATGTATTACATCGTTTTTTGAAATTGTGGTAAAATATATATAACACGAAATCTACCATTTTAACCATTTTTAGGTGCCCAGTTCAGTGGCATTAAGTACATTCTCCATGTTGTGCAAGTCTCATAACTATTTCGAAAACCTTTTCATCCCCCGAAGCCGAAACTCTGTACCCATTAAGTAATTAACTCCCCATTCGCCTCTCCCCCCAGCCCCTGGTAGCCTCTGGTCTACTTTCTATGGATTTACCTATTCTAAATATTTCACACAAATGGAATCAGACAATATTGGTCCTTTGTGTCTGGCTTACTTCACTCAGCATAATGCTTTCCAGGTAAGTGTGTATTTTTCTTGCTCCTGGGTATGTGAGTTGCTGGGCTAGCTCCAGGCTGAGGTTGGGCTCAGTTCTGCTTGTCACATCTCCACATTCTCCTTGGACCAGCCATTCCCTGGGGTGTATTCTTCTCACTGGGGGTCACAGCATCCCAAGAGACCAAGCTCTGCTGAGTAAGCACATTGAAGGGGTCTGCTCTGGGTACCTCCGTTGAGTTCCATTGGCCAAACCAAGTCACCTGGCCAAGTTCAACATCCCTGGGCCTGGGAAATGTACTCGGCCCACGGTGGGAGAGGCTGTAAAGCCAGGGCGAGGGAGAGAGTGAAGAACTGAGCACTCTTCCCACCCTCGCCCCTCAACATATTGTCCTGTGACTGACTTTCCCCACTCAACAATAGCTGGAAACTCTTTCCCTGCCAATACACGTAGATCTTCCTGTTCTTTCTAACCATAACAGACTGTCTCTGAGAAGACGAGATCAGGACACAGACGCGAAGAAAAAAGACCATGTGAAGATGCGGGAGGAAGACGGCCACCTGCAAGCTGCGAGAGAGGACTCAGAAGAAACCAACCCTTTTAACACCCTGATCTGGGCCTCCCAGTGCCCAGAACTGTGAGAGAACAAATTTCTCTTGTTCAAGCCCCACAGTCTGTGGTCCTTAGTGATGGAGCCCGAGCTCCTCGAGGCCTTCTAATTCTAGAACATCGAATTCTTCCCAGTTAGGAGCAAATACGGTAGCGAACATTCCTGTGCATGTTGACAGTGGAAGTCTGAGGAGCTTGTGGATAGCCAGAAACTATGTTCCGTCCTGAATTTGGGCAGGTTTTCTGTTTCACCCCCAGAAGCTCCAAGATTTGTCTGTGTTGGGGGTGTTCACGGGTGTTAAGAGCTGGGACTTTTGTTTTCACCCCTGACCTCTCCCTGAGCTTCCCTCCCACCCACGGGTCACTGTCTCCATCGGCTCGGCGGGGGTCACAATCCGATAGTGGGCCGCATCTGAGCTGGCCGCGGCCCACAGCCTGTCTTTCCTCTCACAGTCCTCTGCGGTCGCTGCTCCGGTGGGAGGGAAGTCAGGGTGAGTGGCTTCCGGAATCCATGCTCACTGTGACTCTCATTAGCTTTGCAGTCCTCTCTGCTTAAAAAAAATAAAAACTCTAGAGGGAGTCCAGAGGGCAGGTGAGGGGAGAGGTTATCGGGGAAAGAAGGAGGCTGGGCAGAAAGGCCCCATTTCAGGAGAAAGTTCTCCTGTGGTACCTTGAGAGGCAGCAAAGGGTTCCCAGGCCTGGCCCCTTCCCAACCAGGACTGGGGGTGGTGTAGGACCCCGCTGTGGCCCACGTGTCTCCTCTCAGTATTCTGGCTGTGACAAGCCAGAAGCGAGGGTGCAGCCAGCTGGGCAAGTTCAGGGAGGTCGAGTGCAGGGCGGGAGGAACAGCCAACAGTTCTTTTGTCATCTATCCAGGGCAGCGAAAGGCCACGTCCTCCCAGCTCCATTTGTGACTGGACGAGCGGACCGCACCGTGTGAGTCAGCCTGTTGTTGGAAGCGTCTGAGAGTCATTGCTCTGACTGTGCTGACGAAGCACAGAGAAGAAGGAAGGCCTGACCCCTGCCAGCCCGGATGTTCCCTGAGGGCCTCTTGCTCTTCTCCACACTGTGGCCAGAGGCCTCTGTCACAGGCATTAATCTGGGCTTGTCTGTGTCCTGCTTAACAGCTTCAGGAGGAAGTCACCCTGTGCCCCAGCGCCGAGGCCTGCCCTCTGGAACTTGTCTCTTCGCCGTCCTCACCACGCCTCCAGCCCTGGGCTGGGCCAGGACACCCGGCTCTGTATTCTCACAGCTCTTGCTCCCCTGACCTTAACACTCATCCCAGCTGGAGGTTGGAGGTCGTGACTCCTCCTTTGCTGTCTTTCCCACTGGAGTGTAGGCCCCTCCACAGCGGGGGCCAAGCTGTAGGCTGTGCAGAGCCCACGGCGGGCCCACCAGCATTTGATGATGACAGGAAGCGCTCCTCACATTCCACTGTAACTGCACGTCTTTCTTTGAGGGCAGGCCTGCAGTTGGTTCATTTCTATATCCTCAGCTTTTACTCTGATCAAAGACCTGGCTCCTCGTTCCAAAGGTGTGTGGGCTCTGATTTCAGTGACCAGGTAGGCCTTTCCGTGACCTGGCCAGGAACGGGCTCCAAGGTCCATCGCCCACGCTCCACATGCGGTGTGGGGAGCACAGCAAGGTCTCCTACCCTGAGGGAAGGAAAGGGTTACAGCACTCACCTCTCAGGGCCCTCCCACTCCACCCCCTGCGACAGGTGAGACAGATGAGGGTAGTGGGTGTGGTCCCAGCAGCCCTGGGGCCCCAAGGAGCCGGGCCTCTCCTTCCAGGTTTAGATCTGGAACAGGGCCATGGTTTTGTCCACAGTTCCAACAGGTGTAATGGCAATGTCAGGGGGTCACAGTGAGTGTCCTGGCTCCCCCGGCTGTGTTGAGACACAGAGCCATGAGGCCCCCTTCTTCACAGGTCTCATGGGTGTCGTGGTTCCTCCCTGAGGCAGCCAGGGGCTGGGCTGCTTGAACATCAATCCTTTCAAATCATATCATTAAAATCTACTCCCACACCTGTATTTCAAAGATAACATTTGTGCCTGAAATTGCCACAACTACATTATGGCAAAGTCACATCATCTGGCTCATAATTTAAGGCTTAGAGGCTTCAACTAATGTAGGTGACAGTCTGGTGGCCAAAAGGAGAAAGTCTGATTACCAAGTGGCATTTGCTGGGAGGTCTGGGTCCCCTCCAGCACCTCACGCACATGTGCATAAGAGGCACTCAGTGAGTGTTTGTGGAATCTATGAATGATATGACGTTTCTATCCTGAGTCTCAGGGTCTTTTTCTATTCAGAAATCTGTCCCCAGACCAGCCGGGTGGCTCAATGGTTAAGTTCAGGGGCTCCACTTCAGCAGCCCGGGGTTCACAGGTTTGGCTCCTGGGCATGGACCTAGCACTACTCGTTAAGCCACACTGTGGAGGCATCCCACATAAAATAGAGGAAGATTGGTGCAGATGTCAGCTCAGCAACAATCTCCCTCACAAAAAAAAAAAGAAAAGAAATCTATCCCCAGTTATCACACACACTCACCACAGAGCAGGTCTTTGCTCACTGAAGGGAAGCAGGGCGTTGGCCCCAGTGAGCTGATTCAGCCTTACAATCTTTAAGTCACTAGAGCCAAAGAGGGGTGCAGGTGGGAATCTTCTAGAACATTGCTTTTCTCTGCAGAAAGAGGCAATTAGCTAGTGTGTGTGTGGGGGGGGGGTAGACGTAGAAGGAATACAGCCCATTAGGTCTACAGAAGTGGCTGAAGCTGGTATTTCTGCTTTCCCTTGGGATAGGGGCTGCTGGAAGGTGCCCCTCCCACCCAACAGTGGGATAGCCGCTGGGGTCAAAGTGGTGAACTTTGGAGACAGAATTGGTTCCTCCCTCATTAAGAGTTGTTAAGTAGGTAAACAAACACTGCGTAAGTGCTACAAAGGAGATGATACGTCCTTCTTATCATATAATCACATCAGTCCTTCTTCCTTCCCCAGAGTTAAGCTGTGGAGGGTCCCAGGATCTAATCTACACTGTTGCCACAGCACCCCAGAAAATGTTAAAAATTACCATCTCTAGTGCTGTGACTATGGAAGATGCTTGATTTTTTTCCTATCATATGAATGCGTTTTATTTTATTTGTTTTTGCCAAATTTTTATAATGAACATGTCATATTCACAAAACAAAGGGCTAAAGCCAATAGAGTTATTTTCAGAAGAAAGGAGACTGAGTGGATTCCTGTAGAGGAGAAAATTTTCCCAGCCCAGCTTGGAGGGAGGGGCCTTCTGATGATCCCGTCCAGCCTGATGGCCACCGTGGGCGGGTTCTGACCACTGGGTGACCTGCACCCAGGGTTATGTGAAATTCATGAGAACTATTTCTAAGTTGTTAAAGAAAGATGAGCTACTTATAAATTCCTTCCTTTAACAGCTGATATCTTCAACCTTCCTTCCCCACTCACTCTCAAATATGTAGGGAAGGGTCGGGGGAGGTGGTAGAAATGGGGGAACCCCAGTCCTCTTGCTCCCACTCCTGCTCCCACACAAAGCTGGGCTGGCACAGGCAGCTTATTCCAGTGCAGTGGACTTCCCTGAAAACGAGCCAGAACTTCGTGAGTTCCCATGGCAGCCCTGGCCTGGGCCAGGGGCTGTGCTGTAATGAAAGAGCAGACGTTATCATCTTCATTCTAGAGAAAGGACAATTTCATCAGAAAGACAAAGCACAAGCAAAATAAACATCTGAAGAATACTGGCCCAAATAATGTAATTAGATAGGATTTCAGGGATTGAATTCTTTTTGTATTACAAAATACATCTTATTTTGGTTTCACAAATAATGCTTATATGAAAAAACATTTCTCCATACGTTCACCCAGGGCGGCTTCATGGATGTGCAACCTATGTGGTCACACGTGCTCAGAAGGGTCCCACACTTGGTTTAATGCTCTGCCGTCACCATCTTGAAATTCTCAACGATTTGATCGTTGAACTTGGGTTTTGTAAGTGAACTCCATCGGTGGAGGGACCAGAAGAGATGCACGCACTATGCCAGTCCACACTTCCTTGCCGACCACTCACATATGGTGTTCACCGTGCCCTGTGAGCGCTGAACTGGGGGGACCCACGCCGCGTGGGAGGTCAGCAAGACGCAGTGAAGACAAAGTAAGTGTCTTACATCTCTGACTAGGTGGGGCTGATGACAGACCCAAGACATCCGACTTTCTGTTGGGACCAGAATTTGCTTCAAATGCAGAAAAAGGCAATGGTGTTCGAAGGACATAAACGACCAAGGAATTCTGCCACATGCTTTCTTACTCGTGTGACTTCCCTGTATTAGCCAACCACTTCATGCTGAAAACGACGACATAGAAGGAAAGAGAAGATAGTGCCTTCTCTTTTCTGTCCTTCCTTACTCATCAGTGAGCCAAAGGTAGAGAATAAGGTAGAATGAGCGCATGTTCGGAAGTGAAATAAACACAGTGGAGTATTTCCACTTTCTAGTAAGAACGAAATACAGATGCGTGTACAAACAAAACACAGACTGTGTAATTTCACCCATTCTACATACAAGTTAAAAGCTCTCATATTTGCGTTTAAAATGACATTGCACAATATAAAAATGAAAGATAAAATTCATGCTAATAATTCTAATGTTTAATTTTTCTTTACTTAACAACATTAAAGAGCAAATTAAAAAACACTATGAGAAGCTGAGAGAAAGACTACAGAAGAAGGGAAAAAGCTTTCTATTTCAACACCATCTATGGCACTTTCTTCCTTTTGTTTTGAACAAGGGCCCCACGTTTTCATTTTGCACTGGGCCCTGCAAATTGTGGAGTCGGCCCTGCTGTCACCAGGAATGGATATCATCTTTTTTTATTATTATTATTTTTTTAATTCTTTTTTTATTTTTTTGAGGAAGATTAGCCCTGAGCTAACATCTGCTGCCAATCCTCCTCTTTTTGCTGAGGAAGGCTGGCCCTGAGCTAACATCTGTGCCCATCTTCCTCTACTTTATATGTGGGATGCCTGCCACAGGATGTCTTGACAAGAGGTTCGTAGGTCTGCACCCAGGATCCAAACCAGCGAACCCCGGGCCACCGAAGTGGAAAGTATGAACTTAACCACTGCACGACTGGGTCAGCCCTATTGATCTTTAAAGTCTGTGCGCTAACAAAGGTACAGAGCTACTGGAAGTCTCATGCATTGCTGGTGAGCATGAAAAGGGTACAGGACTTCAGGAAGCAGTTTGGCAGTTCCTTATAAAGTGATCTACACACCTACTGCAGACCCAGCAGCCTCACCCCTGGGTATTTATCTAAGTGAAATGGAAACTTATGTTAATACAAAAACCTACATATGAGTATTTATAGTGGCTTTATTCATAAATGCACAAAACTAGAAACAGCCCAGCGTCCTTCAGCTGGGAAACAGATAAACTGTGGTACATCCATGCAATAAAATACTGCTTAGCAATAATGAGTAGCCAACCACTGACACATGCCACAATATGGATGAATCCCAAGTGCGTTATGCTAAGCGGAAGAAGCCAGGCACAAAAGGCTCACACTATAGGATTCCACTTATAGAACATTCTGGAATAAGCAAACACTGCTCAGTGGTTGCCAGGGGCTGAGGGTGGGGGAAGCAGTTGACTACAGAAGAGAGTGGGGATTTTTTTACAGTGATGGAAATATTCTATATTTGATCGTGGTAGTAGTTACACAACTGTATGCATTTCTCAAAACTCATGGAGCTCATATAGTAACACGGGTAAATTTTACCCCATCTAAGTTATACCTTAATTTAAGAAAAGCTTCTGCAAATTTACTAGCAAAAAAAAATGGGAGCTCCCATGGTTTTTAATGATGTCGGAAATCTTGAGCAATGAACCAGGAACTCGAAAATAAAAAACTTGAGAAAGCAAAGGGACTTTCCAGCTGCAGGCCCCTGGGAATTAAGCCGTGGTTTTGCTGGGGACCAATGAGGGACTCGCTGAGGATAGCCGGGAGCAACTGCTCCCATGAAAAGCAACTGTAGAAGGTCCTGGGGGTGGGTGGGTGGGGTGTAGCGTACCTGGCTGCACATCCTGTCCCCTGGTGCCCATTTCCGCTCCCCGCCAGGCCCTGGCCCGCCAGCAGAAGCAGCAGCTGCAGGAGCTCCTTCCTGCCGGTGCTGAGCTGATTATATGCAGAATGGATTGATTGGTGTTGACAGGGAGCTATTTACCCATCTAATTAATTATGCCAACTAATTTTCAGCTTAATTGTGCTTCTCGGGTCACTGGGTAATGAGACTACAATTTTCTTGCTGCTACAGGCCTTGATAGAGAGGTGGGAGGGAGAAGGTGGCAGCTGCTCCTTGAGGTCAAACAGAAGGCACCCTGTTCCTCCAGGCCCTTGGGCCCACAGCCCGGGCTCTCAGCCTGGCTGCCCCCCAGCAGGGATGCGTCTGGAATCCTCTTTGTGCATGTTCTACCTGTGTAAGCCGGCCGCTGGCCCGGGAGCACGGAGCCCTGTATCTGCCAACAAATGTCGAGTGAATGCCTGCCCTGTGCCAGCCCCAGCCAAAAAGTTCAGTCATGCCTTGCCTGTGCCCCATCCGCCACCCCAAATTGCTCCAACCATCAATTCCAGAATCGGCCTGCAGATGGGAGTGAGGGCTTTGAAGACAAGCCCAATCCAGGCTCTGCGGCTGGGTCCTTGAAGAATTGACTTCACCTCCCTGTGCCTCAGTTTCCTCAGCTACAAAAAGTCTGCAGGGCTGTAATAGGGTGCAGTGTGTATGTAACGGGACTGCCCACTCCCTCCCAGGTGCCTGATGACATCCTCTCCCCGCCTCTGCCCAGCTCTCCCATCTGCTTGTCTTATAGAATGTCTCATAGCCTGGATTTGTCTGATTGTTTCCTCCTTGTGGGATCACCTAAAAAATAAATATTTTTTTAGGTCAAAATTCAGGGGCCGGTGTGGTGGCGTAGTGGTTACATTCACATGCTCTGCTTCGGTGGCCCAGGGTTTGTGTGTTTGGACCCTGGGCACGGACCTAGGCACTGTTCCTCATGCCATGCTGTGGCAGCATCCCACATACAAAAATAGAGGAAGATTGGCACAGATGTTAGCTCAAGGACAATCTTCCACAAGCAAAAAGGGGAGGATGGGCAACAGATGTTAGCCCGGGGCCAATCTTCCTCGCCACACACACACACACACAAAAAGTCAAAACTCAGGTTATACATCTTTGGCAGGAATATCACGGAAGTGATGCTGGGCTCTTCTCATTGCATCCCAGTAGGTGGCTCAAGATTTCCATTCGTCCCACTATTGATGAGGATCACTCTGATCACTTGATTAGGGTGGTGTCCAACAGGCTTCTCCATGTAGTTTCTTCTTCCTTCTTTGTAATTATTAAGTATTTTATGGGGAATGTATTGAAAACTACTTAAATACCTGTTGTTCCTCAAACTTTCAACATATTTATTTATATCAGTCTGGACTCATGGTTTCCTACTTTATTTCATGTTTATAATCCTTTATTACCATTATTTTGATGCTTAAGTTGTCCTAGGTTTAGCGAGCAGGAGCCCCTTCAAGCTGGCTTGCGTCTTTTTGACATGACTTCATCATTCTTTGCGGCACAGGATATTCCAGGATCATCTTGTATGTTCCCTGTCCCGGGTGTGAAAACAGCCGTTTCTCCCAGGAGCCCTGGGCACTGGGTGTGGACATTGCTGTAGGCGTGTCACTGTCAGTGGACAGATCTAGGGAACTAGGGCATAAATATATATCTTTATATAACATGTCTGTGTTTTACATCACTCATTTTATATATTTATTTATAATTTTTATATTATATATTAGAATTCATATAATTTCTAAAGTGTTTAAATTTATCTATATTGGAAGCTGTGAGTTCAAATCAGTGTCTCCAGTTCATAGTCAGCCCTAAAGAGTTCATTCTGGTTTCCCCTTCTGTATTTGTCACTCCCTAGTCTGAGAGTAGGACACGTAGTTTCCATCGTCCTTAATATATTTCCTTATTTGCTCAATGCCCCTGTCTGTAACCAGTCTAGCATCTCCCTGGCCACTTCTCCCGGCTCAACCTCTGATACCCATTCCAGGCTGCCCCCTCCCCCGTGCAGACGCCCCTCACTCTGCACCTCCTCATCCTACTCGGCCTCTGACACCTGCTATGGGCCACCAGTCCTCTCCCCACCAGTCCTCTCCCCACCAGGCCCCTCCCCACCAGGCGCCCTCCCTTGCTCCAACCCACCCAAGGACTCTAGGACTGAACTGTTCAGGAAGAAAAGGCAGAAGGGAAGGGACAGGGAGGGAGAAGCCTGGCCCTTTTTTAATGATATGAAAAATACGCTTCTGAGTATTGTTAAGCTATAAAAGAAGGCAAGATATAAAATTGCACGTGTGGTATAATATCAACTATGTAAAAAGCTCAGAAAAAAATACTGGCGCTGTCTTAGGCTGAAGAGTGGCGCAGAAGCGGGACGAGGTTTGCTCACTGGCTACCCAGGCCTGCTCCCTTAGGTCTCACGCCCTTTGAGGTTCGTCCTGTGAAAGAGGCAGATGGCATTGCGGTTACCTGGGGGACTCTGGGGCCAGACCACCCGTGTGTAGCTCCTGGCACTGCCACTTCCTGGCCAGGTGACCTCAGGCAAGGTAGTTAGGTAAGCTCTGTGCTTCAGTTCGCTTCATCCACGAAACAGAAATGGCCACAGCACTCCCTCGCAGGCCTCTGAGGACGGCACGCCTTAACACACGAAAAGCACTGAGATCAGCACCTGGCACACAGCACAGGGTCCACCATGTTAGCTGCCAGTATATGGACAGAAAAGTGAAGTTCCGTGAGTTCCCCACCCAAGGTCACAGGTTCTCACAGGCACACTCTGAACCCACTGATGCCTGATTCCGAAGGCACGCTAGCTTCTTACCATTGCACCACTCGAGGAATGAAGTGCAGGGGGGGAGATGAGGCAGCGCGCCCATAACTACTGCAAGACTGGCCGAGACAAGACCTGCGAGCACCGTGAAGGCTCAGAGGAGGAGCAATGACAGCTGCCTGGGAATGGTCAGGAAGGCTCCCTCGCCTAGGTGGGAATGGAGATCGACCTTGAACGCTGAGAAAGATGCGAATAGGTTGTGATGGTGGAGGCAAGGACTTCCAGCTGAGGGCACAGGCTGAACAAAGGCAGGAGACTGGACCTGCCACATGGACAAGGTCCGTCATCCGCTAGGGCCGGGGTCCTAGACGGGGATTCCTCAGTCTCAGCACTATTGACATTTGGGGCCATGTAGTTCTTTACTGTGGGGCTGTCTGGGCATCGTAGAATGTGGCAGCAGCTCTGGCTTATAGCCACTTGATGCCAGGAGCATCACTCCCCGAGTTGTGACAACCAAAAGTGTCTCCAGACACTGCCAGAGGCCCCCTGGGTGGGGGCCAAAATCACCCGCAGTTGAGAACCATCGCCCCAGGTAAATGGAATTCTCAGGAAGCCCCCAAACCACTCCTTTGCTAACAGGAGCGTGGATTCTCATTCTTTGCCTCGTTGTGGAGTGTCTTCATGAGCAGGAGGGACTATGCTGCAGGCCGCAGGAAGGGAGAGGGTAAGTCAGTCCTCCGTCATCCACAGTGCCTGGAACCGAGCGCTCAGGATTTCTCAGCATGTGAAGGTGTGGCTCAACAGCCAGCCAGCCTTCCTGGTCCAGAAGCGCCATCCCAGATGAGGAATTTGTTGTTTCAGCCAGCAGACCAGCAAGAATGATGACATTTCACAAGGCCGGGGCTGCAGAGGAGAGGAGATGAGGGCAATGCTGATGACAGCACCCGGCCAGCTATGTGACTTTGAGAACAGTCACTTCCCCTTTCTGGGTACAGTTTTCTCATCAGTAAACCGGAGCAGTTGCGGGACATCTGAGATTTCTGCCAGGGGAGCGCTTCTCTTTGAGCCCTGTAAAGAGCAGTGAGGGGACGGCTTCCAGCTCACAGGGAATGAGTTCTGTGATCAACTAGTAATGTCTGTTAGAAGCACAGGAATGGGGGGATCAGGTGTGACGACATGCATGGAATATATTTGCTGTCTATTCTAAAGGATTCATCTAGAATCTCTGGGGTCTGTGTGAGGGCAAGGAGCTGGGGACAGGAGAGCAGGGCTCTTCTTCCTCCAGCATCTCTAGAGGGGAAAGCCCCCCCGCCCCTGCCTCAAGATTCTATTTTAAAATAAGAGCTGCTCTGCAAGTGGACAGGAGAAAATGGTCCCTACAGGCCATGGAGCCCTGCCTCTGTCTCAGGGGACCCTCAATCATTTGTTCATCCAACAAAGAGAATTAGGCCCAGGCGAGAGGAGAACTCCAGGACATCCACCACTTCTTTCCTTCTCCCCTACACACAATCTGGAACTGATAAGAGGATTTGGATTGTGCTGAGGGTAGAAAGACAAAGGGGGGAGGAAGGGAAAGAGTGAAGTTTGGCACAGTGGAAAGTACATGGGCTTTGGAGGGACAGTGCCCAGGCTCTGTCACTTACCAGCTGTGTGATCTTGGGCAACTTACTCAACCTCTCTGAGCCTTGGTCGAAATAAGGCCTAACAATCCGTGTCTCCCTCACCACAGAGGGCCAGCATGCAGTGAGCACTCATGGATGGCCAAGTGTAGGAGAGGGCAGGCTGGAATGTTCACACAGCTCGCAAACATGCAGGCTCTCAGATGCTAAGCTCAGGAACTCCTCCTCGGCCTGGGGTCTGGACCCAGGTGACGCAGAAGCAGAGAATGAGCTGAGGAGGACAAGGACGAGACCAGAGAGGAGGGAAGATCGGAGGAGAATGTGGGAAAGAGGTTAAGTCAACCACACAAGCAAGAGTTGGCAGAAGGGAGAAGGAAGCGGGCCCGGAGCGAAGGGGGCGATAGGGAGAGAGCTTCCTGAAGGTTCCAGGGACTGGGGGAGGAGCTAAAACGGAATAAAGGGAGGGCTGCCCGAGGTCATGAATCAGATTCCCTCAACGTCTGTCAAAAGAGGAGAAGAAATTCCTTTTAAATTCCTTTTCTCCTCTTTGCACTGTGCTTCAAGGGTTCTACTCCACTCCTGGACTGAGCCACTTGGGCCACCGCTCCGGCGTGGCTGCAGACACTTGTGGGCATTTTCCTCCCAAGAGTAGACGTGCCACAGGGAGACAACTGGCTCTTACTAGATACCAGTTATTTGAAGGCCGAGCGGGCCTGGTTTTCTGGCATGTTCTCTTAGCAGATATCGTCAGGGCCCGGCCTTATGGCTTCAGCACTCCTCACTCCCACGACAGTCTCTGACCTGCCCCTGAGCTCTCTGCCTCGAGGCTTCTCCAGCTTCAGGGCTGTGCTTGGTGAGCAGTTCAGGGGGGCATTAAGGCAGCCCCTGGAGCAGCCCTCGCCCAATAGTAAATGGAGGTCGGTAGACACATTCTATAGCTTTCTCACCCTTTGGGTAGGAAAACTCTGTGATGCGTCTACACTGTCTCTCAGAGGTCCCCGGCAGGACAGGACCCAGATGTTCCCAAGTGTTCCTAGACCCCAGATGTCCACACTGGTGAGCTGCTCAGTAACATACCCACAGTAGCTCCCTTCCCTTCCCGTCTCACTCCTGCCAACCCCCACCATCCAATTAGCTCCTGGTACTGGAATCCTAGTCCCAGAGTCTGTTTCTAGCAGAACCCAATTACAGAGTCAGGACTCTAGATACTGCATTCCATTGACGTGGAATTGATGCTGACTTGATCTGGAAAGAAAACGTGGCTTCTCCCTTGCTGTTCACATTCTTCCAACACGCCTGCGACCAGCAGCCCCTCCAGCACAGACAGAGACCGATCCCACAGGTCCATGGGCCCAGATGCCGCCACATTCTTCCCCAGACACTACTGCAAGCAGCTGCTTCCCCGGGACCAGCGCTGGCCCCAGAACCGGAACCTCTCTGGGGGCTCCGTTCACACATGACCACGACAGACACAGTCCAGGAGAGACGGGAGGGAAGAGCTTTTTCAGAGGACCAGGAGGGCCAGGAGCGTGGGGTGTTCCCAAGAGAAAGGAGGGGCGCCTGGCGAACATTCTGCCTGGCCTGCCTCCAGCTTCCCTCCTCACAGGGATGGCACATCTCAGGGCAGCACCTTTCCCCCATGGGGAAACTCTTGTCTTTGAACCACTCGGTGTTTGAACGGAGGAGCACAAGGGACCCAGGGTGAGCTCAGGGGGAGGGTGCTGCAAGAGGTTCCTT
Organism: Equus quagga; assembly: GCF_021613505.1. NCBI lineage: Eukaryota > Metazoa > Chordata > Mammalia > Perissodactyla > Equidae > Equus > Equus quagga. The sequence goes on along the minus strand of NC_060282.1, from coordinate 17,967,357 downwards.
GTTTTATGACAGAGGCCTGACGGTCTCCGGGAGAGTTGTGCAACCAGCAGGCGGGAAGCTGGCTCACCTTGGCCTCCCGCTGCTGCTGGGAGGAGAGGAAATCTCCCAGGGCTGAGTGTGCCAAGGCGTGATGGAGCCAGCCCTCCAGGCCCACGGGCAGGGCGGGTGTCACTCACAGATAAGCCAACCCCTGGTGCAGAGGATGATCACTGTGAAGCACTGCCCAGGACAGCGGGAAATCAGTCCCTCGGAGCAGGCGCGACGGGTGGCAGGTTGGGCTGGACGCGGGGAGCTTCCCTGGGGTGCCGAGAGCCTCGGTCCTCCTTTGTGGCGTGGCCTGCCTGCCCCTGTCATCAGGAAGAGCTCAAGTGGGTCTCTCCCCCACCACTCTGGGACAGGGCAGCATGAGCCGGCCAAGGCACGTGGGCAAGATCTGGAAACGCCTGGAAGATGTCAAGAGCCACTGGGTCCGGCCGGCCAGGGCAGACTTCAGCGACAATGAGAGCGCCCGGCTGGCCACAGATGCCCTCCTGGATGGGGGGCCTGAGGCCTACTGGCAGGTGCTCAGCCAGGAAGGCGAGGTGGACTTCTTGTCCTCGGCAGAGGCCCAGTACATCCAGGCTCAGTCCAAGGGGCCCCCCTGTGCCCTGGAGTCTCTGGGAGGGGTCGAGGCAGGCCCTAAGGGACTCGACTCCTGCTCCCAGCAGTCAGGGACCTACTACCCCATGGCCTCGGAGGGCAGCGAGCCGACCCTGCTGCACACCTGGGCCTCGCCTGAGAAGCCCTACCTGAAGGAGAAGTCCAGTGCCACCGTGTACTTCCAGACGGACAAGCACAACAACATCCGAGACCTCATCCGCCGCTGCATCCACCGGACGGGGCAGGTAGCCGTGGCGGAGCCTGTCTCCTCAGCCACGGGTGGGAGGAACGGGGGGCTGGTGGAGGAGGAAGAGGGGTGCGTCCTGCTCAAAGGGATGGAGTCCAGATGGTTGGGGCTTAGCATGGAGTCTGGGGTGTTTCTCTCTGCCCCTGCCCTGGATCACTGACTTTCTGATCCCGCTCTTCACAATCCGGGTCCAGGCCACTACCACCCATCACTGGAACTCCTGCAATGGCTTCCTGCCTGGCCCTCATCTTCCATCTTGATTCCCAACCCCCCAGTCTCCATGCTGCTGTAGACACTTTTTTCATACTTCAAGTCTAACATGGTCCCTTCCCTGCTTAGAGCCTTCCATGGCTCCCAAGTGCCCACAGTGGGAAGAGCAAACCCCTTAGGATGGCTCACAACCTCTCCAGCTCCTCTGCCACCTCCTGCCGCTCTGTGCTGAGTGACCTGCCGACTCTCAAACCCGCCTTGTTTTTGTCTTCAGGCCTTTGCATGTACTGTTCCCTCTGCCTGGGACCCCCCCCTCACCTTCCCTGCTCTTCACCTGACTAACGCCTTCTCCTTCTCAAGCTCCAGCCCTGGAGCCCCTTTCTCAGGAAGTCTTTCCTGAATTCCCCAGGCTGGCCGAGGGGCCTCCCCCATGTGCTTCTGAATGAAGGGGCCACTCCCCTGGGGCTCACACTTGTCCCTTGTCCTCTCAGACTCAGCTTAGTCTGCCCACAAACGACTGTGTGGCACCTGCATCCAGCCGGGGGTCAGGCAGAAGAGGGAGCAGGCAGCAGAGAAGATGCTCCCTCCCCAGAGTATTTATATTTTAATAAGTGAGTCTAGAAGAAGAAAAATCCTTTAAGACCAGAGCTTGGCTGGCAGAATTGCAGGCCGCGTGACTGGCATTGGCTCAGGAGTTCTCCCAAAGCTCCTGGAATTGCTGGGGAATTGGGAATTCAGCTGGGGAATGGGTGGAGGCCGTCCAGCTCATTCCACCCCAGGTGCACAAAATGACCATTCAGCTGAGGGTTGTGGACGCCTGCTCCTGCTTCCCGAAGCTGCAGAGGGGCAGGGTGAGAACGGACGCCAAGGAAAGAAATTTGCCATCTCTAAAGATCCTCAATCTCTCTCATCACTAACATGATTTATTTTGCTGCATTTAAAGAACTCGAAGAACAAGCTGATACGTAAGCTCCTTTTCTGCTGGGATCCCAGTCTCAAGACTGAGTCCCCTCCCAAGTCCAATACTGTGTGAAATCTAAAGACTCCAGAAAAAGCCACCAGGGGTGAGGAGGCTGTGCCTGGATGGGGAGGGAGGGAGCTGAGTTCTGGAAAATAAATAGAAGGTGACAACGGGTGGAGCGTGGGCTTTTCATGCCACTGGGCTGCTTCAGAGCGGTATTTCATGTTTCCCTGGCAGGGCAGCATTAGGAATTGACAGATGGGCCCAGGCAGGCAGCCAGGAGTGTCGCCACCGCCTGGGGCCAGCTGCATGACCTAGGTCAAGTCCCTTGACCTCCCCAGGCCTCAGATTCCACGCTGGACTAAGGCCCCTTCCAGCTCCAAGGGCCTGTTCCTAAGGGTGTAGCTCTGGTCTGTCTGTGTGTTAGTTCAGTGCTGTCCTGAGGGGTAGGGACCAGTGGTGTTGGGGATATTCTCAACAGCAGCTGTGACCCAGCAGGTGAGACTCCCCAGAGAGAAGCCAGGCTGGGGCGTGTGAAACATAACCCCCTGGCTGAGCCCCTCTTCTTCCCCTGCGTCCCCACCCAGCAAGGCTTCCCTCTCTTTGCCTCTGTGGCCCTGAGGCTCACTGACGTCCTTTGTTCCAGCAAGACAGCATGTTATGAATTTAGGACAATACTTAAAAATCAGATTTCACCTAAGAGCAAGACTCTCTAGCTCCTCTTAGCAGGAAGGAAGAGTGGGCTCTGAGTTGTGGCCACCTGTTTGGGTAGGTCTCCTTTGCTGCAGTCCCCACCACTCTCTGTCGTCCCAGGCCCCATGAGCCTCACCCATTGTGTTGCCTGTCAGGCCCCTGCAGGCAGAGTTTGTGATATCCCTCCCATACACACACAACACACATGTACACACCCATGCACACACACACGAGGCCTCAGGGGTGGCCTGCTCCCACAGAGATGCCAGGGGTGGGGCTGGAACCCAGCCACAGGCTGTCCATAGGAGTAGGCCATGCCCCCCTATCCCCACACAGAGGTGGAGAGAAGAGGGTGGAGAGAATGGGTTTGCATTCCCTCTCTCCTCTGGCTTCAGCCCCCTGAGAGGAGAGGGGAATAGAGCCAACCTGCTAGGTGTTTTCTGAAGTGATTCCATTCCCTAAGCATCAAGAATTCTCCCTCTTTCCCTTCATGCTCTCATTCCTTCATGCCACAAAGTCTAGCTTACAGGCCAGGCCCTGCACCCAGGAGGGCAGCGCAGAATAAGAGGCCTCCCTCCCTCTGGGGAGCTTCCTGCCAGCTGCCTGCCCGCAGGGGAGAGGCGGGGAGAGTCAGAGAGAACACGGGTGAGTGGCAGCCCCGGCCTGAGCAACCTCTGTGCCTGGGAGTGAAGAGGTGGGTGACTAAGGCAGGCTTTGCAGAAGCGGTGGCCTCTGAGTTGAGTCTCAAAGGCTGAGTAAGAGTGTGCCAGGCAGAGAGGGAAGGGAAAAGAAATTCCAGGCCTTGGGAGTGTCTACTACAAAGGTCAGGAGGTGCGAGAGGGCTGGATGTCATGAAGGAAGAGGTTTTGCTCTCAGTTCCCTCGAAGCAGAAGGCATGGCACCCCAGGCAGGGCCACACAGGAAGCACCAGGGTGGGTCAGGAAGCAGAGGGAGCGAGGGGCATTCGTGGGCCCAGGCCTTGATGGTGGTTTTGCGGGAAAGACAGGCAGGTGGGGTAAACTGCTGAGGACTGGCTCATCTGAATCCTTCCAGCAGGCTCTGAGCTATTTGTGGTCCCTGGTTGTCCAGTGCCTGGCCCTGGGGTGAGTCAGGGATAAAGGAGATGGTTGGGATGTGGGCTCTGTGTTTCTTGGTGTGCACATCACAGGCCTGCTCATGGGCAAGCTGTTTGCTCTCTCCAGGAATCAGCTAGCCCTGGGATGCTAACGCATCATAGAATACCAACAACAAAAGCCACGAGTGTGTGTGTGACCAAGGATCCCTGAGGTTCTGAGACCCTTGCAGGGGGTCTGTGAGGTCCTGCCCTTGCTAACCACTTACCTGTGTGAGGCTGGACCAGCTTCACACCCTCCCACCTAACAACATGTCGCCCCAGATTGCAGCAGGAGCAGACAGCAGAGGCCGGCTGTCCTCTGTTACACCAGATGCCACAGAGGTTGGCAAAACGGTGCAACAATGTCACCCTGCTCGCTCCATTTTGTTGTTGTTGTTGTTTTGGAAAATACAGTTATTTTTCATTAAAACTGTTATTTATGGTAACATGTAATGGGCTTCATAGTATTATGAGTAACTAATATTAGCTATTTTCAAACAGACATTTTAAAATTGTCTCAGTTTTTGTTTCTAACATGACAAACCTCAATAGCTATAATCCACATAAACCAAAGCTCTTTGGAATCCTCGATAATTTTGAAGACTAGCAAGGAGTCTGAGATCAAAAAGTCAGAGACCTTTCTCAGGCAAGCCCTCTCTTCCCACTCGACGCCTCTCCCTCTCCTTTCCCTGGACAAGTAGCACAGATTCACTGCAGAAAGGAGAGATCCAGGCAGCCCTCTGGGAGGCGGAGGGGAGGGTGAGGGCCTGCAGAGGAGGAGAAGGGGAAAATATCGAGAAGGTTCCGGAGACACTCCCAACCCCCAACCCCAGTGTCAAGGACCATCTTTACAGGCTGAGCCTCTGCCTGGGAGCGGCTGTTCCCCCAACACGGTCATTGGGTCACGATGAGCCCAGCTGAGGGAAGTGGTCAGGGGACAGGGATGAGGGTTCAGGGTCAGGAAGGGGGACTGAGCGGGCAACCTGAGCAGAAACTGCATAACCCCCTGGAGGGAGCTGATGAGGGGGTCCCTTACCCCACACCTGTGACGGGGATACCAGGGCCACCAGGGCCCCAGGGCGAGATCGCTGGTTGTTTCTCTGATAAGGAGCCACTGAGAAAGGGGTCCAGCCCCCCAGGTGTGCAGGGGGTGCCGGCCCGGGCAGGAGGGTGCCTCCACCCAGCCCAGGTCCTGCTGGGGTGGGGTGGCCCCCAAGGACCAGCAGAGGAGCTCCACCCTCCTGGGATCTGTGATAGGCATGTCTCCACACCCCATGGGACTTCCTGAAGGAAGTCACTCTCCTCTCTGGGTGCCCAGGATGTGGCAAAGTGCCGGCATATTGTCATGGCTCCAGATTGGGCCGTGGGGGAGGGTAATACCAGGGGAACACCAGGCACAGCCAGAGGCGACACAAACCGGTGTGGGAGCATGTGGTTGGAGAGGTGTTTTCCCTAGTGGGCTCATCTCACAGCTGCCTTTTCAGGGGCTGTGGCCACATCGTTCTGGGGTCAGCAGAGGGGTACTGGTGGAGGGTCCACCTGGGCCCCTTACCTTTCTCTGTCCACTGAGCTCTGCTCTGGGGTCCCCCCACCCTCCCAGGGCTTGACTCTCCTTCCCTGGCCCAGCCCTAACCCACAAGCAGAGGAGGCTCTTTGCCCCTCAGGCTGTATCTGATCCTGTAAACAGACACACAGACAGACAGACATCAGAGTCCTCCTCTTAGGCCTGAAGCAGAATGACTACGGGCCTGGCTCTGGGTTGGGGTCCGGGGCATCTCCCCTGCCTTTTAGCCATGTGGGTTTTGGAAAGTTGCTTCACCTCTGTGCACCTTGGCTCCTCACCTGGGAAGCGGGGATGACAGTGTTGTGACGGTTACAGAAGATGACAGATGGCCAAGAGGAGGTGCTTGACAAATCATTGCTCCTGTTATTACTCATTTGTCAAAAGCAAGCTCAGAAAAATGAGCGTGGCTCATAGAAGAGAAAGAGGAGAGAGTAGAAACAAGCACAGAAAGGGGGATGGGTTGCTAAGTGCCCCCAACAACTGGCCCCAGTATGACTGATGGCCCCACCAGGACGCAAATCCCATTTTCCCTCCTACGCTTGCCCTTCCCAAAGCGGCAGGATTTCCAGCCCAGGAGAAACTCGTGTCCACCTGGCAGGGAGTGAGGGATCCCCAGGCAGGATTTAGATCTGAGGTCACTGCAGGATGATCCCTGCCTTTGGGTATCACCCCAGCAGACCAGCATCCCCCTGGCTGCCGCCTGCCCCCTATTCCCAGAGCCGCCTGCTGGGCTCTGCTTCCAGGCTGACTTCCATCTTCAGCGAAGTGTCACAGAAGCGGCTTCCTTCTTCTCAGCCAACCCCAGCCCACTGTGCTGGTCCATCCCATTGGCCCTGACAAGAACACAGCTCTCCCTCTCCTGTCTCTGTTTTTACGCTCCTAGAGGTGTGGACACTGATTTTAATCCTCTTCAATAACCTGGATTAAAAGAACAATCCATGATGTTAGTCTACCATTATCCAGACTTGCTCATGAATTATGCATATAAAAATAATACATTTTAACTACACACTAGAATAACAACCTTGACTTTTGCACATGCTTTAACTTATATTATCTGGGCTCACAGTTAGACCCACCTTGCATGATGACTAATGCTCTATTATTGGGCAATGTTTTACAGGTAAAGAAACTGAGGCTCGGGGCCGGCCCCATGGCCTGGTGGTTAAGTTCGGCGTGCTCCACTGCGGTGGCCCAGGTTCAGATCCTAGGTGCGGACCTACCCCACTCAACAGTGGCCATGTTGTGGTGGTGACCCACATACAAAATAGAGGATGATTGGTACAGATATTAGGTCAGGGCGAGTCTTCCTCAGCAAAAAATTAAAAAAGAAAAAAGAAACTGAGGCCCAGAGAGGGTGAGTGACTTGTCCAAAGGCACTCAGCTAGTCTCCAGTTGCCCTGGGGCTGGAGCCGAAGTTCCCTGTCTCCCAGCAGACCACTCTTCCTCTGGATTAGTTTCCCAGGGCTGCCATGACAAATTACCACACATTTGGTGTCTTAAAACAACAGAAATTTATTCTTTCATAGTTCTGGAGGCCAGAGTCCAAAATTAAGATATTAACTGGGTCATATTCTCTCTGAAGTTTCTAGGAAAGGAACCTCCCTTCCTCTCCCAGCTTCTAGTGGCTTCAGGCATTTGTGTTTTTTTGGAGGCAAAGTTCCTTGGGAACCACAGGGTCCACTCAGCCCCAGTGTCCACCCCTGGAAGGTGGCACCACGTGGTGCTTTGGGAAGGCCTTGGGAGCTTGTCTGAGTAGGTGAGCTCCATCACAAAGGGACTGTGTTTGCTCCTTTTTTTTTTTTTGTAAGGAAGATTGGCCATGAACTAATATTTGTGCCAGTCTTCCTCTATTTTGCACATGGGTCACCTCCACAACATGGCTGACAAGCGGTGTAAGTCTGCACCTGGGATCCGAACCCATGAACCTGGGCTGCTAAAGCAGGGCGTGCCAAACTTAGCCACTAGGCCATGGGGCCAGCCCCAATTTCTTGGCTTATGGCTGCCTCCGTCTCTGCCTCCGTCTTCACATGGACTTCTCTTCTCCCTGTCTCTCCTCTGGGTGTCTTTTATAAGGACACTTGTCATTGGGTTTAGGGCCCACTGGATAATTCAGGATGGTCTCATCTTGAGATCTGCAAAAGCCCTTTGTCCAGATCAGGTCACAACCACAGGCTCTGGGGGTTAGGATGTGGATGTGTCTTTTGGGAGGTCGTCAGTCAACCCCCTACACCCTGTCAGGCACACGCCCACGCCAGGGACTGGGGAAGTCATTGGCCTTGAATCAACCCAGCTGGGAGACAGTCCCAACAGGAGGCAAACAAGATGAACCTCGTCATCGTGAGCCTGTGTCTGTGAGCATCCCTTAAACCAGGATGCTGGGTTATTTGCCAACCTGCCCCCTTCTCTGTTCAGTTGGTCGCCCGCTCAGCAGCCCTATCCCAGGGAGACAAGGACTCACTGGAACACAAGTTGGAGGATTTACTGACCTCTGGAGAGGAGAGAATTGTCTCTTTGGTCAATACCTTGGACAAGGAAGCATTTATGCTTCAGCAGAGAGAGAGAGGGTGTTGGTGTTAGATGTTATGGGCGCCATAAGCTCAAATGTGTACAGACACTTAATCTTGTGCTAACAGGGCCGTGGTCCTAGTGGGTCACAGGGCTCACTATCAGGACAGCCTTTCTGACTTCTAGCCCAGGGTGAGCAGTTCTCAGCAGGTCCCGACCCTGTTCAGACGCCCACGTCAACTGAGCAGAAAGTCAGCTCCGAGTGAATCCCACCCATGTCCCTCACTTGTCTCCATGACACTCTTCTTTTCTTTGCTACTTCCCAGATGCTGATGGTCAAAAAAATTTATTGTGGGGCCAGCTCTGTGGCGTAGTGGTTAAGTTTGGTGCACTCCAATTTGGAGGCCCGGGTTCACGGGTTTGGATCCCAGGTGCAGACCTCCACCACTCATCAGCCATGCTGTGGCAGCAACCCACATACGAAGTGGAGGAAGATTGGCACAGATGTTAGCTCAGGGGCTGATCTTCCTCAAGCAAAAAATGAGGGAGATTGGCAACAGATGTTGGCTCAGGGCTAATCTTCCTCAGCACACACACACACAAATTATTGTAATTATTAGAAAAATTATTTAAAAGTTAGCACATTATTATAGGTAATGTTGAAGAAAGAAAATCACTGTTGTCCCCCATGTGAACATGACTGCTGGTTTTGGCTCTGTCCTTATCTCTCTGCACGCCGCTTTCCCTCCCTGGCAGTTATAGTGGACAAACTACTGTGTTCTGTTTTCTTTTTTCACTCGATTCATTTACTTTTAACACACATTTGTTGAGCACTTACCACACAGCAAATTTTACTTTAACATTTCATGATGTCTTATAGTTTCTATGTAACCATTGTAATGATCAATTTTAATGGCTACATAATAATCCACTTGTCAATATACCACACTTTGGGTGTTAGGAAGGACTCCCGATTGGGTGACAGAAAGGAGCCCCAAACAAGCTGAAGGAGAGGAACGTGCTTCAGCATCCACCGTGGAGAAGTCGAGGGTGGGACTGGCTTCAGGCACGAGTGAAACGAGACGTTCAAATGATGCTCCTGGCCGTCTGTCTCCACCTCTTGGCCCTACTTTCTCCGGGGCTGGCTTCATTTTCAGGCAGGCTGTCCCCACGTGGTGGCAACATGGCTGTCAGCAGCTGGAGCTTATAAATTACCAGCTAAGCAACCCACTAGAAAGAAAGCCTGCCTTCCCCAAGAGACCCAGCAGGAGTCCTGGGCTGACTCTCAGGAGAATAACTTGGATCACGCAACCCATCTCTGGGGTCAGCGGGGGACACAGGGCTCTCACTGGTCTGGCCTTGGTGATGGGCCCTCCCCGTGCCCAATCCAGGGCATGGCAGTCGTCCCACCCAAACCACATTGATTGTGGGGGAGAGGTGATTCCTTAAAGTGAGATTGGGGTGCTGTTGGCAGAAGAAGGAGGAATGGATGCTTGGCAGGCAGGAACACATCCGTCGCTCCCCTCTGCTGGATGCCTAGGGCTCCCTCTCCCCAGGTTGCTGCTGTGACAGAGGATGAGTGACTGCTGGCTGGGCAGGACTCCCTTCTCCATCCCACTGGGCAGCTCAGTCTGGTCTAGTTTACATACGGGGTCTCCACACTGGATTTTATTAGAGGTGAAGATTCTATGGCTTAAAAACATTTGAAATCCAGTGGCCATAGAGTGCGTTAGAGCTCCAAACGGCTGAGAATCCATGACCTTAAGTCTGTCCCTGTCCTCTGAACCTGCCCGGCCACATCCCCTTGTTTTCTGCCCCTGTCTGCTCTCCTTCTCTCTGTGCTTTTCTCTCCTTCCTCCTCTGTGCTCTCCGCTCCCACAGTGGGCACAGAGGCCAGAGGATCTGTGGCGGGGCTGGAGAGGTGGGGTCAGGACAGAGCAGCAGCCTCCACTCCAGCTCTTTCCCCTTCCTTGAGTCCTGCCCTGTCAGACCCTCCCCGGCCCCATCCTGTCCCCTGTAGCAATGGGAATGGCTCTCCCAGGCCCAGTGGGACTTAGGACATTTGGCTGAAACTGGTTAGCATCCCGCCCTGACTCCTCTGGAATTCGACCCCTCTGCCTGGCCCAGGTCCTGGCCATCCTGATGGACGTGTTCACGGATGTGGAGATCTTCTGTGACATTCTAGAGGCAGCCAACAAGCGTGGGGTGTTCGTCTGTGTGCTCCTGGACCAGGGAGGTGTGAAGCTCTTCCAGGAGATGTGTGACAAAGTCCAGATCTCCGACAGTCACCTCAAGGTAGGGGCCCCGAAAGGCACTTTATATTAGTCAAGATAGGGTTGGCGGTGCCATGGTAACAGATGCCCCCTTCTCAACGGCTTAACATCATACAGGTTTCTTTCTCGCTCGAAGTCCAGAGTAGGTCAGAGGGCCCTCCCTCAACTTGTAGCGACACCAGAAGGAATACGTGGCCTCCAAGATGGTAGTGACACGGAGAGAGAGGGCTGGAGGGTTCTATAGCGTCTTTTTAGGATCTGACCTGGAAGAGATTCTTGTCACTTCCACTCATAGCCCTTTGACCCCACCTAGATGCTTGGGGGCTGGGAAGTGTAAAGGCGCCCATGGATAGATAGGTGGTGAGCAGCGACATCTGTGGCATATGGCTATTTTCCTCTCAGCCGAGGAAACCCAGTGGGTGTGCCCCATGGGGCAGGGCGACACCCAGGACCTGTTTGATACATATTTAGGACTCCACAGCCCCAACAGGATCTTCTTGGATTTAACTGAACTTCCCACTTCCTTCTCCTACCAGGGAGAAAAGAAACCCAGAAATAAGGGTTCATTTAGTCATGTCAAATCTGGGGAGGGTAATCCGAGGGCCGATGTAAAACCACCCACAGCTTTCATGAGGAGGCCCCGCTGAATGCCTGGTGGGCGGTCCCCTGGTGATGGCCTCTCTCTCAGGCAGGCCAGCCTCCAGGAGACCCCACCCTCCTCCCTTCCTCCTTCCTTCCCCTCCACCCTGACCAGGAGGCACCTCTGCTGCCACAGGCCCCAGGTCCTCTGATGGCTGGGCTTGCTTGATGTTATCTGCATCGCTCCTCCTGCTCTTGAGGCCATCGAACCAGGCCCAGAGAGTCAGCACAGGCCTGCCTTCACGGCCCGCACCGGCCACACCTGACAGTGCTCTGCCCACCAAGGGACAGCGGGATGTGGCCCCCCTCACCATCTCACAGAGCTTATGGTGGGCCGGGGGGGCTGTTGGAGGCATTGGGTATCTCCTTCCCAGAGCCCGCCCAGCCACCGGTGGGCATTCACAGGATCCCAAAAGTATCCCACCTTCCTTTGAGACCCCCATGCTCAACCCGCCCTTTCACGTCTGCAGGCTTCCAAGTGTTCCAGCAGGAGGGCCGGGGCAGCAGCTGCTGCTGGCGAGGAGAGGGACACACAGGGCCATGGTTTGGGTTGTAGACACACTTTTTCTTAGGACAGTCTAGTGTCTATTGGGGTCTCCACAGAGCTGCCCCTCTCACTGCACTGGGCCTTCCCTCTGACGAGCGTGGGCTGAGGGACTCATGTCACTAACGCCACTTGCAAAGCAGGGCTGGGCTTGCCAGACGTCTGTGGTCCATGGGAGCCTAGACGGAGGACGCCATGGGCATCAGACCCTCGTCTTTCTTCTATTTTCTGTTTTGTTTAAATTCCACCATCTCCCCTTTCCTCTTTTCTTTTCTTTTTTTTTTTTTTTTCCATTACTCAAATAATATCAGGCCAACAAAGAAAATTTAGAAAATTCAGCCAAGGAAAAAATAAAAATTGCCCATAATCCCACCAACTAGAGATAACTTCTGTGTTACATCTTGGTGACCATCCTCCCCGACTCTTTCCGAGGCAAACGTATTTCTATAAACGCATAATTAGTGAGAGAGCCTTGCCTTCCTTCCGCCAGAACATCTCCATCCGGAGCGTGGAAGGAGAGGTGTACTGTGCCAAATCAGGCAGGAAGTTCGCCGGCCAAATCCAGGAGAAGTTCATCATCTCCGACTGGAGATACGTCCTGTCTGGATCATACAGGTGAGCGCTCAGTTGCCCCTTCTAGAAGTTGAGGCTTCGCAGAGGCCAAGGCTGAGTGTGGTGCGGACCAGCCGGCCACACAGGCACACACGCCCAGGAGCAGCTCCCAGGGCGCTCCTCCTCCGCCCAGAGCTGGGCCTTCATCCCACACATGAGGCTGGAGGCAGGACCAGCCTGGGCACAGGGGGAAACCTGGGCCCTTCCTGGTGGACTCCAGGGGAGAGAGGCCCCTCCGAGTGCCTCAGTTTCCCTTGACATTGCCATCCGACATGGAATCCTTTCTCCCTCCTGAGACCACTCAAGTGTGATTATAAAGCCATGCAATTTTTGTTTTGTTGTGTGTATGCGCCCCATTTTCTTTTCAAAACGTTTTATTATTTTAACATAACTAATCTATTGAGATATAATTCATACCAGATATTTTACCCATTCAAAGTGTGCAATTCAATTCTTTTTGGCCTCACTGTGCTCATCTGTAAAATGAGGGTAACAATACATTCTGCACCAGATTATTGTAAGGCTCAGTGAGATAAAGTTTGCAAAACATGTGGCATTGTTCCTAGCACATAGTAGGTGCTCAAGAAATGGTTGCTACTAGCCAGCCGGTACCCTGGCAAGGTCCCAGGGCAAGGGGAGACGGGATAGGCAAGATTTGAAAGAGTGAAGGCTGAGAAGATGGTGGGGGTGCTGCCAAGCAGGCAGGCCTCGGGAGACGGACTGTGGGCCGGACAAGACTGGAGGCCACCAAGACAGCCGTCCGATCGCTTCAGCACTGCAGGGCTTGTTGAACTGTCGCAGTGTCCTAGATAAGATGGCAAGCGTCACCCTCTGTGGCCCCAACCACACACTTCCCGGCCCCTTCTCCACTCCCCTGTCAGAGCGTCTCCACGCCCCACGGGACCTAAGGCTGGTGCTAGGGACTTGAAGTGGCAGCAGCCTGGCCTAGAAGTCAGACGACCCATTACACGGGCAGGGAAACTCCTTTTTCCTACCACCCTCCTACGTTCTCCATCTGGGGCCCTGTCAACTGGACTGACAAAAGATGGGTTAATGAGAGAAAAGCATACAGATTTACTTAATATAAGTTTCACATGACACGGGAGCATTCATAAGGAAATGAGGTCTCTGAGAAACAGTTAAGCCTGAGCGTGTTCATACGAGGTTTGGTGAAGAGTGGAAGGTCCTGGAAAAGCGTGATAGGACGGAAGGGTGGGAGCTGAGTGTAGTCACTTGGGGACATAGCAAGGCCTGACCTCTCGGATTCCTCTCGGAGTCCCTCCGTCCTTGGGGATAAGGATGCGCCCTTCCTCCTGGTATCGGGAGGGCACCTCTCCCATGAGGGTCTAGTGACCTGCTTCAGGGAGAAGGGGAGCTCGGAGACTCGGTCCCGCACCGGCTGTTTCTCAGCTTCCTGCAGATTAAACCATTTCTCATCTGAGAGCGGCATATAGATTTGGGAAGGCAGGTCCTGATGCCCTTTGCCATTGAGCAGTCGCTCCCCATTCCTGTCTCCCCACCCCTAGCAACCAGCTGTGAGCCTAGCAAGAGGCTTAGTGAGCCGTCCCAAAGATTTCCAAACGTTTGATAGGGACAGAGAAAGACATTCTGAAAGAGCAATGAAGAGGGCGGAGAGTCTCCCCTTATTTTCAGTAGGGAGACTCGAGCCTCGCATTCGCCTCCTGGAGCTCCTCACAGAGGCCCTCGCCCTCGCTACGGGCAGGAGGAAGCGGAACTAACCGCGCTGAGCTCTGGGCCAGGCCCTGAGCCGGGTGCGATCAGACCTTTAGGAAGGATCTATTCCACATGACAGCCTTTGAGGGAGGCCTTATTCTTCTAATTGTCTGATGGGGGCACTGAGGCACAGAGAGGGTGGGTGACTGGCCCAGGGTCACCAGCTTCCTTAACTAGGTCTCCAGCTCTCTAGTGTCTACTGAGTGGGGTCTGGGTTTGTCATCCTGACGTGGGAGGCACCACAAGGAGGGTGGCAGTGGGCTTGGAGCCATGCAGGGCCTTTTCTGAGAACCGTGGAGAGGCCAGCTCCTGGGGCGAGCACAGCACAGCTGGAATGTTTTTGCACTTGACGGTCAAAGGCGACCAGTCTGCCAGCCTTTCTGAGGATCCTTTGCCCTGGGACCCTCAGAGTTCTCTCCAGTGAAACGAAACAGAGTCTCCATCCCATTCCTTCAGTGCAGCCATGTCTGGGCCTCAGATATTTTGGCTCTTCCCTCTGGTCGTATGCAGCTCTCCCAACCGGAAGAGTTCTGTCTGCATCTTCAACTTTGGGTGTGGGTGCAGGTGGGGGTGTGCATTTCAACATTTAAGCCCTTGTAGAGGATCTTACCCAGCACAGGCGCTGTGCCAGGTGCTGGGGACACAGAACTCTTCTCTGTCATCAAAACACATGGATAAATGGCCCCAGAGCGGTGTGGTGTGTGCCCAAACATCTGCATGGACTAAGAAAGTGCCCTGGGGTCAGCCAGGAGGGAGCTCCCACTCCAGCTGGCAGGTCCAGGAGGTTCGATTGGGCCTTGGAGGATGAGAAAGACTGGGGCAGGGAGGGGGTACAAAATCAGGTAGCTGGAACAGCATGAGGAACAGCATGATACCAGCACAGCCTTCTAACTGGCCCCTGATTTCACTCTTGCCCTGACCCGCAGTCTCTTCTCTGGGCTTTCTCTACCAGAAACAGAAAGATTTTTAAACGCAAATGAGATCAAATCATTTAAATCTGTAAAATCCTTCCATGTTTGTTACTGGTCCTAGGAAAAGAACATCCACATTCTTACCATGGCCTCTGTCTCAGCAAGATTATTCTTCCCACTCCACTGTGCTGTAGCCACACTAGCCTCCTCCCAGGTCTTTCATGCTGTTTCATACCTCAGGGCCTTTGCACTTGCTGTTTATTCCCTCTGCTGGAGAGTTCATTCCTGTTACCTTTATCCTGTTAACCTATCTTGCAGGTGGTAGCTTCCAGATCATTTCCTAGAGACCTTCTCTGTGGACTTATTTAGCCAAGATTGTAAACAACATAATGTCAGGGCCTGGACTGGGTCTGTTTTCTTCTCTAATGCATTCCTGGCACGAAGGACAGTTAATACAGTCTGAACACTATGTGACCATAACTATTTGTTGAATGAGTGAATGAATAAGTGAATGAAAGTCCATGTTAGGTCCTGGCCATTCAGCGTGGCTGAAGGAGCAAAGTTTTTCCAATGGTGAATCACCATGTATTAGCAGAGTGTGAAATCAACCTAACGGATGATGCCCAGTTTTTTTTTTTTCTTTAATGAAATAGGATAGAGTAAAAATAATCAGAGCACACTGATGTAAGGCATGTTCTGGAAACTGTGTGGTTATGTGTGTCCTTGTATATATGAGTAGGCCATGATGTAAAATGTCTCTCTCCAAGAATAGCCAGGATAAGTCTGAACAGGCAGCAGGGGCTTGCCCTATCAGAGATGGGGACCCGTCATGGAGCCGCAGTAGTCAAGGCAATGTAGTGTTGGAGGAGGGACAGACAAACTGACAAACGGAACAGACAGCCCAGAACAGGCCCACACATGATGGGGCCTGTCAGAGCAGCGGGGAAAGGAGAAACTGGGAAAAAATAATTCTCCATATGGAACATTGGATTCCACTCCACACATTAAAAAAAAAAAAACCCTCCTAATAGATTAGAAAGACTTAAATGTCAAAAACAAACTTTAAAACTCTTAGTAGAAAATACAGATGAATATCTTTGAGACCTCAGGGTAGGACGAGGTGTCTTCACGCAGACAGCCCTCTGTGTCAAAAAGAACACGAAAAAGCGTTGACTACAAAAGATCGCTGAATCTGACTGTCTTACGGTGAGAACTCCGGCTCGTCGAAAGACGTCTTAAAGAAAGTGAAAAGTCAGATGACAGACCGGGAGCAGGTTTTCCAGATGCGCTGACGGGATCGATGTCAAGAATCACCAAGAACTCCCGGGAATCACAGAGCAAAGCAGCACAACGGACGCGTGGGCGAGGGACGCGAGCCGGCACGTCCCGAGGAGGATACGTGTGGGAATGCATGGAGACGCGCTCGGCATCGTCATGATCGGGAAAACGCAAAGCAAGGCTAGAAGGAGTGAGCATTTTACACCTTTCAACCGGCAAAAAAAAAAAAATACAAAGACTGACGATACCGCATGTTGGATTCACAGGATCTTTTCTGCGTTGCTGATGGGACTGCAAATCGGGACAGTGACTCTGGAAAGAGGTCAGCATTTTCTCCTGAAGCTGAATATTCGCCTAGTTTATAACCCAGCACTTCCAGTCCTAGGCGTATTTCTAGGAGAAGCGAGTCCACGGTACAGTGGAAAACACGTATAAAAATGGTCATAGCAGCGCTGGTCACAACAGAAAAACCGTGGGAACGACCCAAATGCCTGTCAGTGGGAGAATGGGTGACCAAATCACGCTATGGCCACCAGGCGAATATTAGACAACAGTCAAAACAAATGAAGTATAGTAACAAGAGACAACATGGATGAATCTTAGCAGTCTAATATTAAGTGGAACAAAATCCCCAAAGATCACATATATTGATCAAAAACAACTAAAATAAAAATATTTACTTTCCAAAGTACATAAAACTTTTTTTTTAATTATAGAAAAAGGAAAGTGTGGGAACTATGACATAGGATTCAGGGTGATGATTTCCTCTATTTGGGGGAACCTAGAAAATGGATTTCTGAGAAGCACCATATGGTTAGATGCTGGTTAATGTCAAGATGCTAGCTTTTTATTTCAGGTGGTGGGTCCATAGGTGCTTATTAAATTATTGGAAATAACTAAGGGGCCCAGCCCCATGGCTGAGTGGTTAAAGTTCTGCACACTCCACTTTGGCAGCCTCGGTTTGCAGGTTCAGATCTCAGGTGTGGACCTACTCCACTCACCAGCCATGCTGTGGGGGTGACCCACATATAAAGTGGAGGAGGATTGGCACAGATGTTAGCTCAGGGCTAATCTTCCTCAAGCAAAAGAAGAGGAGAATTGGCAACAGATGTTAGCTCAGGGTGAATCTTCTACAGCAAAAAAAAAAAAAAAAATTAAATAGCTACATAAATTAAAATGGTTCATGAATAGACTAATGATGAGAGTGGGTCTTGAGCCAAAGCTTATGATTAAGGCAATTCTATGTACTAAGGGGCCAAAAAACAATAAAAATAAAATGTATTTCTTACTATGGGTGGTGATAAAAGAAAATGTGGAAGATAGAGCACAGGATGAATGGGCATGTGCCATGTAAAGAAGGGGAACCCCTGTGGGGGTGGGGGCACGCAGGTGCTGCAGGGAAGCACAAGGGACCCAGGGGTGTGCTGGGGCCGCCGGGGGGTGGGGGCACAGGCACATGCTGGGTGCATAGGGGCCTGAAAGTTGCCAGGGCATCTTCGAACCTGTTTCTGAGCAAAGCATGCAGTTGCTTGGCCTACTTTAGCCTGATTCCTAACAACACAGGGCGATTGAGTTCTTAGTGTAGCCGAGCGTCCCCCTGTCCCTGTGTTTGTCACCTTCCCTGTCACCTGGCTGGCTCTAGGCTCAGCCTCAGCTGCTCGCCTCTCTGGGGCTGTGTGGGTGGCTCCTGGGCGGCAGGTGGGGTTTAAACAAAGCCTCATTGTTCTTTCCAGGGTTGCCCCAGGCTCACAGAGCAGGGATCCCACAGGCTGGGCCCAGCCTTTCGGTGGCAAGGCAGGCTGGCTGGGGGCTGGGGGCTGAGACCCTTGGTGAGGGTCGTTTCTGTAGGCCATGGTAACCTTGTCCCCCTGTGACCATCCTGCCCCATTGCTCCCCACGCCTGGGTTCACATAACTAGGGACCCGGGAATCTCTACCCTGGTGCTCTGGGGGGGTCTTCTGGGCTGTCATCGGGCATTTCAGGGGTTGGGGGGGGGGGGGGGTGTGATGAGGAGAGTTTTCCATCAAAGATAGAAAGGAATTTGGTTAAATCAGGGAATCATAAAAATAATGCATAAATGCCTTGAGCATTTTGTTTTCATTTAAAACCTGTAAATGGAGGGCCCAGGCCTCTGCTTGACGGGGAGCTCTGGTGGGTGGCCGGGCAAACTGCACTTCTGTTCATCCTTCCGGTTCCTGTGGGCTCGCCCCTGTGCTCTCTCTTCCGCCCCCAGAGAGCATGGGATTCTCCCTCGCCCTCCCACCCCCTACAGGTTTATGTACCCAAAATGGAGCCATCGCCTTTAGATTTTCGTGACAACACAGCCCCTGCCTTCTAGGGAGCAGCCTTGACCGGCCCCCTGTTGGGTTAGAAGGAGCAGGTGGCCTCACATTCACAGGTGGAGCCGCAGTGGCTAGGTGACTCCGAGGAGCACAGAGTCAGGACACCGGGACTCAGCTGGCACGCAGCCCCTCTGTGCCTCCCCAGGGATCTTTGAAGGGGCCGTAATCTGAGCACCAGGATGGCACCTGGACCTGAGGCCAGGGCTTCACTCTGGCTTCTTAATTTTTCACCTGCAGACAGTCGCTGGCGTCTGAGCCTCAGTTTTGTCATTTGTGACAGGAGCACACCCATGTCTCCCTCCAGGGCCTCCCCCTCCAGGGGTCCTCCTTCCAGGAGTGGTGGGCGTATGTTAATCCCTTCCTACCAGCCCTGCCATCAGCCCCCACTGCTCCCAGGGCAGTGTCACGGAGACCCCCTGCGCCGCCTCCCCAGTTCCACCCCTCACTCTCTCTCCTCTTCCCCTCCAGCTTCACCTGGCTCTGCGGACACGTCCACCGGAACATCCTCTCCAAGTTCACAGGCCAGGCAGTGGAGCTGTTCGACGAGGAGTTCCGCCACCTCTACGCCTCCTCCAAGCCCGTGATGGGCCTGAAGTCCCCCAGGCTGGCCTCACCCCTCCAGCCCAGGGCAGGCCCCAGCCCACCGCCCGCCCGCCTCAGTGGCAGCAGCTGCTCTGCCAGTGACCGCACATCCTCCAACCCCTTCAGCAGCCCGTCGACGGGCAGCAACCCCCAGAACCAGAGCCTGTCCTTGTCCTCGGGGCCCAGCAGTCCCCTGGCCCCAAACCCACCTCCGCCCCCCAGGTTTCAGTCCCACCACGGTCCCTGGGGGGCCCTGATCCCACAGGCCCACTTGTCCCCAAGGCCCCTGGATGGCCCGCCTGCTCTCTACAGCAACCTCAACGCCTACAGGCCCACGCGGCTGCAGCTCGAGCAGTTCGGCCTGGTGCCCAGGGTGGCCCACACCTGGAGGCCCTTTCTACAGGCCTCACCTCATTTCTGAAGGGTCCCTGCCCCCAGCCGCCCTCCCTGGCCCAGGGCTGGGCATTCCTGGATTTTCTGGCCCAAGGACCCCGCCTCGACGACTAGCAGCTTTAACCTGCTTCCCTTTGAACTAAAGGCACTTAGACGAAATCGTTGCCTGTGTTTGAATGTTCCCAGGCCTGAGACCATGCACTTGCTGACCCCCCGACTCCCTGGGTTTCCCTCCAGCATGGCCTACGCAGCACATCCCGGAAGGTTCCAGGGAGGTGGGGGATGGGGAGCCAGAGGACAAAATCATGGAAATAGAGCCCCTTTCTCCCAAAGAGCAGCCAGCGCCTTAATATAAATGTTCCTGGAATCTCTGTGAGAAGGGGCAGATGCAGCCCAAGCCTTACATATGGGTAAACTGAGGCACTGAGAGGCAGAGGGTGGGTGTGATTAAGGTACTCTTGTTTCCCAGTGCCCAGGAACAGTCCACTCCCCAGAGATTCAGGAGAAAGGATGGGAACATTCTGGATGTTTCTGGGAGAGGTGGGAAAACTCGTCCCTGGAAAGGTGTAATTCATCCCTGGGCCTGATGAATTAGGGATGAGGCCCCAGTGAAAGTGTAGCCACTGGGGATGAGGCAGGCTGAGGCGTCTAGGTGATGGAGCTGGACAGGGCAGTTTATCAGCTCAGGTTCTCACTTCCAAGAGCCTTGGGTCGGCCTGGAGGTCCCTGAGTCTGGACTGAGTCCCAGGGCCTTGAGTTGTCAGGATCTGGGGGTGGCCCTGCAGCAGTGCCCAGGGCAGCCTTGAGCAACCAGGGAGGCTCCTGCGTTGACCTTGCAGCCCAGGCACAGCCAGCTGTCTCCAGATCCAGGTGCCTCTGTGGCTTGTTGACAACCTGAAGCGCGAATGTGGAGCCCTCACGAGCCCCATCATTCGCTGCTTCTCAGATTCACAGTGTGCACTTTGTTCCCGGGCTGGTACTAGATCCTAAGGGCACCGCCTAGCCAGGGGATAAGGAAGAAATACAGGGTGCGTAGGGAGCACAGAGGAGGTCGGCCAGCCCAGCTCGGGGAGGCTGGGGAACACTTCCCAGAGAAGTGACAGTTCACGGAGACCTAAAGAACAAGGGTGTCATAGCTGGGGGTGGGTGTGATCCCGGCTGCTCCAGCCCGAGAGAAACAGGTGCAAAACCTGCATCCATCTGCCTTTCTCTGTGTCCCCCTTACGCCCCCGCCACCTGCAACTCATCTCAGCAGATGTCTTCCCTGTTGCCATTTCCAGCTCAGAACCCTTTGTTTCCTAAGGGTTTTTCAAACCCTGGTCCTGATGCTGCTGTCTTCCTCCTAGCGGCCATGAGGAGGTTCAATGACTGGGTGCCACGGGGTGCTCTAAATTGGATTTCACGGTCTACCGAGAGAGCTTCAGGAAGGTAAAGCTTCCGAAGGGCCAGGAGCTCAAGGGGCTGCTCTGGCCCCCGCCCACGTCCGGCCCGGCCTCGGTGTCAGGGGAGAGGAGACCTAGCTGCCAGAAGGAACCCCGCTGCTCCCACTCACTCGCTGCCAGCCAGCTTCCCCTTTGTGGTCGTCTTAGGCGTTCACAAGTACTGCGTTTCCTCTTCCAGGCACCTTGTCGTGTGTGATCCCTGCCTGCTGGGGCATTAGGAGGGGTCTGCTTTGGCCCGTGGAATGTGAGGACCACTTCCAGGCGGAAGCTTGAAGAGCCTGGGAGCAGCCGGCCACATAGGAGCATGCCTCAGGATGGAGCCCCTCTGCCAGCACGGGCTCCTCAGAGACTGTGCTGAGCAGGCCCTCCCCTCCTACCCGACCGACCAGCAGTGGATAAGTAATAAGAGCAAGAGATAAACCTTGGTTGTTTAAGCCGCCGAGATTTGGAGTTGTTTCTTACTGCACTGTGATCCAGCCCGGTCTGACTGATACAACCTTGGGACCCACAGATGCCAGGCTGGGCCATCCCTTTGTGGGACTGGATTCCCAAGGGCCCTCAGCCTTGGGCTCTTGTTGCAAGACACCATATCCACCAGGCGTCTAGGAGAGTTTTACATACCTGTGAAGCAAGTCCTTATCCAAGTTTGCAATCCTCCCAAACCTAGCACGCCCATCTTTATTTCTGCTCCGGGCTGGAGGCACACCTGCGCCTGCCTTGGCCGGCCTACTTGCACGGGGCGGTCCTGAACATCTGCAGTCTCTCCTACAGGGTGAAATTCAACAACAGCGAAGGGGCGCCCACATGTGCCTGGCACGGGTTCAGCGACAGGCAGAGACCCAGACTCGCTTCTGTCCTGGAGAACTCCAAAGTCAGCGGGGGCCACACCCGCCGGAACAACCCCCATGAAGAATACGAGAGAATGAAAGAAACACGATGATAGTCTTGTCCAGGGGACATGGTGAAGGGGGGCTTCACTTAAGGCCAAATGCGTACCCCAGTCAGGGACTGGGGATCACATTATCCGCCTGCAGGATTGCAGCCAGGACTGACCAGAGAACTGATTGCTAATGACCAACCCTGCCCCCCAAACTCTCTCTATCTGTAGCTTTCACTGGGTCCTCACCAGATACCAACTGTTATCCCCCTGTCTGCATTGTAAGAGGCCAGAGGCCACGGATATCTTTGTAGGCCCTGAGGAACCCTAACCACAGTGGCTTGGACGTCCCCAGGGCAGACTGACAACCGATTGGTCAAGGAGCTTTGCTCTTGCAAGAGGCACAAACATTCAGATGCCCCAGGATGACCTTTCCTCCCCCTCTGTCCTGCCCCCACCTTGACCTGGGCTCCCCGCCTCCACCCGCCCGCCCATCATGGAAGTGCCAGAGCCCTATCTTCAAATGCTTCCTTTCCTGAACTTGGTCCAAGAAGCTGTTAGACACAGAGAAACTGTCACTCACATTCTCAGCTTCCTCCTGAAGAGTGGATGTGTGTCAGAAAAACTGTTATCAGAGAATGTAAATATTGCAGACACGCACGTAGGAAGCATCAACACGACCTCCTTTTTCTCGTTCACTGTATTTTGGTTGAGACAGACACACTGCCTCCCAAGGCGCTCCATGCTTCATTCCTCTGGAGGGTGCGGTGGGTGAGGGTGTCTGCATGATGCCACGCCGAGCCGACAGAGAGGCTCAAAGGGTGCACAAGGCCAAGGGCAAGGGCAGGCTGGAATCCAGCCTGTAGCTGAGCTCGCCAAGGCCGCTGCCGCTCACCACGTCAGGCAAATTCACACAGAGATGCCTGGTGGCTGGTCTTTGAGAACAGATTTCTAGACCCTCCCACTGAAATGGTTGCTAGTGAAGTTCCCCAGGCTCTGCGCCCCCTGTTCCCCATCTCCCCAGAAGAACACAAGCCAGGCCTCTCCCCTGACTTCAGGAAAGGAGAGAAGCAGAGGAAGGAGAAAGGTGTCCTTGTTCGTTCGGGCTGCTGTCACGAAATGCCGCAGCCTGGGTGGCTTATAAACGACAGGATTTTATTTCTCACAGTTCTGGAGGCTGGAAGTCCAAGGTCAGGGTGTCAGTGTCGTCAGGTTCTGACACCGGCCCTTGTCCTGGTTGCAGATGGCCCTCTGGGGAGCCCTGACTAATACACTCCATCTTGGCTTTGCGAAGAGCCCAGGGCGTACACTGGGCCCACCTGGATAAGCAGGGCTACTCCCCTAGTTTAAGCCCAGCTGATTAGCAGACTGCATTCCCCTTGGCTGTGTAACCTAACACATTCACAGGTTCTGGGGGCTAGGACGGGGACACCTGACGGCCATTCTTCTGCCTCCCTCCTTCCAGGAGTTTGGTGGAGGTTTCAGCCAACAACGTAGCTGGGCCCAGACGACAAGAAGAGCCTGGAGTCAGGAGATAGCAGAGACCTGTCCCTCTGTGCCTTTCTGGGCATCTCTTTCCTTTGCTCTCTCTCTCTGCAGACCTTTGCTCTCTGCTCCTCAGTCCACTTGGCAGAACACAGCCCACCGCATGTTTTCACCGTGTTAGTTTCAGACGCCTGAGAAGAATCTTTCATTTCTAAATCTCCAGGGGAGATTCTGAGTGGTTCAGCTTAGGTCAAGTAAACTCTCCTTCCAATCAATTTGGATCACTGAGAACAAATATGGCTGCCAGGTCCCACCCCTGTGGGTGACAGGGCAGTTCCCAGAGATGGGGGCGGGGTGGGGTGGTCATTAGTTCAAGGGCTGAGCAGACACAACAACAACACGGAAGCTTTAGGTGACAAAGCCACTCTGTGCTGGGGAGGGAGAAAAGAACCAGGAAGGGGCAGCCCCAGGTAGACAAACGCCTGTGCCCTCTTTCTCCTGACCTCTGCAGTGAAGGCTCCCAGGGGACACACTCCGAGTGGCAGACAGGACGGGAGCCAGGCCTGCGCTGCCCCTCACAAGGACCGAAGTTTCGAAAGCTTTGGATTCTTTTGTGTAAGCTGCTCTGGTTTTTCTGTGCTTTTTGCTTTTATGATTAAGATCTTGGAAAGTAGTGTATTAACTACCTTCATAGATGAAATTTCAAAAGCACTAGAAAGCGACTATTTAAAACAATCTTTTTTGTAAACAGTGGACTTGGACTTGTTCCATAGAGATGTCTACCTAAGGTTTTGCTAAAAGGAAGCACATCTTTGTGGAAATGCAGTCTGCACAGGTGAGCAGGGGCACTTTGGCGCTGGCATGGAGCTCTGTAGGGACGGGCCCACAGGCTGCTAGCTCACCAGACTCCAGGGCTGCCTCTGCAAGGGCCTGGGGGCCCCAGGAAGCCAGCAAGGAGCAGAGGTCATGGCAAGTCCAGGAAGCCGAGCTCTGCCATCAAGGGGCAAAGCACAGACAGAGTCCTAGAACTTATCATGGAGCAAGGAGGATTCATACTATGAATATTCAGTTATATTTCCATTAAGCACTTTGTTTCTTTTTTTTTTTTTTTTGAGGGAGAGTAACCCTGAGCTAACATCTGCCGCCAATCCTCCTCTTTTTGCTGAGGAAGACTGGACCTGAGCTAAGATTGGTACCCATGTTCCTCTACTTTATATGTGGGACGCCTGCCACAGCATGGCTTGCCAAGCGGTGCATAGGTCTGCACCCAGGATCCGAACCGGCGAACTCCAGGCCGCTGAAGTGGAACGTTCAAACTTAACCACTGCACCACCAGGCCGGGCCCTACGTTAAGCACTTTGAAAAAAAAGTACAGGCACTATGAAAACATTTAAAGGGGGACCTGAGCAAGCGTGGGATCAGGAACATCTGGTCTGAGAGTGACGTTTGAGCTTAGAGCTGCAGGAAGGGGACGTTTGTGGCAGGGTTGGGAGAATGCAGGGGAGAATGTTCCAAGTAGAGGTAACCCGATGGGCAACAGGCTTGGGCAGGAAGATGCTGGAATGGCCAAAGGACTTGAGAAAAAACCAGAGTGAGCTGGGGTAGAGGGGGCCCAGCCAGACCACGCAGGGCCTCAGAGGCCTCGTGGATTTGGGAAACCTCTGAAGGGATCTGAGAACTATCTTTATTTTTATAAGATCTCTTTGGCTATAGTCCGAAGATTGTGGGGATGTAGGCGTGAGAAGGACAAAGGGTCCCCACCAGCTCAAATAGCGGACGTGGATTCCGCCTCGGCAGAAAACGTTGAGGACAGGCCTTTTGAGTCACAAGAGGCCGGAACTGCCCTTGGGTCCCATCTCACACTCCTACAGTGTGGACAGTCACCTCTGCGGGTCACATCAGCTCACCTCCTGCATGATTCATTCACTGACAGGAGGGTGGGGTGGCTAAGGAGGCAGGCCTGAGATTTTTCCTCAGCATAATCACCGCTCAGTTAATAAGCTTCGCCATCTGTGCTGGATGATGGAGATGACTTTTGTGTGATGCAACCCAGAGGGGCCCAGTCTTCCCGGGCGCCCTCTCCCGCCCTGCATTACAGCCGAGGCATCAGAGTGCTGGAGGCGGGGTCCTCACAGGTACAGACACGCCGCTGCCAGGAAGGCGAGGCTGGGCCGAGTGATGGGAGAGCAGGTTCCAGAAGAACACTCAGCCAGTTCAGGATTGTGTAGACGGTGAGTCTGGGAGGAAAGCCAGAGGGCTAAAAGGTCAAAGCATGGGCGAAGTTACAGGGGGCTAGGATGGAGACGGGAAGCCAAGAGAAGCTAGAGGAGAAAAGGGCATTTCAGGGAGGCTAGACCAACGGAAGGAGGGGGTTTTAGGTACAGAAAGAAAAACAGGCAGCGTGCTCGGTCAGAACTTCAGGGTATTCACCTTTTGCGAAAACGAAATAAGATGCTAGCCAATTAATTCAGCAATTCTTTCTTTTTGGTGAGGAAGATGCCCCTGAGCTAACATCTGTTGCCAATCTTCCTTTTTTTTTTCCCTCCCCAAAGCTCCAGTACATAGTTGTATATCCTAGCTGTACGTCCTTCTACTTCTTCTATGTGGGGTGCCGCCACAGCATGGCTTGATGAGCGGTGCTAGGTCCTGGCCGGGGATCCAGACCCACAAACCCCAGGCCAAGGAAGCAGAGTGCATGAACTTAACCACTACACACCTGGCTGGGCCTAATTCAGCAATTCTTTTCAACAAATATTTAGTGAGATGCCAGGTATTCTGCCCTGGGGATACAAACATTAACCAGACAGTCCTAGTACCCGATTTTACAACGTTTAAAGTCTATCATGGAAAACAAACAGGCGATTACGATACTGAGCATTAAGGGCCAATATGGGAGTGAGAGAGGTGAAGGGGCCCAAGAGGGAAACTTTCCACCACGTGGGGAATGGAGACTCCTGGGAAGCGAACACAAAGTCCAGACCTGAAAGCTGAAAGTGAATTAGCTGTGCGATGGGGTCGGGGGAGGTTCCAGACTCAGCTGCCTGTGCGGAAGCCTGATGGTGAGTTCCAGCACATTTAAAGGCAGGGAGCAGGGAAAGACGAAGTCATGCGGAGCCAATGGCTCCACCATGAAGGGCTTGGCAAACCCCGTTCCAGTTTGGGCTCTACGCTGAGGGCCATCCACACCAGACCATAAACTCCATGATAACCCGTGTCTCCACGGCAACCGCACAGCACTCATCACAGAACAGGAGCTCCCTAAGCGATGGTTCACGACTCAGTGAACGGAAGGAGGGCAATGGGAAGCTGTTGTGGCGTTTCCATGCTTTTCAATGGTTCCTAAAAATTGAACTATTAATCATACCAAGTCTTCTGCTTCCCATTAGAGATAAATGACTAAACTTGTGATTGCTCGTCATGCGCTCACTCATACTAAAAGAGGAGTCAAAATACAAACAAAATCAGACCTTTGTCTGCGTGGGGATGGCCTGGGAAGGTTGCAGCCAGCAGGCGGAGCAGAAGGGAAATCCTGGTGACTGAGCCTTCTTGCCCGGGGCTGGAATTCTCCTTGCGCTGAGAAAAATAGAAAGCTGCGTGGGGCAACACTGGATGAAGTTTTTGGTTTATTATTGACTTCCGTCTCTCAAAGGGAGCTCTCCCATCCCAGATAATTCAAGTAAGGTGATGGCCCTTCGTCTTTGAAGATGCGGTTACAGACTGTGATTATAACTTGTGTGGCTGAAAGGATGGGAAAGTCACCCTGGGAGACAGTGCTCCACGGGTCTCTTGTGTTTTTGTACATCTTGTGAGCAACGCGCTAGCTGCCCTTCACTCCAGACGATCTTTCCGATGATGTTTGCATAGCAAACAGCCTTCAAAAAGAGACAGCGTCCTCCTCTGGAGCTGAGGGTGAACACACTTAGCGCCCACTACAGAAGACTGAGTTCCCTGAGCTCAGGCTTCCTCTCCTACGAGGCAACCAGCATGTGTGACTCAGCGGTTTGAACCCGTGTGCGTTACCCGCTTGGGACCTGGAAGGAAGAAGTGATACAAACAGGCTCATGGTGTAGCTGGTGGGATGAGAAACGGGCTTGCTGGGCCATGAGTAGTGAAGGCCCCTGCAGTATCCACGGACGGGCAGGCTACCGTGCTGACAGGGTAAAACCTCAGCGCCTTCTCAGACCTTGACACACCCTTCCTAGAAATGCTTTACTGTTACATTTCGACATTCTTGCTCATTCCTGATGAATCTACCTAAACAACGCGGATACTTACATTGCTGCCTACAATACAGTAACTGTTTTTAAAAGACTACAGAATCTAAAAGCCTCTTTTATACACTTTCCCAACATATCTTCTAAAGGGGTAGTAGGCACAAGATAAACGAATGACAAAAATCTTAAGAGAAAACAAAAAAATCAAGAAACTGAACACAGTAGAAATAATCTGGGAGACAAGCCATTTTTATAAAACATAAATAGTCACTTTTAATTCACTATGTTCCATGATTAGCAGTGGATTCTGTCTGAAGTAAACAAGGACAATTAATACAGTGCAAGATGTCTTGTGTTGTTTTTAAAGAGCCCACTAAGCCAAGATGTGTATCTCTGTATGGAACTGATTTTCAAAGGCATGCAAGTGCTCTCTTATCTTCCTGAACCACTTGTCTTCAAATTCTTCCGAAGATGCGATCACCAAGCCACTCAGGGCTGCTGGGCCAACGCACTTCACCTCGGTGCAAACCTCGTCTTTTAGTTTTTCTGGGATAATATCTTCTCCCATAACCTGCAGTAGGAGGAAAAAAAACACCGGTCCCAATAAAAGGGGCAGCAGACGTGGAACAGAAGGCTATGCTATGCATCAAGTGGAAATAAAGGATTTCACACAAAAGCAGAAATGCTTCAGCAGCCAGGGGACAACTCCGACAATGCCAACGTATTGAAAAGATGTCTGTTCCGAGGAAGCGATCCAGGGACCACATAGGGAAAACGTCCTGCATTTCTGCTCGCATCTCTCCCTGAGGGAGCAGTCACTGCAGTTCTCAGGGGGCAGCAGGACCCTCTGCCTCCAGGGAGGGCCGAGTCCGCCTCCCGAGGTCAAAGAGATCCTCCGTTGGCCGAGCGCAACTGCAAGTGATTCCGCCCCCTTGTAAGATGACTGCAAAGCAGAGCTTGCACAGAGGACAACTGCTGCTGGGGGAGGGGCGCAGATCCTCTCCCTTAAAAGTTCTCCAAAGGCTTCTGGAGAACTGTCAAAGGCAGCGAACGATCCAGGAGCAAGTAGCAGGGGGCCCCCCTCCGGACCCAGAGAGACAATCCCTCTAGAAACGTCACCACAGCACGCTCAGGGCCTTACGGGCAGCTTGCCCTCTGAAGGCACAATACTGCTCCCTACTGGCCAGAAGCAGGCCCAGACTCTGTGTCAGTTTCTCTTTGATAAGACACCCACACAGGTAAGTCGTAGAAAGTTTGCACCTGAACACGCTAAGTCATCAGCCCACCTTTGCTAAGGACAGTGACCTAAAATTAAGTCCCCAAACACTGCCTACTGTGTGGCACGGAAGGCTAGGGAGCCATCTGGCAGAGACGTTGTACAGGGAATATAAGTCACTTAGATTTGGACAAAATGATCTCTAAGTTTCCTGCAAACCTGAGAGCCACTGTGTTCCCAAGCACTCCAGTTATCACGGGTTAGCTGCACTCCCAAAGAACAGTCCCCACTGGCTTCACGTCTTCAAAGACTATGTATTGTTTGAGGTGAGAGCGGACGACATCATAGCTTAACCAGGCAACCGTCAGCATTTATTAAAGCAGGGTATTTTCATCAATTCTAAGACAATTTTTGTTTTCGTATTTTAACATTTCTGAAACCAAGATGTATCTTATAACCACTGGCATGTCATAGTATAAATGGCATCTTATTTTTCTCTTAGTGGTATATCAAACAATGATGTGTCTTACCAGGGATGACTTCTTGGACTCAATAAAATGTAGTATTTTAAAATCTGGGATATAACACTAAAAGTGGTTTTTTTTAATTAAAAAAAGAGAGAACTGAATAATAGTAATATCCAAACAATGCAATATTCCAAAAAGAGGGATCAGCAAGTACATCATTCACAGGTGTCAAAAAATCTGCAAAAATATTTGGCCATATAAAAATTGTAAACTTCTATATACCAAAAAATATGAACTTCAAAAAATACTGCAACATATAAAAAGGTTAGGAAGCCTCATATAAAGAGAGAGCACTCGTAAAAATTAATAAGAAAGGGGCTGGCCCCGTGGCCGAGTGGTTAAGCTGCGTGCTCCGCTGCAGGCGGCCCAGTGTTTCGTTGGTTCGAATCCTGGGCGCAGACACGGCACTCAAACCACGGTGAGGCGGCATCCCACATGCCACAACTAGAAGGACCCACAACAAAGAATATACAACTATGTACCAGGGGGCTTTGGGGAGAAAAAGGAAAAAGGAAAATCTTTAAAAGAAAAATTAATAAGAAAAACAGAAACATACAAATAGAATAAAGAAGAAAAAGCATGACTAGGTATTTTACAATATATAAATGGCCAATAAATGTATGAAAAAAATGTTCATCTTAATAGTAATCAAATAAATATTAATACTAAAAAGTGCTATTTTTACTAATCAAATTGCAGGTTTCAAAAAGTAATAAAATTAACTAGATCAATATAAAATTGTTTTTATAGGTCAAAATGACTGAATATTGACAATTTCACATGGTTCAACCTAACACCTAGGACTGGGTTTCAAAAAGTCAGCATTCTCATGCACTGCTGGAGGATATGGAAATTGAACCAACCTTTCTGAATGACAATTTGGAAATGTGCTCCACGTCTTTAAAATGTTCATATACTTTAACCCAGTGATTCTATTTCTAGTAATCTATTCTAAAAGGGACAAATACACACATTGATTGTTTTTTTTTGGCAGATCTATTAAAATAGTACTGAATGTTTGTTAAATGTTTAATACAAAGGACTTAAGTAAATAAACAGTAACTCATCCAAAGCTATAATTGGACTACTATCCAGACATTAAAAATTAGGTACTCAAATAATATTTAAGAATATAGGGTCACAATCATGTCACCACATTAGGTAAAAATAAAAAGTAGAAAACGGAATGTACGGTTTGGCAGTTCCTCAGAAGGTTAAACACAGAATTACCACATAATCCAGCAATTCCCTTCCTAGGAATATACCCAAGAGAACTGAAATCAGGAGCTCAGACAGACACTTCTGTGCCAGTGTCTGCAGCGGCATTATGCACAACAGCTAAAAGGTGGAAACAACGCAAGTGTCCGTCAACAGATGGATGGATAAACAAAACGTGGTGTATATATATATGTATATACAATGGCATATTATTCAGCCACAAAGGAATGAAGTTCTGATACATGCTACAATATGGATGGACCTTGAAAACACGCTAAGTGAAATAAGCCAGACATAAAAGGACAAATATTGTATGATTCCACTACTTGAAACATCTAAAATAGGCAAATTCATAGACACAGAAAGTACATTAGAGGTTACCAGGGGTTGGGAGGAGGCGGGAATGGAAATTATTGCTTAATAGGTTACAGAGTTTCTGTTTGGGGTGATGAAAAAATTTTGGAATAGACAGTGGTGACGGTTGCACAACATAGTGAATATAACTAAAGTCACTGAACTGCACAATAAACTGATTAAGATGGCAAATTTTATGTTTTATATATTTTTTATCACAAAAGAAAGCAGGGGAAGGGGAACTGTTAGAGAATAAAAGAGATGTGAGAGATAAACGAACCAAACAGTATGTGGACCTTACATGGATCCTAATTCAAATAACTATGAAAAGAAAAAAAAAGTCTGCAATCAAAGAATGTTGAAGGATATAGGGTCATGCTCACGTCACAACGTTAAGTAAAATTAACAGAGCACAAAATGAAACGTACATTAGAATCCTAATGAGGGCCCAGATGTTTGCATTCTTCAAAAAGCTCACGGGTATTTCACATGCATTGTCCAGGTGGAGAAGTATCACTCCAGTCAGTCCAGAGGTACTGAGCATCTTGAAGGGTATGAAGATGTTTAAGACACCTTTAAGGACGTCTTACTCATAAGGATACTCTCACTTATAAAGAACCTAAATCTAGTTGAAAAGATATGACATATTCCTGTATTTTTTTTTTTAGGGCCCCAAGAGTTATCTAGTCGAGCAATCACTCTATCTGAGCTCAGAGGAGAGAAAAATTGCTGCAGACCAGGACATTCAGGAAAGCTCCCCAGAGGGTGTGGGACTTCAGCTGGGTCTCTGAGGATGGAAATAGTCAGTAGGTGGAGATGGGAAAACCCATGACAAGTTTGTTAGACACAGGCAGATTTGTCTAGCGGAAGCAAAAGATTTGTGTAAGGAATTACCAGGTCATAAGTTTGGAGTCACCCTCTGGAAGGCCTTACACATCCTATCGAGGCATGTATACTAGACCTGACCTCAGAGGTAATGGGGACACATTTTAGTCTTTAAGCAAGTGGGTAAGATGGTCAAAGCAATGTTTTAAGATGAACCGAGTAGCAATGTTCAAGGTAGATCTGAGGGGAGGAAGCAAGGAGAGACAAGCCAGGAGGTCCCTGCGAGAGTCAAACACAGGGTGAAGGAGTCGGGTGCTGGCAGTGGGAGAGAAATGAAGGGTGGACCTGAAGGAAGGGTGGGCTTGGTGCCTGGCTGGAGGTGAGACCAGAGAGGGAGAAGCCCACAGCCAGAGAGGTTCTGGGTGTGGATAAAAGAAGAATGACAGAGAGGGCCAATGGAAGCAACGAAGAGATGGTTCTCTCCAGCTCCTCTCTTCCTCCTCTCAACACGTCCTCACTGCCGGCCACGAAAGGTTCCACACTACGTGAGGCACTGACGAAAGACTGACTGACGAGAAGTGTTTTGAGTAGTTCCATTTTAGACATTTTGTACTTGCAGTGACAGCAGAATAATCAACAATCATCTCAAATTAATCACTCAGTAGGTAATTAATCTGAGATGTGACACCAGTGTGCCAGAGGCGGGACTAGAGACACAGACTGGAGGGTAATCAATGACTAAGGAGGCTCCGGGAAGTCAGGAGAGACAGACAGGGTACCTGGGCTCAGGAAAGAGCCCCCAGAAGGGGAAAGGCCGAAAAAGGCTCAGAGGATAAGAGAGGACAGCGTGGTCCCGGCACAGGGAAGAGTCCAAATGAGGGCTTGGCTTGGGGAAGGAATAAAGGAGACTGGCAATCAGAGACACGCAGTAGGTATTTCTTGGAAGAATGACGGTAGGATGTTCATGGATAGAGAGTTGTTCTCATGGGAAAAGTACCTGAACTGTCAAGTTTCACCTGTAGTTACTAAAAGGAACTGGCGTGAATAATTTCAACACCTAATCTCCAAATGCCATCTTAAGAATTTTGACAGCCTATTTTTCATAAAGGTAATAAAGGTTAAAAAAAGAAATTGACATTTGCATTTCCCTGCAATCATCGAAGTAGTAACAGGGTGGAGCAGAAAGTCAATGGACTGTAGCTGGATAGGGTCCAGTCTAGCTCTGCCACTCAAAATCTGACCTCAGGCAAGTCACGACCTGTCAGAGCCTCCCTCCCAGCTCTACCCATCCCACGGGCCGCTAGGAGGATGCACGGAGGACAAGACAGACAGCAGTGCTGCCCAAACGCCAACATTCATTCATTCCTCTATTTGACACTCAAAAGACAATTACTGGGCATTACGCTGCGCAAGCTGGCGGGGACCAACCAGCATCCACAAGTAAGTGAAGCACAGCCCCGCCTTCCAGCGTGCAGCCCGAGAAAGATGCTGAAGAGGCCGCTTTCGGGGATTAAGTGGTCAAAAGGCACGTGAAGGAGGGAGACAGACGTCCTAACTTACTAGATGAGATTTGGCCCTGTTTTATAAAACGTGGTATCGGAGCCAGGAAAAATATCTCTTGATGCCCCGTTTCACGTCAACTCACCTCAGCTATCAGCAGCAAAGCGTCTTCTTTGAAGCTGAACCCTTTCACTTTATCTTCAATTTCCTGCTGAGTCCTCAAGTTCCTCTCCAAAGCAAACGAGGCTTGCTGAGCCTGGGCGAGCTGCAGCAGGAGCCTGGAAGACAGGAAGTCCCTGTGTGCAGGTGCCCATCCGGGGCAGCGGTGGGGACACGCCCCCCCATGCAGCGCAGGCATCCAGCTGGACGGGGGCCCTCGAGGCTAAGAGGAGGGGCTCACCCTCGTTTGGATCCTAAAGCTTCTCATGAACAAGCTGCGCAACTCTACGTTGGAGAGTCATCTTTCCTAAAATGCACAGACCAAAGCTTCTCAAAGAAACCTTTAGAGCCAAACCTCAGAAGGGCTTCCTGCATGGTCAAGTGATCGAAAGGGCAAGTAATATGGAGTGAAAAGAACCAGCCTCCCCATCGAAGGCTCCGACCCCGGAAGTGCTCCTTTGAAGCCAGTGTTCTACGAACCTTCCATCTCCCTGAACCCACAGCAAACTGAGCTCAAGGACCAATCAGACTCTCTGGCACACCACAGCCACCCAAACAGGCCCAGATCTTTGCCGACCCTCCGATGACCACTTGGCAATCGCCTTACTGCTAACTTTCCCACCATCCTGATCATAACCTGGTCTCCTCTTTCCTCCTCCCTTCTGTCCTCCTCACATGGCTCCTTCTCTTGCTTTTTAAAATATTGAACATGTAGATTTTTCCAATTTCCCTCAGGCCTCGCTGGTCCCTATTGCTGTGCCCAGAAGCACTCAGCTCTCCTGCTCACTCACCTCGTGTCTTGGGGAATGTCCCACACACTACTCTAGACCTTGGAGATATTGGTGAGCAAAACTGACAGGTCCCTGCTTCAAGGAATCCAAGGAGAGAGGTGGCAAATAAGTAATTTCAGGTGGTGATGAATGCTAGGAAAAAAACCCAAGACAAGGCAGATGAAGTGTCTACCTCAGATGGGGCAAGGAAGGCAGGCTTTTCTGAGACCACTCAAGCCAAGACCTAACTGAGGAGGAGCCAGCCACAGGAATATGTGGGGGAGAGGGTTCCCCAGGGGGGAAGGGGGCCCCGACACAAGAACTAGCTTGAAGTGTCTGAAAATCACAAAAAGGTCACTGTGGCTGGAACTTGGCCAGGGAGGAAAAATTGGAGTGAATGAGGAGAGAGAGAGAGGCAGGGCCAACTCACATCAGCCCTGCAGGCCACGGAAAGAAACGGGCAGGTTACGTCAGTGCAGTGGGAAGCCACTGGAGAGGGTGCTGGAGACACGACCTGATTGACACGGGCTCTGTCTCCATGGCCCACCCGGCCTCAGGAAGCCAGGTGCACACACATGACTCCTTCTAGGTACCTGCTTGCCCCCTCCTGCTCCTGAAATTACTTGCGAATACAGCTTATACCAGCTCCTGGCACTTCATGTTCATTCACTCCTCAACGCTCTGCCATCTGCCTGTCACCCTGTCACTACTGAAACTGCCTCTCACAGGTCACAAATGACCTCCCAGCTCTCAAATCCTCTTCTCAGGGTCGATCCTGACTTCTCACCACCACCTGACTGCTGAGCTCTTTCCTGAATCTCTTTCCTCTCTAGCCCCCTTCTACTGAGCTCAACTCCCATTTCCCAGTGAAAAGCTCCAGCTGGACGTCCTGGATGTCCAGGTGCCTGAATCTCAGCACACCTAAAAACCTAAAGTCCTTACTTCCACCTAAATCTTGTCCTGTCTCAGGGAAAGGCACCACCACCCACCTCCACACCCACGGTAGACTCTTCCAGAGTCCCTGACTCGTCTGTCCTCCCCTCCCACCCCGTCCTTCCCACACACTCAGCTGGTTCACCAAGTCCTGTCTATTCCACCCTCAGTGACATCCCTTCCTCTTTTATTACCACTGCACTGTCCTGGGTCAGGTCCTCAGCACCATCCCCCAATACTCCACAGCCCCTTCACTGGTGGCCCTGCCTCCACGCTCCTTCTGCCACCTCCTCCCAGCCACCAGATCGCCCTCTGGAATCACGGGTCTCGTCACATCATTTCAACATTTACAACCTACCAACACTCTTCAGGCCTTCCACTTAACGTCTTGTACCAATAAAAACAAAACCCATGGAAGTACGACGTTCACCAAATGCTTACTGTAGACTGCGCACTACGGTAAGTGCGTCAGACACTTTAATTCTCACGACCCCACGAAGCAGACATTCTCCCCATTTCTCCAGCTTGTCAAGATGAGGAAACTGGAGATCAGAGAATTTAAGTGGTAATGGGCACAGGTCAGACAGCTGGCAAGGGGAGGAGTCCAGACTCATTCACTCAATAACAACAATTTACTAGGTTCCTTAAAACGGGATCTGACTCCAAAGTCCTGCCTCCCGCTAACTGTGCGGGCCCAGCCTTCTGGTCGTCCACCGCCTCCCTCTCGAGCTCCCCGCACCAATGCTGCTCTCATCACACCAGACTACGTGACAACACTGTGCTACACCGGCCCTTCCACCCTTTGCGCTGTGCTTTTCTTTACCTGCCATGCCTCCCCTCAGCTCAGGAGCTCCATTGCATGCAGTCAGCACGGTATCCTGGAAAGAACACAGGCTCCGGAGGCAAAGACTCGTGTCCAGCTCCTGGCAGCACTGCGTAGCTGCATCGCTTTGGGCACGGCTGTAAATCAGTTTCCCGGTCTATACAGTGGGATCCCAACATCTACCCCCGAGGGCGGTGAGGATTGAAGGGAAACAGCGTACACCAAGCCTCGAGCACACATTTATCCACACAGTGACGAAGGTTCCAGAACATCCAGCAGAAGCACCACCCCGTCTCTAACGGCTTCCTTCTTCCTGCCACACTGAACAGCTCCCACGTGCTGGTCCCCACAGAGTTCCGCACACGCTACTGATGCTGTTTAGCACCCGTGCGGCCAGTCACTGACTATACGCGTATTTTCCTCAATACAGTGTGTAGTATAAGGAAAGAGACTCTTTCTTTAAGGATCTTTATGATCCCAGCACCCAGCAGGCACCTGACACACTGTTGCCATTCAATGTACTTCTGAATTAAATTGACATTGTCAACACCAAATAAACATCTGCGGAAACAAGTTTAAAATCCGCCAAATAGATACTACTTCTCAGTAAGCCTTACTGTTAGATACCACTTCTCAGTAAGCCTTACTGTTAATCAATATTTCTTGAATTCTCCAGAGTCAAAAAAAAAACCCCTCAACTCTATGTTTTTTGGTATTGTTAGAGACCTAACGGAGTCTGTTCCTCTCACAAATTACAGAATTGGTCCAGTGTACTCTCCCCTTTCCTTTCAACTCTCATACTCTACGGATTCAAAGTATGTGGAGTCCCTAAACCATGGGAATTCTCTGTAGAATGCATTAAACATCGATTGTTCACATTATTAATAGTGATTCAAACACAAGAGCAGTTTCTTATTCAGTAGATTTCTGCGGAACACACAAGCGAAAAATTCCTTGTTTAAAATACCTCTTCCCCTTTTGTCAGCATTCTATACATTTAATTTTCTTTTCCTAATTTTAATGTTTTCCCATTTTAACATTTTATCTTGAGTCATGATACAAGTTGCATTCTTGAGCAAATATAGTTTTGTTTCTAAATCTTACATACGAAAAGGACACATTCAAAGGATTTGCTCTAGAGCATAGGAAAACTCTGAAAAACATAAACCACGTATCCAGCCTAGAACTGTTTTTGTTTTGTTTTGTGAGGAAGATTGGCCCTGACCTAACATCTGTGCCAATCTTCCTCTATTTAGTATGTGGGTCGCCACCACAGCGTGGCTGATGAGTGGTGCATAGGTCCGAGCCCAGGATCCGAACCCGCCAACCCCAAGTTGCTGAAGTGGAGTGCATGAACTTAGCCACTATACCACCAGGGTGGCCCTTAGCCTAGAACTTTTTAAAGCTTAAAATTAGAACAATAAAACCTTTACTCCAAGCTTAGGACCACATGTTTTTTGATCCCTTCTTCATTTACCTGGTTCGTATAAAAGAAGCACATGCTTTCATCTGATTCTCTAGCAACACTGCTTCTCTCTTTTCTGCCGTACAGATTTGAACATTTTTAAGAGCTTTCTCCTTCTTCTGGTTATCACAGCTGCTTGCTTCCATGGGAAACAAAGAGTTCTCAGGCAACGTGTCAGGGAAACACAAAAGACGGTGTTTTCCCCAGTGTGGAAAGGAGGATTTGATAGTTTTATCACTTGAGGTAAAACTGTTCTGCTTCTGAGATGACGCACACGAAGCTGAAAGAGCTGGCCCCAGATTCAGGTAAGCCTCTGCCAATTTGCCCCAGTTCCAAGGATTAAAAGGATGCAAAGAAATCAGTTTCTGTAGGCAGAAAATTGTTTTCTCCAAGTTCTGCAAACTTGAACAAATAGCAAACTGGAGGTAGAGCACGGTGGTTAAATGGTCTGTGTTAGTTGCTTTATTTTCCTGAGGAGAAAAAAAGAACAATGAAAACTTTAAACTGCAGAATGTTTTCCACACAAAAATAGAGATGCCTAAAAACCCAAGTTGTATATGTTATAAATTAAAAGTATCTTTCAGTAGCTACAGGAGTGAACTAAATATTTTTCAACAGATCTCAGTTTGCAGCCAGAAACCTAGAGAAATATATACAACTTAGCAAAATAATCACCAGTCATCCCCAAACATCCCAGCGTCATAACAATAACATAATTCATGTGACAGTGGCCTTACAAAAACACTATGTCAGTGATTTTCCATTTTTATTACAATCTTTATTGTCTTGAGTCAGATATCTAAAAGACCCATGGCCAACTTTTTTATACCCTGGTCTAATGGTTCCATTTTAATATTCCAGACTTTCTAAAATTCCAATTGGTAATTTCCTTGAGGATTCAAAAGACTCTATTTCCAAATTGTACTTGGCTTAGACATCTTACACAGGATAGCCCTGAAGCTCTCCGTGTTTCACGATGCATCATAATTGAATCCAAATGCCTTCCCTGGTAACTATCAGGCCAATTACTTTTGACCAGAGGGGGCCACTTGGTTTCCTTCTGATGAGAAAATCCTTTTCAAGTCCCTTTAACCAAAGCCACCGCCTCTTGCCTAACTTGCCGTATGGCGACAGCCCTGTGGGCTGGGGAAAACAAGCCCTCTTTTGCTAAGTTAAAGTCTGCGGAGAGCAGATGGCAGACTAAAATTACCTTTCAGTTGATTTGAAGTCTAAGGAAAACCTGGCCTACCAGTTTCCAGACCAAGCTCCCACACAGAACGAGACGGAGCAAGAAACACAAGCAAAACCACCCAGGATGCAGCCCGAAGAAACTGGCAGACCGGCGAGTGGAAGTTTGGGGAGGATCCTAAATATTCATATATTGAGAGAATAAAGCCCCACGCAATTACTTGGTCATCCTGTCCCTTCCCAGCGACAGAGCTTATCCGGTCTTATTATTACTAGTGTTTAGTTTTCTGTCCTCCCCAACAGAGCCTTAAGCTCCAACAGCTTCTGCTGAACGCTGATTCCCTTTACAGAGCACAGCACCTCGGACACAACAGACTTTTTTTTTAACAACTGCTGAGTGACACGTCTTCGCGCCTTTATTTACAATAAGGAGAGCAACAGGTACAGACGACCTGTCACAAATGCTCCCTTTCTTCGACACGAGTCTGCAGTGCTTCAGACTGCTGAAAACCACGTCCACGGTGAGAAAGCAAGCGTGTGCTGAGGCTGAGGTCGTCACATCCAAACCATGATTTGGAGGCGAGGGTTTCAATGGCATAACCAGTAAATAACTCTCCGGAAA
This sequence comes from Equus quagga, assembly GCF_021613505.1. Lineage (NCBI taxonomy): Eukaryota > Metazoa > Chordata > Mammalia > Perissodactyla > Equidae > Equus > Equus quagga. Next base: position 17,928,495 of record NC_060282.1, on the reverse strand, counting down.
TTAAATTCTGTTTAAATGAGTTTGCGTGATTTTTTCCAGAATATCGCACCTCCTTCTGTGTTGTGATGATGGTGACAACAGTTAACATTTACTGAGTGCTTACCATGTGCCAGGTACTATTCTAAGTGCTTTACTCATTTAACCCTCATGACGAATCTTAAAAATAGATTCTATTATTATCCCCATTTTATAGATGGGGTAACTGAGACACAACAGAGAAGTTATCTAACAGGCCTGACGTCACACAGCTAGTAAGCAGCACAGCTACAGTCAGTCACACCAGAAGTCACAGAATAAGGCGTACTTCAGATGCGCTGACGCACGGTGGCTGCCTTAGGATTCTCCCACTAGACACGAGACGAGCAATGCATGTGCAGGGGATGGATATGGCTTAGCCGTCTCCTCAGCACTGAATCCAGAACCAGGCACACGGCAGGACTGAAATAAATGTCTGTCGAGTGCGTGAATGAAAACGAGTCCTTTACTCTCAGAAAGCAGTTTCCTTATCACAGTTTATCACATGAGCATAGGAGTCGCTATAAGATGTTTAAATTATTTAAGAAATAAGTTCTATTACAAATTTTACCCAAAATTCACTAAGAAGAGGGGTGAATAAATTTCAACAGAAGTTGTGAGCATAACATGTTCGTATCCTGACGGCCACTCCAGAACCAGCTGTCTGTTTCGTTCAATGCTGTATACTGACCTGTCACCCTACAGAACGTGAGGGGACAATAACCACTGGGACAAAAAACAGAAATGAGCCAGAGCTAATAACAGGAGAGGAGGGTCTGCAAGTAGGGGAGAAATTTAAAAAACAGAACAAAAATGTTATCTGGAACCCAAAACCCAGGTACGAGGAAATGAGAAAACCACGCAAACAGGCAGGGTCCACTGAGACCACGTGCAGAGACCCACAGAAAGGGGTGAGGCCCACTGACCCACACTGTTCTTTCCTTCCTGTCTCCCCGACGGGGTGCCCAAAAGCCCGACGCACAGTTCTCAAAGTCCCGACAAGCGAGTGGAAGGTCTTCTGACTGGTCCCTCCCCCCACCTGGAGCCCATCCCCGGCTCTGGAGACCTGGCGTCTGCCGACCGGCAACAGCTCTTTCTCTGAGCCACTGAAAGAGACACTTAGCAAGCGAGAAGGAACCACAGAGAGAGCAGAACAGTAACGAAGGACGGAACGGATGTCTAGAAAAAGGTGCCAAAAGGGCCCAAGTTGCTGTTTGCAGACCAGGGAGACTGAGAAGGAACACTGTTAAATTGCACCGAGTTCACTGTTCACGCCATGTGCTCCCTTAACAAGGTAATTGTATCTTCCAGTTTAAGAATTAACCCACAGTTGGTAGAGGGGAGAAGAAAGAACAAGACACAGCTGTTTTCCGTGTTCTGCAGACAATTACCGCCAAGGTTTCCTCTCACTGCAAGAGCATGAGGTCCTACGCAATGAACCCCTGGGCAAGCAAATTTCGGGATTTCTCTTAGATCAGGCGCCGGGGGGGAGGAGCCTCAACCGCAAGCATCCTTTAGGCTGACCTCTGGTTGACCAGACCCACGGGGTTCGAGGTCAGGCCTTGGCGCCTCATTAATTCCTTCTGAGGGAGAAAACTGGACATCTATAAATGAGAACTGGTCAACTTTGACCAATCCTCATATAAAATTTACACAGACAACCACAGAAGAAAACCATCAATGCCTTAACCTGAAAACAAAGACCAGTAGAATCCAGAATTGCAAAGAACTGCTTTTCTTTATCCTTTAAAAAGAAATCTTTAAATGCTATTTAAAAATAAAAAGGACTATGAAGCTTGGGTTAGAATGATATTTAGTCATTTTTTGGTAACTTTTTTTCCTGTTTACAAAAGTGATATTTGTTCATTGTAGAAATTTTGGAAAATAAAAAAATGTAAAGAAAACAGATCACTGATAATCTTTCCACTCTGAGTATTTACACCTAACAAGAGAAAAACCTTTGCAAATGAGATTTTCAGGCAGTGAAGAATTCTGAGCATCACACAGGAAAAAATATTACAAGAAAATGACCACGTCTCGAGCCCCAAACTGCATCCTAATGAAGTTCTCACACCGCTGACAATCCTCTTCTGCTCACCCAAACCCACCGAGTTTGCTGCCTGCAGGAAGTTGTTTTTCGTTTTGTTTTTTAGAAAATGAACTATTCGACCATCCTAGGAAAGCAAATGAAAATAGGTAAGGAAGCCACTCACCAAGTCCGCAGCAATCTCCAGCGCTTCCACGTGCCTTCCCAGGTGAACCAGACACCGAGCCTGGCCTTCCTGGACATCCCTTTTCATGGCAAAATTCGTGGATGGCAACTTTTCAGAGATACTGGAATACTCCTGCAGTGCCTTCTGGCAATTATTTGTTAAATAAAGGAAATAAAGAGAAGGGAAGTAAAGAAAGGTGGGTCACACAGAAGAGAAAAGGATTCAGTTACAGGGATGATTTTTTTCCCCAGGCCGACGGTAATGTTATAATAGACCCTACGATGAACTTAAGGAAGACGAGTATCTCAGTCAGCACTATTTCTCTAAAAGGGAGAGATGAAATGGCTGGAGAATATAACCACGACTATCACGGGAAACATCACACTCTAGGAGAAAGAGCATTCTGGAGCCAAATAGACCAGGGCTTGCTTGAATCCTGGTTTTGCTACTAACTTGCTGTGTAACCTTTTCATCAGCAAAATAACAAGAGGACTCTCGTGAAGATGAAATGAGATCTAGATGGAAAGCAAGCTGGCACCCAGTTATTAGTTTTTCCCTTTTCTTACATTTTGGGGTGCTTTGCTCCTGTGACACCAGGAGATAGCTGTGCTAGAGGCTCCCACATAATGAGGAGATGCAGAACGCAGGGAAACAGACCTACGCGGATCCCAAAAAGATCCCCATTTGGAGTTACAGGAAACAAAACATTCTATCGAGCCACGTAGAAAGGGGCAGAAGCTAGGGATTCTAAGATTACAAACACTTACCACAAAAGATTAAACTTATCTTCCAAGACAACACCCTCCTCGCCTAGCACACTGTTATTTAAACGTGCTGTAACTGACAGAACAGGCGCCCATAGCGAGTAGCGCAGCCTGGGAAACGCTGAATTCTACCTGGTACTCTTGCCGTCTGTAGGCCAGGTCCCCTCTGAACTTCTGGACAGTTAGAGCTTCAACATCATCACTGCTCCCCGTTTCTTCGTAAAACCACTAGAAATTGTGAAAACAGCATATTACAGAGAATGAAGCTAGGCTTTCCCACCTCACCCTCACAAGCAACTTCTCATATATAAGTGATTCAAGCTCAATAAAAACAAACCATACTTCTTCAGGATGAGACTCAGGAAAACATTTGACAAAGAAGAATGACAATTTTGATAGCCCAGTTTTGACTAAAATTATCACAAGTAATAAACACACAGTAGTATGAAACCTCTCAAATAAAGAAGCAGAAAAGTCCATGGTTTCATCTATAGTGTTTTCAATATGGGGTGGTGGTGCCCGGGAACCTGCATTTAACTAGCACAGTTCACACTGGTATTTTAGACTGAGATAGGTGTTCTTGTGGAGATGTTCAGAGTGGATGGAACAGGGGTTGACAAGTCTTTACAAAAAGGACACAGGAAAGAATTACCATTACGGTGCTATTATGAAAATGTTGTATAAGCCAAAACTGGAATCTAAGCAAAGATGAGACAGAAATTAAGGCTGATGGGGAGGCTCCGCAGCCTAATGCCAAAGACCTGCAGGAGAAAAGGCTGAAGATGTGCCCATCTGGAATATTTTATGCGCTTTTCTACTGACTTAAACCCTATGGATAGAAAGGAAACCGAGACTGAGCTTTCTTGGCTATTGAGTAAAGAATAAGATGAGAAAACAGGTGTGACCAAAAGCACTCTGTGTCCCAGGTTTCCCAGCTCCAAAGAAGGATCTCATTAGAGTAAAACACACTGAGGCTGAAGGAAATCTATCCTCAGTTAAATGCTATCAACTCAAACGTAAATGCATTTATGATGGTTCCAGCATCACGCTGAAATTGCTTGGTTCTGTTTCTAAGAGTCGCCTGGGTGCCACTGCCCCCGTCACCTTAGTACAACAGTTTCTCTCCTGAGCCTAACCCATCACAGTGGAGAGAGCTAGTCACTGTTATTTTTCTGTTCTCCCTCAAGCACCGTGTAACTCAACAGCAGTCTACATGCGGAACCCATAACTTTCCTTTGCACTCTGCTGCGCTCTAGTCACACACTCTATGGGATTATTAGCCAGTCCCAACTTCTTGAACCATAACTGCATAATCGCAAACCTCCGTCCACTTTTCCTTATCCTACTGGGAAATGATCAAGCAAGACTGGCTTTCAAAAGATTCTTTTTCTTCTCCCATATAACCTGCAGGCGCACAAGAGTTCAGACAGGGGATGGCTTCAAAGACCCCTTTCTGATAAGAGGAAGGAGGGAGCAGCTGTGATCGGGGATGGGACTAAGGGGTGAAGTGCTGGATAAGGCCAACATCTGGTCCCACACAGAATCCGGGCAGGAAGGGACAACAGAAATCTTCTAACCCAGACTCCTGGTTTGACACTTAGGGAAACCAACATTACTTGAATGACGCCTCTTTGAGTTTATGAACAGTATCAAATACCAAAAAAATTCTAAAGACAAATGATTCTTGGATTTTACTTTTCAAGTATACAGCACATCACACCTGACAAAGTATCTCATTTCATTGTTACAATAACCCTGTGAGCCAGCAAATATTCTTTTTCCCAAATGACAAATAAGGAACTGACACCTTGAAAGGCAAGAGGTAAAGCCAGTGGGGAAATTCAAGGGTCCTGCCTGATAACCGTAGCTGTACCACATAACTTCCCCCCCCCATTCCCTGTTTTTTGTCTATATGATCAAGTACTAAACATAACTTTGGAAGACTGCATGTGGTAAGGAGGAAATGTAAGTGAAATAAAGTAAAAATACAATGCAGAAATTATTGAGCACCTGACATCTGTTAAGTACAATGGTTGTAAAAAAACACCAAACAATAAACATAAAGGAACCCAGTACAACGCCTGGAACAGGTAACTTTTTGATAAATAGGAGCTATTATTGGCGAGATAAAATTTACACACATAAAATAATACAAAGTAACACTCTACTAATTAAAAATACTCACGGAGTTCCTATTATGAACAAAAACTGCTAGGCACTGCCAAGAACATAAAGTTAAGCACCCGTTCCCATAGGATCATTTAGCACTCAGATACAGACAAGTACTTTAATAGAAGCTCAAAGGGGAGAAAGGAGTCAAAGACAAAAACATTTGATTGGAAGAGGGAACCAGAGAAGGCTTCTTGGAGGAGGCAACATTTAAGATGCGCCCTGAGAAATGGATACAATTGAACGATTTTGACCGTCAGAGGAGGATTAAGGCGGGCAGGCGGAATTCACAGGACAAGGGCAGGCCCGTGGGTGGGACGTCACCGTTTGGGGAGCAGACAACTCCAAGGTTTGACAAGTGGGCGGTGGCCGGATTTCTGGGGGTCCGGGCTGCAGAGTCGGAGAAGGCAGAGGGGAGTTACTGCGGATCTTCGAGCATCTCAGAGCAGGGCGTGAGACCAGCTGCCGTGAGGAGACCGGCCAGACGCCAGGTGCGCGCTCATCACCCGGTGGGGCTCGGGAGACGCCCGTTCCGCGTGGGCGAAGGGACGACGGGGAGGCTGGGGGCGCAGAGGGTCAGCCCGGGGAGGCGGGGGGCGGGAGGGTCTGGGTTCAGCGGGAGGCGACATGTGCGTGGGGCGTCCCAAGCGCCCGGCCGGGAGCCATGGGGCGAGCCCGGCCCTCTCACCTGCGGCTCGCAGCACTTGGCGCGGTAGGGCGCGGGCGGTCCGAGCCGCCGCTCCCGCCTCTCTTCGAACACCGAGTCCTCGAACTCGCCGCCGGGCCACCAGCACCCGCTCTCCATCGCGCCCACGGCCGGAGCATCGAGAAGAGGCGGTGCCCAGAGCGGCGCCCACGTGCGGGCCGACACGGAAGAGGCGGGTCCGCCAGGGCCCAGAGCGCGGCATGCTGGGACTTGTAGTTTTTGGAGGGGCCTAACCGGGGCTGCAGGCGTGCAGCCGTTATTGAGCTGCGATTTTTATCTGACTCACAAACTTGTGAACCCGTGTTTGACTTCTCTGTTTGAGGAGATGGACAGAGCGATTCTTACGTGCACGCATCAAAATCGCTGACCCCAGGGTAGCTGTTTAAAACTGGTAGGTACCATTTTTTCGCCACTGACGATATTCCTGGCACTGTATTAAGCACTTTTTTTGCATTATATATCCTCTCCTAACAAGTTATGAAAGGCACAGTGATTACTATTTTGCACATGAAGATACTGGCGCTTAGGGAGGTTAAGTAGCTCGCTCAGGATCGATTATTACGTGGCTAAGAGCTGGGAAATAAAGAAATGAGTCCGTATTTCCCGTTTCTTCAGAGAAGAGACACCACCACCTATAAGAAAGGTGAGAGTAATTGACGCGGTTAGAAAGCAGAGGACCTGAGATTCACTGCAGGGCCCCATCAAGGACCATTCATTCTACCTGGAGAAAAACCCCAAATCCCAGGATTCTAAGGCTAGCATACTAGAATTCTTATACTTTCAAAATATTCTTTGAGACTGAATAGTAGAAATTGTTGACAAAATACCGGCCAATATTGCACAGCACAATATTACTGTGCCCTGCTACACAGCAGGTGATCCACGTGGAGGGTTTCCCTGGTTTTCCTCTTATTTCTCCTGACGCACCAGTTCTTCATCCACCATTTGTCTTCCAAGGTTCTTTCCTCAACCCAGTTTTCTGTTCCACAAACTCACCCTATGAAACGTAATCCACTTCCCAAGGTGTCGCAATCCGGCTCTCTGCTGATGACTCCCCCAGTCCAGAACCAGCCCATAGATCCAACAGGCCTGAGTGGAAGGCTCCACCAGGACAGCCTCCAGGCACTAGCTACTGATGAGTTCATCCAGGGAAGGACCATTAAAAAAAAAAAAAAGCTTGTTCTCCCATCAGAGATGTAAATGTCCTTATCAGGAAAAATTTAGAAATTATAGAAAAATTAAAAATATATATATATCCATAATATCATCACCCAGAAGGAATAGAGTCTAAAGAAGGTAGAGAGATTTGCCCTAATCCTAAAATGCCCTGTCCTAACAGAAAAGTCAATACAGCAGTGTCAAAGGGCATCAAGCACCGGATTTGTCTGGGTTCATGATCCTGGTTCAGGTATTCACTAGCCACGTGACCTGATTTGTGAAGTGGGCACTGAGTAAAATAATGTGTGTAAAGTGTCTGCCGGACGGCAAGTGAGTAATGCATGTTCATTCAAAATTCCCATGCCAGGGCCAAAGTAAGAGCAAAGCAAAGGCAGGCAGGGAGAGTGTTTTCAGGTTTTTCTTTTTGAAGGCTGTTTGGTTTTAGAACTTCCATCCTCTCCTGTTCTGAGGCCTCCCAGGTCCAGCCTCCTCCTGGCCCAACAACTAACTGAGCTGGTTGGATATTCTGCTGAAATGGGTTGGAAGTCAGGGAAGGGCAGTTTATGGGTAAAAGAGAGTTCTCTGCCCTTTGAACTCAGGATTCCTGAGCTCGGGTTTCCAGCCTTTTTACTACTAAGAACGCTGTCAGTTATTTTTCCACAGAGTTGTGGAGGATTGATGTACACAATAAAGCTGTATTTGTTAACTAAAAATTTCTTCATTTTCCTTAAAAATAAAATTGAATCTAAGTCCTATCTAACAGCCAATCCAAGCTTCTCCCAGCCTGAGCCTACCAGCATTGCCTCGCTGCATGTTAGGATTCTAGCAGAAAGCAAAGAAGTAGCTGCTGCCGACCTTGGGCAGGCTTAGGAGGGGTGAAATGTGATTCATGTGGGGCCTCTGGCAATAATGACAACAGCTGAAAGACCCCTGTCGCTACTGAGGACCTGGGGTCTGCGATCTCAAGTTGTAAACCACTGCTTCAATTGATAGAGAGGCCCCGGGATAATACCGTTAAAAGAGGAGAGTAAACCAATAAAAGAGAGAGAAGGGCACTCTTATCCACTTAGGAAAATATACCTTGTACACTTAGGAAATGCCTGGTGTTAGGTTATGTTAGGGAGTAAATGGGTATGCTGCAAGTATCTAAAATTGTATGAGTGGTGATAAAAATAGATTTCTTTAGATTTTCTGTACAAATCTGATTTTTGATTAAGGGGTGTAACTGAGTTCCCCATGGCAAGGTAGCATCACCTCCTCCAGGCAGCCCTCCTTTCTTTTTCCTGTAATTCCACCATGCTTCTATCCATTGTGGCCTTTATCACACTGTGGACTGTTGGAGAGTAGAGATGGTGTCTTTTTTACTCTCATAGACTCAGTCCCTAGACTAGACCCCTAGGTCTTGACCCCAGAGCAGCTCAGTCAATGCCTGTTGAATGGACAGGAGATGGCAGAAGGAACAGACAGGAGTACTTCTTAGTTCTAAGCCACTTGTTCATGTCCCATCTAGGAGTGAGGGAGGGGAGGAACCTACATTTATCGAGCATCTGTTATTATGTACTAGGTTGTGCTATGGGCACCCTATTAACTTTCATTAATTCTCACAATCTCTCTCTCCCTGAGTTAGACATTATTATTCCCATTTTTACAGATGAGGAACAAAGATCTGAGAGGTAATTTGTGCAGGATCCCAGGTCGTGAGGAGAAAAGGCCAGATTCAAAGTCAACTTTATCTGGCATCAAAATCTGTGTTATCAGCTCTCCTCCAAAAACAAGATGGCAGGGTTTCACGAAGACAGAACTGAATCTGCCACTGGCTGGCTCTGCCTGCCTCATATTCTGGAGCCTTGGGGACTTTCATTCCTTCCTCTGTGTGTCTCTGCAGAATGGCTTTCTCTGCCCTGCTTGTACACATCCCAAACATGGCCTCTGAAACCTGGGCAATTCAAGTACGCAGAAAAGAATGACTAACATTACTGTGTGTCCCAATTCCAGGTTATTGACCAAGAGACTCTATTGGGCCAGAGTCAGACCAGTCGCCATTTGAGAGAGCTGCAGGTTCTGGTGGTCTGCCGGTGGCTCAGGAGGGACTGTGCTCTGGGAGGTGACGGGAAGCCAAGTAGACATACATGTGTAGTCTGCAGGATTTGCAGCCACTGTAGCAGGCAGAGCACTGGGATCTTTGCCTGGGCCTTGGCTGGGGGCCCCTGAGCCCAGAGTCTAGCCACTCCTGGTACATTACTCCGCAGCCCTGGGGTGGCTGCCAGGGTACAGGACGCTTCTCATTATACTCAGAAATTGCAGTCCTTCACGCCCTTCCCAGTCTTGATTTCCCTCTTGATTTCTCTGTCTACCCCTCGAAGGTGCTCTGCTCTGGAACACCAAAATATCATCTTTGACCATTAAAGGTGGGAAGACTGGTTGTCTTCAGAGTTTCTGCCTTTTCCCAGAAATACAGACCTTCTGTGAGGCAAGAGGCAGCCAGATGAAGTTCGCGTCCAGCCCTCAAGGAAGGGTGTCTGAGGTTACTGCTTTCCTCCCTGGTCCAAGGGAGGTGTTAGAGGTGCTTTGAAAAAGCCTGACACCTTTCTAACCACACCCTCCATAGCTAGGCAATCAAAGCCATCTGCAACCTGTTGCCAAGCTCACTCATACAGTTTTATTATTTTTTTAGTGTTTCTGTTTTTACAACTTTATGGAGGTATAATTGACAAACAGTAAACTGCACACATTTAAAGTGATGAGTTTTGACATAGGTATGCACCTGTGAAAGCTTCCCCCCATCAAGATGATGAACATGTCCATCGCTCTAAAAGTGTTAGCCCTCTCCCTCCCCCATCCCCTTAGCCAAATCCTGCTCTCGGCCAGGCTGGCCCTCTCTGGCATCGGCCTTCCATATTCTCCCCCGAGTCTTCCCTTCATCCTGCAACCTTCATTGCCCTTACCAGGTCCCAGCTCTGGTTCCTTTGTCAGAAAGGCCCCTCCCAGTGCCCTCCATCTGGCTGACTCCTCAGAAGCCTTTCCTGATCCCCCAGTCTGGGTTCACACAGTACCACATGCTTCTCTCTAACAAGGCACTTCTCGTCCCATACAGCTCTTGTCCATGCTCACTTTTTTGTCCCATGCTTGCTTGTCCATCACCCCCAGGAGACAGTGAGCTCATTCTGGCAGGGACTTGGTCATTCATCTCTGTCTAGCACCGAGGAGAGTGTCTGGCCCCCGGTGGGCCCTCACTCCAAGACTGTTGAATGGGTTAACCTTTAGTCTCTTTGCATATGAATCCTCTCCCCTCTACACTGTACACTCCTCTGGGGCAACACTGGGTACACAGTTTTTATTTATGCATTCTGTGCATAACCCATTGTATTATTGAGGGTCTACTCTGTGCCAGGTGCTAAGGATACACCACTCATGGGCCCTGCTCTTAAGGAGCCTATATTAAGGTGGGGAAGACAGATGATAAACAAGTAAGCAAGCAAAATATTTAATTACAGATTGTGGCAAAGTGCTAGGATAGAGAATAATAGAGCTTGGCAGCCTATAAAACCCCTTCCATAATGAAATCGCATCTTTCTCTCCTTTTTTAACCCAAGCAATTTTGCTCTGAGCTTCCTTTCTGAGCTTCTCTGGATATTTGTAAATATTGCTTTTTCTCCTTGTCCATCTTTTTTGTTTCTCCTGAGCAAAGCATACCGTTCCATTACTGGCATGAGTTCCATCCCACTAATTTTCATGGGTATTTATCAACTTACATTAACATATTGAGTTCACTCATTTCTTATATCCTGTAAACTTTTTTTTCTTTAAAGATTGGCACCTGAGCTAACATCTGTTGCCCATCGCTTTTTTTTCTTCTTCTTCTCCCCAAAGCCCCCCAGTACATAGTTGTATATTCTGGTTGTGAGTGTCTCTGGTCATGCTATGTGGGATGGCGCCTCAGCATGACCTGATGAGCGGTGCCATGTCCGCACCCAGGATCCAAACCAGTGAAACCCTGGGCTGCCAAAGCGGAGCGTGCAAACTTAACCACTCAACCACGGGCCAGCCCCTCTATAAACTTTTATGGTAGTCCATTCATTGATTCAACTAAAATTTCTTTTTTTTTTTAAAGATTGGCACCTGATCTAACAACTGTTGCAATCGTTTTTGTTTTTCTGCTTTTTCTCCCCAAATCCCCCCAGTACATAGCTGTATATTTTAGTTGTGGGTCCACTAGTTGTGGCATGATTCAACTAAAATTTACTGACTATCTGCTATAAGGCAAGGGCTGTTTTCAGAGTGGAGGATACAGTGATAAATAAGACAAACAAGATCCTTGCTCTCATGGAACTTAAGTTCTAGTGGGAAAATAATAAACAAGTAAATAAATGAACAGGGTACTTTTCAACCATGGCAAGTGCTATAAAGAAAATGTGAAGGGTGATGTCTGAGGAAGAGACTACTTCAGGTAGGGAAGGTGCTTCTGAGAGGTGAGCTCTGAGCTGAGCCTGGAATGGAGGGAAGGAGCTGGCAAAGGGGATATCTGGAGGTAGCATGGCAGGCGGAAGCAAGAGCTTCTGAAAAACTGCAAGAATGAGGAGCAGAAAGCAGCCATCGTGCTGAAACAAGCAAGTGAGCAAGAGGAAGAGCTGGCTGCATGGCCTGAAACAGGAGAGGGCGCAGCCAGGCAGAGAACAGATCACGTGCTCAATACGTGTTTACTGAAGGAATGAATGAGCTAATGATCCAAACTCCAAGTACTGTATCTTACTAGCTTCTTGGCTGTGTTTTCTAGCATTTATTGTGTGTGGTGTGGTGGTTGCATTGTTTTCCTGTCACTCCCTTCGTTGTCATATGATCTAACTATGTAGCTGAGTTTTGGCCTCTCCCTGCACCCCCATTTTCCTCTACAAAACTCAATTTAATGCCCTTTTATTTGGGTCAGCAACTCTTGAGCCAAATGAAATTTTCTGAGGGCTGTGGAGTGTACTCTGTCTTGCTCAGATCATTTCATTCCAGTATCACAGGCTGTTGTCCCAAAGACAAACACTGCCTGCCAACACCAGCTATGTACACAACCAGCCTGACACTGCTTTTTTCTCTCCTGGCTCCCAAACTCGCAATCTTCAGTTTAATTTTATTAACATTTATTGAGTAACAATTTTGTGAAGACACTGGCTAGGCACTAGAGGCAATGGTTAAGGATGAGCACTCCAGAGACTGTTCAGGTTTGACTCCTCCAACCCTTACTAGGTGTGTGAATTTGAACCTTTGTGAGCCTGTTTCCTCATCTATACAGTGGGGGTAATGATAGCATCTACCTCATGGACAGTCCATGGGGACCGAGACAAATCATGGAACTCTCTCAACCTAGGGCTTGGCACGCGGTAAGTGTTCAGTAAATGTTACCTTTAAAAAAAAGATTTAAAAAAATGTGGTTTCTGCCTTCAAAGTGCTCTTAGCTAGTGAAATAGATGTATTAACAGAGCCAGCTGTGACATGTACTGAATAAAGGCATAAACCAAGACCTGTCGGGTAGATATGGGGGAAGCAGCTAGTAGTAACTAGGGCAGGAGAGAAAAACGGGAGGCCTCAAGGGGAGGTGACAACTGTGGTGGGGACAACATCAGAAGAACAAGCCGGACAGAAGGAATAACATGCATATATTATTTCAATGAAAGCAACTGTGCACTTACTGTGTAAAACATACAGTTAATGAACAAGGGACTGAATGTAATAGAAGACAGAAAGTAATAAGCCCTTTAAGAGAAATATAAAGCACAAAGGAAGTGTAGAAGAAAGAGAACTTCATTCCACTAAGGTACGCTGTATTTAAAGATAGTCTACTCAACAAATAGTGCTCGAACGACTAGACACCCATGTGCAAAAAAGCGAATCTAGACACAGACCTTACACCCTTCACAAAAATTAACTCAAAATGGCTCACAGATCTAAATGTAAAACAGGAAACTACAAAACTCCTAGAACTGGGTTTGGCAATGACTTCTTGGATACAACACCAAACGCACGATCCATGAGAGAAATAATTCATAAGCTAGACTTCATTAAAATTAAAAACTTCTGCTCTGTAAAAGACAATTTCAAAAGGATGAGAAGACAGGCCACAGCCTGGGTGAAAATATTTGCAAAAGACACATCTGATAAATAACTGTTATGCAAAACATAGAAAGAGCTCTTAAAACTCAACAATAAGAAAACAAACAACCTGATTAAAAAATGGGCCAAAGACCTTAACAGACACCTCATCAAAGAAGATATACAGATGGCAGCAAATAAGCACATGAAAAGATGCTCAATATCATATGCCATCAGGGAAATGCAAATTAAAACAACGAGATACCACTACATACCTATTAGAATGGTCATAATCCAGAACTGACAACACCAAATGCTAATGAGAATGTGGAGCAGCAGGAACTCTCCTTCATTGCTGGTGGGAATGCATAATGGTACAGCCACTTTGGAAGATGGTTTGGAAGTTTCTTACAGAATTAAACATACTTTTAGCATACAGTCCAGCAATCCTGCTCCTCAGTATTTACCCAAAGGAGTTGAAAACTTATGTCCACATGAAAACCTTCAATGGATGTTTATAGTAGCTTTCTTCATAATTACCAAGACCTAGAAGCAACCAAGACGTCTTTGAGTATGTGAATGGATAAACTGTGGTACATCCAGACAATAGCATGTTATTCGGTGCTAAAATGAAATGAGCTACGAAGCCATGAAAAGACATGGAGGAAACTTAAGTGCATATTACTAAGTGGACGAAGCCAATCTGAAAAGGCTGCATACTGTATGATTCCAACTATAGGACATGACACACATGACTCATCTGTTTCATGTTTAAAGATACCTTATTTAACATATATTTTTGATTGATTAACATGGAACTCACAGCCAACAGCACTACAACTCGTGCCTGAATGCAGCTTATCTAACACGTGGTTTCTCCATCAGGCATCTCACAGCCTTCTTGCATTTAGGAACAGCACTTTGGCACTACACGTAGGGATCACTTTAAACAGTGAAATCACCAAAAAAGGCTCAAATACTTAAAAAATGGCACTACACAGACTACAAAAGGGATGCTTCTTAACCACGAGAGGGGCTGGCTCTGTGGCGTAGTAGTTAAGTTCACGTGCTCTGCTTTGGCAGCCCAGGGTCTGTGGGTTTGGCTCCTGGGTGAGGCCCTACACACTGCTCATCAAGCCATGCTGTGGCAGCATCCCACATACAAAATAAAGGAAGATTGCCTCAGATGTTAGCTCAGGGATGATCTTCCTCACCAAAAAAAGAAAGGAAAACTAAATAAATAAACCCTACAAAAAACCAAAAAAAACAGTATAAGAGCTGAAACAAGAGGCAAAGCATCACCTTTTTTGACCTCAGTGGGAAGGAGCACATTGGGCAACTCCAATTTTTTGCCACCTTTGTGCATGTGTGTGAACGACCACAAAAGTGCCATGGATATTGATTTGGGGGTTACAAATAAACTTTAGGCATATTTGCATATTCAGGAACTGTGAATAACAGGAATTGCCTGTATTTGCAAATGATGTATCTGGTAAGGGTGTAACATCCAGAACATATAATGAACACCTAAAACTCAGCAAAAAAAAGGCAACCCAATTAAAAACTGGACAAAGGACTTGAATAGACATTTCTCCAAACAGGATATACAAATGGTCACTAACCAGATGAAAAGATGCGCGACATCATTAGTCATTAGAGAAACGCAAGTCAAAACCACCATGAGATATCACACCTACTGGGAGAGTGATGATAATTTAAAAATCTGAAAATAAAACGTGTTGCTGAGGATGCAGAGAAATTGGAACACTTGTCCATTGCTGGTGGAATGTAAAATGGTTACAGACGCTGTGGAAAACATTTTGTCCCTGTGGAAGACAGTTTGATGGTTCCTCGAAAAGCTAAGTATAGAATTACCATATGACTCAGCAGTTCCACCCCTAGGTATATACCCCAAAGAACTGAAAATAGGGACTCAAACAGATACTTGTATGCCAGTGTTCACTGCAGCATGTTTTTTAGCTAAAAGCTGGAAACAACCCAAGTGTCCATCCATCAACAGATGAACAGATAAACAAAATGTGGTGTATGCACACACACTGAAATATTATTCAGCCATAAAAAGGAACAAAGTTCTGATATATGCTACAACATGGATGAACTTTGAAAACATTGTGCTAAATGAAATAAGCTAGACACAGAAGGACAGGTATTGTATTATTCAACTTATTTGAAATATCAAGAATAGGCAAATTCATAGAAACACAATGTAGATTGAAGGTTACCAAGGGCTGGGGGAAGGGGAAATGGGGAGTTATTGCCGAATGGTTACAGAGTGTCTGTTTGGGATGATGAAAAAGTTTTGGAAACGGTGACAGTTGCCGAACATTGTGAATATAATTAATGCCATTGAATTGTACACTTAAAAATGTATATAATTGACAATTTTGTTATGTATAGTTTACCACAATTTTTTAAAAACTCAGTTAATAACATGGAAAAGAAATCACTGAAAACTACTAATCACTGCTAACTTTTATTTTCTATTCAAGGACACATCAACCAGGAGAGGAGGGTTCTTTTGCTCTGTCAAATAAATATATTTAAAAGCTAGCCAACATCAGAGCAGAATTAAGTGCCAAGCGTATAAAAGAGATGGGAAAAATTACTAACAGTTATTGACTGCTATACAAAATTAACAGATCGCAAGGGAAACATAATATAAATATATTCAAAGGCTTCATTTCCAATACTTGACATTTCAAATTTTGAAAACATTAAAATTGTCAAACAAAACTCAGACCACATTAGCAATGGTTTAAAAAAGGGAGCAATTTAATCATTATAATACAGAGTGCTTTAAGAAGTTTTTAAACGTGTAAAAGAAAGAACAGTTTAGTGCATTAAATTGTTAGTCTTTACATTGCTTCATTTAAAAAATGTTAACAGTAGTATGAAAAAGCCACCCACAAAGCCAGCTGTCGGAGTGAAGAAATCAGCTAAATTGCAGCATTTTGGAACTGCTAATAAAGCTATAGTTAAAAAATAAAAAGCTTATAAAAATGAAAGCAGCATGCATATTCAAGGCTTCTTCATAACATTTTCATTAGCCGACAAACATTTAAGTAAAAACAAGAGCTTAATGTTTACTATTCATTAAATTAGATAGAATAAACTGGCCAAGCCCACTACTTCTGGTCATTCAGAAAAACATTTTAAAATCCAAAGCTAATTAAACTGAACATTTCTTCTATGAAGAAAGCACATATTGAAAAATCGTCCTATAGTCACAAAAGAAAAGGTCCTTCTCAACATGAATGAACAGCACCGGTCTTTACAAAGTTTCTAAGTTAGGATGAGCTTTCCGTCTCCTGAAAGGGCAAGAGTTAACAGTTAACACTCCTGTGATTCAGAAGCAAAAAGCTAACTTTTAACTCGTTAGTATCAGTTCAGAATTTTTTCTCTATTCACTGAAATTGTTACACAAAGTAGAATTTCACCAAAAGATAACTCTTGAAAATTCTGATCTGACACCTGTACAAACATCTCTGATTTCCATATGATTGTAAGACAACACTAAGTATATATTTACTACATGATTCTTTTTCACATTTTTGGTACAATATTTATTTCAGAGTTTCACCCTATCCAAATTATTATGCCAGTTTCTTTTCCTTCTTCAGTATTGATTTTCTTCAGTTTCATAAAAAGCAAATTCAGCTTCTAATGAAAAAAGTAACAAAATTATTACAAGTGTCATAGTGGTATCCATGAATGTGTTCAGTGAAAGATCCACTCATTAAGGGCTAATACCAGAAAATCTTATTGTTCCAACATGTGTCAACAGGCTTTTTTTTTCACTTACATTGAAACTGTATAAGCCCATGCACAACTTTCAATCTTAGTGCAGGGCCTGATAAATAAGACATAGAAACAAATCAGGTTTTTCTTTTTCCTGTTTCTAACAATTTTTACTCTGTAAAATGTTTGGTCACTCAAAGCTATAAGCTTAATTACATATCAAAGAATACAGGCAATAAGGCCCATCTTGCTAGATAGACAGTATTAAGCTGGACAAAGTATGAGGACAAGCTCTAGTGGTCATTAAACCCCCTCAGAAAGTCTAAGAATCAGAATGTCTCCATCATAGCAGAATAAAAATGTCCTGTATTAAAATTTGACTTTTTACAAGTTGTTTTTAGTTAGTGTTCTATTTACATTGCAGAACTTCCGCCACTGCAGTAGTTAACTTTGGCACAACATTAAGTTCCATTTCTTTTAGGTATTGGATCCTATTTTTTGAGAATGTGTATGCCCCAAAACGTTTTCAGTGTCATCAAAGAATGGGCCCATTCACAGTAAATCAGGCATCTGGAGTTGAAGAATTGATTCTCCTCCAACGTTTTAGGCAGCTATAAAAGAAAAACATAATAAAAAACTAAAATTTTAAAGAAAATCATATTTTAATGTTTACCACCTTTAGAAATGAAAATGATATAAATTAGCCAAGGAAATACATCCTCGGTATTTGCCGATTAACACCGAGATCACTTGCCACATACATCTTACATAATGCACTAGATTTTGTGTGCAACTCCTATGTATCTGTTCTGCATAGACCAGATTTGCTGATAGACGTTTTTGACCTGTATGTAATAATTTATAAAAAATTATCAGTAGGAAGTATATATTTCATTGTCAGTATTTGTAATAAACAGACTATGAAATCTAAAGACATATTTTTTTCTATTTATATATAAGGCTGGCTTGTGCAAAAGATATATATGTATCTCACTTTTTGCAATAACTATTTTGGAAAGGTTTTGGTTACTTTCTTTTTTGTAAATTGACTGGAGAAGTAACTATTAAATGGAGAAGTAACTATTTAGAGGAAATTTATGGTGAATCCTTTTATAACATGAAAAATTATTTTGTGAATCCAATGATAACTTGCTAATTAATGTTTTATAATTTTAGACTTCTGCAAATTTTAAAAGTAAGACATGCCTGTATACATACCACAAAAATGCATGTATAACATATATGATACTGTTTTTTGGTAACTGGCTTTGTGTGAGTTTCTGACCATAGTGTCCACTCCAGTATTAACATGTAAGAATTACCCACACAGACTTAAAGTAAGGTCAAACTAAACTGTACAGAAAAGTTCATGTTATTTTCAGAAGACTGTAGTTCCCCACAAAATCTCTGCAGAGGTTACTACAACAACAACAACAATTCATTGCAGCAACAAATTTGTTGATTTAATCTTGGCTGAGTGTGCATTCTTGTGTTTAGCAATAAAAAAAATCCCTGTTAAAAATACTGTATGCATCTAGGTCAGAAGAAAGCCTGTCGTGAAGATTTCTGACATTGGGAAATGGAGGCTGCGCTTCAGGCTAAAGCTGTACAAAACTGTTTAACTTCCTGGGACGTACAATGATACGTTATGCTCTATAACCTGGAGTGAGATTTATTCTAAAATAGGTGCATTTTTCATTTCATCTGTTTTTCAGCCTGAAAAAAAATTGTTGATGAAAAGAAAACCCGGAAAATGATTGCTAAGCAATAAGAATAGTGCCTGGTACATATTAAGCTCTCTATAAATAATTGTTAAAACAAAATAAATAAAACCAGGGAGGAAGACATGGGGGAATTAAGGAAATACTGCACAGAATAAGACAGCATAAAGGTAGAGGATGGGGTAGAGATGCAAAAAGCTAAGGAAATAAGTGAACATGCTCACATGATAAGGAGGCTCTCTGCCTCCTCTCCTCCCTTACACTTCTCAAACACTAATTTCAAACAGTCATTTGCAGTAACGTCTGAGAACATGATGCTCTTGCGCTACTGGTAGACATACAAACATTTCATGACACAGTACCATTATATTCAAAAAAGGATACTTTTATCCTGGAACACTCCAAAACAGAGGATAAAAAACAATAGAACTATGCTATTGAATTCCAAAAGCATTAAGAATTGAAGTTCTAACTCCAAATCAGGTATCTGATTTGCAACTACAGTGAAATTTTAATTAATCCAATCTAGAAAAGAAGTGAGATTTAAGGAGCATGCCAAATCTTTCAAATTGAAAGCATATTTACTTGCACTTTTATGATTACAGAGATATATTTTTAACTAAATACAATATTTCTGCTGGTAGCAGGTTTGTTTTATATCAAAGAATGAAAAGACATTTCAGGCAGTTGAGTTAATTTACTATCAAATCTGTTATTTACCTTTTGATCTCTAAGACAGAAATAATTTATATCACAGTTTCCAAAAACAGATGCCACCTACGCAAACATGAATTTATATGTAAGCCTAAAACAGAACTTTGGCTTTTAATAGAAAAAATATTGAATAATTTTAATACATAAAGCATTTTAAACTCCAGTTAAAAATCTAGTAGTTTGGGGGGCAATACAATGAATAAAAAAAGACACCCATTTTCACCTAGTTTCCTAAAACTGAGCAATCCTCACCCCTGTGGTCTTTCCTTCAGTATACTTTTCCCCTTCTTTTTAATTTTCGTTTTTGAATTCTTTCCATAACCAGGCAAAAAATGAAGCTTTAATGAAGAGGGTTTGCAAGAAATACATTTTAGTTATCTTTAGTATTTGGGAAGTCCCCCTACCCACCAGTCTCCCTTCTTAGAGAATGGGTAACTTTCCCTTAAAATAAAGTAAAAAACATTTCAAGTAAAAAATAATTAAAGCAATATTAAACTCTACATAATAAACATTGTAATCATAATAATCAGACTACACATGATGACCACATATCTCTTGGCTATACTCGTGGCACCTAATCTTGTTATTAGGTAAAAGAAAAACTGTTTTAGAAAAAAACTATCAAAAGATGACAGTTACAGGTGACTGTTATAAATGTATGTGGTTGATGAATACACACTTAGATTAAAAACTTACATTTCAGTCATCTGATTTAGAAAGCTTCCGCTTCACATGTCGTGGGGGTTCCCAAGTGTCACTGTCATCTGTTTCTTCCTCGTCCTCTTCCTGATCATCAATAGCTTCATCTTCCTCCTCATTTTCCTCAAATAATTCTATACCTAACTCTGATCTCCTCTGTCTTTCTGCAAACCACTCTCTGACCTGCTCGTAGCCCATATGTGATCTGTTGACAAGTTCATCAAGGTCTTGTTCATTGAGAAATTTGTGCTTCAGATAATAGTCCTTAAGTATTGCAGTTCCCGTTTTAAACTTGATGAGCGACGGCCCCCTGTCCCAGCTGTTCACTCTCTTGCCTCCTCTGGGCCGGCCTCGGGGTCTTCCTCTTCCCCTCCCTTTGGGCCTCCCTCTCCCCCTTCTCCTAAGGGAAGACAGACCATTCAGACTACTTGAATTGGCACTTTGGTAGTAGTAGTACCATTTTAAGTTTCCATTCTTCCAAGCATAACGGGTGTCCCCAAACCAACTAACTATGTCTGTTCTAGCCAGCCCGCTTTCTTCGGCCAACTTGTCATACTCTTCTGGTGACGGCCACTGTGTTCGGACAAATGCGCTTTTAAGCATGTGCAACTGCTCTGGCGTTTTTTTACATATCTTGCCTGTACTCCCTGACTTCGGTGCACCAGATTCATCTCCGGGAGAAGTTTCTCCAGCTTCTTCTTTGGAACTACCTGCATTACTTTCATCTATTTCCATTTTCTCTTCCTTTAAAGCTTTTGATTTCTTCTTCTCTGTAAACCAAGCATCAATTTCCCTTCTGGTAAGTTTGGTTTGCGCTCTTAATCTATTTAATTCTTCGTCTGTAAGTACGGAGCTGTTAAGAAAACTTGCCTGAAGGGCACGAAGTTGCTCTGCAGTCTTCTCTTTAAACTTTTGGGGAGTAAAGTCGGGAAAAGGATTCCAGGATTGTTTATGCTGTGAAGTAACAACAGTCGGGGATTCTGTGGTTTCATCACTGGAGTCTATAATAATAGTGGCAGAGGAATCATTGTTGAGATGTAAGCACTGATTACTCTTTGAATTTCTCTGGTTGTACCTTGTGTCACTGAACCATTTTTTAATCTCTCCTTTAGTCAGGCCTGTGATTTTCATAAGTCTGATAATTTCTGAATCGTGGGGAAACTGATTTTTAAGGTAGCTCACTTTTAGTTCTGCCAGTTGCTCTTTAGTCTTTTTTGCCCGAATGCCAAATGAATCAGGGTTTGCCAGTGTGGTTTCATGCTTGACAAGCTGGGAGGCTGGAAGTGCTGCTGTTGCTGGCTTTGTCTCTGCAACAGGCTGAGCAGCAGGTACCTGACTTTTCTGTACATTCGTTTGATTTGGAACTCCTGCCACTGTCAAGGCTATCGGTGCTGTTACCGGCAAGGTGTTTGCTCCAGCTACTTGGGTAAGGACCAGACCTGGCTGACCAACTATTTGGCATGTCTGTAAAATGGATGGTAGACCATTACTCCCTGTGGAAATGTGTGTAGGAATAACAGTTATGGTCTGAGGTACAGTGTGTACTGTTCCATTGAATTGTTTTCTTCTTGCCTCCTCTACTTCCTCGGGAGTCCAGCTAACACCATGCTTTAAACGTTGGGCTGAAAACCATATTTTGATCTGTTCCTCTGTATATTTTGCTTGAGCAGAAAGAACTGTAATTTCTGACATTGTTGGATAAGGGAATTTGTTGTAGGTGTTAAGCAAGAGGGGGTTGTTATCCAATGCAGCATTGTAGGTAGGAATGCTATTAACAGGGATTAAGACTTTGGGGATCAAATTGGAATTTTGCTGAGCTGATACGGCAGTTATCACCTGTGCTAATCCAGGCAGAACTGCTGCTGGGGTCACGACCGTGCTGGCAGTATTTGGGTGTATTCTGTTTACAACGGAAGTACTTGTAGTAGATTCAGAAGCTGAAGAACTTGGATTTTCCACAGTTTCTTCACAGTCTGGTTTGATTTCATTCTCCTTCTCTTCAGGGACATCCTCAACTGAGTTATGATGAACTGTAATCCGTTTGTTCTCCACTTTATTTTTCATCATTTTCATGATAGGAGTTTTACTGATAGATATTCCTGAAGAAGAAACTTCTGTAGATTCTCCTTGCTCTGAATTCTCCTCTTTAACAAAACTACCATCAAAAGTCAGATCATTTATTGTTTGTTCAAAGATTGTCTGGTTATTTCGTTTCACCATAGTCAACTTAAAATTCTCTTCTCCTGGGTGGTATTTCAGATTATGCTCAGAAAGTGCATCATACCTTTTGGTAAGAAAATTGCATTCAACACAAACATAGGATGAATTTAGCACAACATTGGGATGTTCTGAATCCACATGAAAAGTAAACATATTTAGATCTGGAGTCTGAAAAGTACAATATTTACATTCATAGCCACCTTCAACTTTTTTATTTTGCTGATTGTCAGAATCCACAGATTCATGAACTTCTTCATCACTTGAGATACTCTCTGCTCTGGTATTTTCTACAGGTGTAAGTACAGGAGGACCTTCATCCAAATCTGATACCAACTCGAGGTCTGGATCTTGTTCACTGGCAAGGACCATGCAGGGTGTTGTTGATTTTCGCCTGCTTGCCATTCTGATGTTATGGGGAAAATCTCAGTGGTGATTATTAAAAAACATTGAGGCTTAAAACTGTTCAGTATTCTTCATTTGAAAACAATGGCTTTTGGTTCTTCAAGTCCATTTTTGTGCTCAACAAGTCTCATTAGCAGCTTTTTCATGGTGCAATCAAGTAAAGAGCTTGTTGTTGGCAGATAAAATACTGCTGAACTGCTGAAATTTTTGAAGTATAACGCCAATCACCTACATTAAAATAAATGTAAAATGTTTTTAAATGAGTGATCTTTTACACTTTTTGAAAAGTGTAATCTTTAAACAAATTACAGTTATATTTCACTTATATGAAGTTGTTGGATATCTCAGTTATAAAGATCTAGAATAAGACAAGAACCAGGAAACAAGTCTTCTAAGGATCAAAATAGATGTCTCCAAGCCATTTCACTAAAGGGCATGTCCTGTCCTCATGGGTCAGCCCCTAGACTTGTTTATTTGGATTTCCAGGCAGCTATATATTGGAAGGGAAGTGGGGGAAAGAGACTGCTTTGGCAGGCACACTATTATCAATGTGAAATGATAATCTGTTAAAAAGGGAGGAACTTTAAAACTCTAAAAAGCAGTCACATATACTCAGTCATATGGCTGTTAAGTGTATAAGAAATTCAGTCCCATCACTTATGCCCTCTTCTTCCTACTGGTCTGCCTCATCATCCCAAAAGCATGCCCAAGTATGGCAAAAGCAGCAAAGGTGGGATACGAACGATCGAAGTTTCAGAAACATTCTTAATCATTCTCTACCATGCTACCAGAATTTATAAAATATATCTACTCATATCAGTCTCCTGACTTAAAGTTTATGATGGGTACCCAAGGCTGAAGGAATACTCCAAACTCCTTAAGGCTATGTAGTTCCCTTCACACGCTGACCCTGACCTCACTTTCTTCCTGCCATCTCTCTCCTGAGTCCTATTTCCTTAGGCTTCAGCATCAGTAGAAACTTTGCTGTTCTAGGGACACTCAATGCAGGCCGTCCCTTATGCCGGGACACTGGTTTGTGCACTGGGTGTGATGATCTTTCTGTCTGTCCTATAGATCACTTTCTCCATTTAACTTGGCCTAACCTCTTCCCAGGTTTATTTTCCAGCCCAGCACTTCCATATATTGTGGCAGAGGAATGTGAGATTTCTGAATTGCAACCTATCCACACTCCTGGTCTCCTTATTACAGGTGTGTGCCTCATTCTTTTTCTTCTCTCTCTCTCTGTTTTTTTTTAATCATTCTACCTGTTTATTAATAAGATTGGTGAATACATAGGAAAATATTTGTATATTTAGTTATAACTGGAAATTCACAGAATAAACTATAAAATAAAAAATATGTTAAATAAGACTTCATAGTTGATGGTAATCTTTTTTTTTTTAAGTAATAGCTTTATTGAGATATAACAAAGCTCCTGAAACTGGATTGAACGAAGAATCTTTATTTCTTCAATCTAACACTCTTCCAGCTGAGCTATTTGGGCTGACTTCTCGTTCATTTCTGTATCTGCTTTGCATACAAGAAGCCTGGAAGTAGGGACTCACTACATGTTTATTAACTTGAACTAGAATGAAGAGAAAAACAGTTTTACAAAACTCAGCCTGCCCTGAGGGAATCACCATAGAGAACATTAACTGAAATTTACAAGAATGACCTTAAATCATCAAGAAAAAGTGAATTATGTTTATACAAATATATTTTAATAATGTTGTACCCCAAATATTTAAAATAAAATGTTGATGTGAAAGCAGTTAAAGTTGGTGTGCTTCTGAAGTCTAAACGAAATGAAAATGAATAAAATAAGTGGTCTCACTTATTCTCTACCACAAATTATTATTTACCAGCATAATCCTTCTCCTAGCTGAACTGAAGAGGAAAAGTTTGCTTCAAAGATTATAAAGCAAAACTAGGTCTCTGTGAGGAGACGCATTGACTCAGTAAAGGGAGAAACATTTTTAGGAAACAGCTGTCCAAAGAGAGAATGCCCTACCTTCGAAGGGGTAAGATCCCCCTCCCCAGGATTATTCAAATACATACTACATATCCATTTGATGGATCCAAGCAACAGATGGAAAGTTGGACTGAATGTCCCTTGTTCCCTGATTTCCCATAGTATAAAATAAAGAGCATCGGCTTACTAATAATAGTAGAATCAATAGACCAAATCCCAACTATCAAAGGTGTCATTCTTTCTTTCTATAAAATTCCTTTGATTTCTAAGGGACTATAAGGAAATCACTGAAATTTAAAACCATTTCTTAACTAAATCATATAAGCTAAGGTAAGGCAATCTCTCCTATTCAATTCAATAGGGGATGCCACTGTTTTATTCAAGAGTCAGCATAGCTGTTTGATCATTTTTTGTCATTAGAAACAGGGAATTCCTCAAACAGCTTTAAGTAAGTGGCAGAGTAGCAAATGAGGAGCACCCACATTTTTGAAAGTGAAGGAGAACTGGTGAAAGGCCAGGGAGTAAACAATTTTGTGACTGTTATTCTCCTAGAATCTCAGAGAGATTATATTTAATTGGTGTATACTAATAACCAAAAGTCAAAGATAGGGGGGTTTTACCTTTCCTTGAAGTGGTAGTTTTACCTTTCCTTGAAGTGGTGGTTTCAAACTTTTTGCTGTAAGCAAGGGAGCCCTTTCTTCAAACAAAATTCTATGAGAGGCCCCAGTGCTAAACAATAAAAGAGTAGCTGTCTGGCTAGAGAAGTAGAGAGGCTAAACTACTTCGTGACCCCATCCTATGGATCCCACAATCCCTACTTCCACCTCTGATGGGTTCCGAGATGTGTTTGAAAGCCTTTGCCTTAAAAACATTAAACACTTTCAAGACAATATATCAGTTCTATCAGAAATCCTTCCCAGCTTCCCACCGCCAAGCCATGAAATTTGAAAACAAATCTAAAGAGAATTTAATGTGTCCTTTCAGGTTATTTCAGTGTATTAGGCAGGACTGGGGCACGCAGGGGTAGAACAGAGTAGCCAGTACCAATAAGAGATACAGAAGAGACACTTGAGGAGCTAAGCTCCCTTTATTATTCTAGCTCTTGGGTTAAACTTATTTTTTATCTTATCTAGCATAAAAATAGGAATGTGCTACCAAATTATTACTTTTATTTCTCTTCCATATAGTTCACTAGCTCAGAATGGTCAGTTCGTAAGCATTTAAGCAGATATAAACAAATTTTAAAAACAAATTTTTTTGCTAAAGTCATAAAAATTACAAAATACTCATATGCTGTATTACAATCTAATGATGTATATGCACAATTGTGCTTTTTCCTTTGAAAGCATTGGTCTTGGCAATATAAATATAAGCTACTTAAAAGAGATACTTCAAAAAAAAGTCTTCAGTAATGCAAAAGACCAAAAATCTGATTACCTTGGGTATTACAGATCACCTCAACCTCGGGTTACTTCTATACCCAACTACACAGGCTGGAGAAATACTCTTTCCTCTTTACTCCTCAAACTGCTCACATTTAGCTAACAAAACCAGAGTGAGTATATTATTTAACATATTTCTAAAGGGAGACTGAGAATTACCAAAAAAGCCTCAAGATTTGGTCCAATGGCTCAATTTTATAATGTATATAGCCTAAAATAGACCGAAGCACAAACAAAGGCATCCGCAGGGTACTTATTATAAAGTCCTAATTTGGGGGAAGCAAAGACCTCAGTACAATTGTCCCATTTTTATGAAGGAAGAAATCCAAGCCCAAAGGAATAAATTCACAGAGGCGTTGTGGTTTAGGGTAAAACCATAGGTTTTTGGAGTCTCTTCTGTCACTTAGTAGTTAGGTGACTGGAAAAGTTACTCAATATCAACTTCAGTTTTCTCACCTATAAAACCAAGATTCTTCAATTCAACAAATTCACTCACTAACTGTTTGCTGAATGTCAACCATGTGCCAGGCACTGTGTTAGGCACTAGAGATACAGCAGCGACCAAGACAGATTGTCTCTGGTCTGCCAGGTACTAGCAGTCGACCAAGGAAAACAGGCAGTAAGCAATTACTTAGAATAACTATGATCAACACAATGAGAGAGGAAGTATCGGGAACACTATCAGCACATTGCAGGAGGCTTCGAGAAAAGAAGCAGAGAAGGCTGCCCTGGAGAAAATAAGAATAGTGGTATCTACCTCAGAAGCTGATCAAATAAAAATGCTTCACACACTCTGATAAACAGTAGGTGCCTAATTAATGCTATTTTCCATTAAAAATGCTAACTTTCCCTGAAAAATTCTTTTGAGGGATGAAGTAATACCATTTATTTAGTAGTATTCTTTTTCTCTTTCCCTTTCTTTCTCTCAAGCAATTTAATCAGCTGACAAGGCACACAAATTGAATGAAAAAGCAGAAGGGGTAAAAATAGAGAATAAGAATTTCTATGGTATGGTTCCAATTCATCTCCTTTTGTCATTAAAGTGCAATGGGGCTGGGACAGGAAAATTGCCATAGAGAAATCACTATTAGCTGACAGGCATCTCATCCTCTTTTTGAAGGTCAACTAAAAACAGGGCTCAAAATCAATTTGGGGAATCTTGTACTATTTACCTGTAAAAGAGGTTAGAGTTCAGTTGCACAACTGAGTAGCCAGGTGCTCTGCAATTAAAACACAATTAAAGTGAAGTCTGCCAAATAAAAGAAAAAATTATGCTCTAAATGCAGCCAGCACGGTAAATATAATTACTTTTGAAAACTATTTTCAGTTAACTTTTCAGTAAAGAAATATTTTTTTAAAAAACTGATCAAATCAGTTAATTGTTATACTGCCATTAAAAATGATAATCAAAAGAGTAATTAAGGAATATGGAAAATATCCATTTACTGTTAAATTTTTAAAATCAGAGCAAAATTTGCATATTAATTATAAAATAACCATGGGAAAATATGTATGCATGTGGACAAAGACTACATGAGAATATAAAAAAGTGAAATTTTCACATGACATTATGGGGGTGGTATTTAAAAGTTTTCTTTAGTATTATTGTAACATTGCTTTATTTTAAAATATAACAAACAGGGGCCAGCCCTGGTGGCCTAGTGGTTAAGTTCAGTACACTCAGTTTGGTTCCCGGGCAAAGACCTACACCACTTGTCTGTCAGTGACCATGCTGTGGTGGTGGCTCACATACAAAAAGAGGAAGATTGGCAGTGGATGTTGGCTCGGGGTGAATCTTCCTCAGCAAAAAATAAAAATTAAAAAAAATACAACAAACAATAGTTTCAAGACCTTAAAATTGCAAATAGACAAATATTTCTATGGTCATTTGTCTCAAGCTGGAAACAAAGTTTACTGTCTATTTTTAAGGCAAAAACATGTGCTACATAAAGGTTTTCTCAGGGGGAGCAGGAATCCCTGAGTGTGTATAGCATTCAGGTGTTTTCCAGACAGTTTTTGGAGCTGCTGCCCCGCGGTCTGAGAAGTCAGACTGGTCCTAACAGCCCTCAAGAGCACAATCTCCAGGGAGCAGATCTGGGCCAACCCACTTTCCATAGTTCTATCTGCATCCTGGTTTTTCTCCTGAGGGTGGGATGTTCCTTAATCAATTCATGATTCTTAACTCATCAAAATAATTACAACAAAATTTCTATACAGAAAAGTATTTAATGAAAGTAAAATTTATTTTAACACAGTATAAAAATTTGGAGCAGTTTTACATGGTCAGAAAGAATGTCTGTTTAGCTATCCACTATATTCCCAGGGCCCCAAACAGTGCCTATCAAGGTCCCAATGATATTTGCTGAAAAAAAAATCTTTAAACTATATCTGTATTGTGTATTATAACATACATTTCACTCATTAAACATTCATTTATAGTGGTGCTACAAAGGGCAACTGTGCTTGCTTTACAGGAGACTACTTTCAATGGTCAAATCCTTACCAATAAAATTACCTTAGTCATTAGAATATTAAAAATCCTCAAATATATAACATTCTGTTTATTAAAATATAGCATGAATGTTCAACAAATATTTACCAACATCTATAATTCTGTTGTACCAAACCAGTCTCATGTATGAATAGTGTATATCTAAATTTGTGGACTACATAAAAATGAAACAAAGGAGATACATTCATTCAAAGAATTAGTCCTGCAGTGAAATTAAAAGAAAAGGGCATAGTTCTTGTAAAAACAGCAAATGCAAATTTGAACTTAGAATCCTTATTTCTCTGTTCCATGAGAAAACTATACTTTAATGGTGTCGAGATTTTTAAAGAGATTAAAAAATAAGCTCTCAAGGTAATATACTATAAAAAGTTAGTGAATTGTTTCAAATTCTATGCTTAGTACTTTAAAAAAGTCTAAAAAACTTTATAGTTAAGCAGAACCATAATTACACTGAATTTCCAAGCTTCTATTTTTTTCACTGTCTTGTACTTCAAATTAAATAATTAACAGATAAGTTTATTGGCCTAGTTAGCCACAAAAGCATGTTATTTTGGAAGATTTTATGTGCATAAAAACAAGCTTTGTTTTTTATACCAATTCTGGGTCAAATAAGAACACTTAGAAGATAACTATAATTTAATTTTAATTTAGGGTAGCTAAAATATACAAACTAAGAATTCTTTGGAATATGTATTCATACCTATACTGAGAAGTTTTAGGACTGTATTCTATTTAGTTTCACTTCTCTCTGAGTCAGAGTTCTGTTTAGCCAGCTGAAAATACTTATTTTTACACGTTTGTATTCAAACTAAGAGCTACAAATCCACCAAAATCACAGAATGGCTGAAATAACAGTAGGAACAAAGAATAATGGAGTCAAAGGAAAACAAAGACTACCATGCTAAAAAAAAGAAAAGTGTCCAAGAGGATACTTTTTTTAATTAAAAAAAAACACAAAACATTTTGGCCTTTACATACTTGAGGCATTTTCAAAGCTAAAATGTAAAAATATTTAGAAATATCCAATAGTCAAGTTCTTAAAAAAAAAAAATTAAATGAGAAACTGACAACCCAAATTTGTACCCACAACAAATGTTTCTAAAAATGACAGTAACCTAGAATTACTGCCTAAGAGATAAATCTCAAGAAGATTGCCAAGATGGTCTCAAAACAATCAAAATTCAAGGATTAAGGTGAATATAGACAGGAGTGAATGTGATCAAAATGAAAGCATCTAAGAAAGTGTGGCCAAAGATAATCTAATTTCAAAAGATCCCTTTGCTGATGCTAATTAAGGCTTAAAGGTTTAGAAACTCTGTCCCCTCTACCTGTTTTTTTCCACCTGAGAGAGCCATTCTTAATGCCGCTATTGATTAAAAAGAGAATCCAAGCTGGACAGATTTCTCCTGGAAAGCTCTGACCCCAGATTTGAGGAGTAAAGTGTCTTTTTGAAAGGTCTCTAGGACACTAACATCCTGGTTTTCTATCTTCTGCTGGTACGGATGTAACATATTGAGATGACATATAAACTAGCACTATAATGAAATCTCCTTTGTTACTAAAGTTTGTGAGTATGATCCAAAGTAATTTTATACCAAAAATAGTTTTCCCTTACTCTTCTCAAGGAGGTGTGTTAAGTCTTTCACAGACAGTCTAACATGAGAATGCTATTCTGATTCCAAGTGAGATTATCACTGAGAGGCTGAAAACCCATTCATCTGTCCGTTATCTTCCCCATTTATAAAATAGAGTAACTGTTACCTATTTCACTCAGGATATAATCATTCAATTTTTAAAAACACCTTGAAAGATAACAGTAATTAGTATTGGTAATGTCAACTTGTAAGGACTTTATGAATTTTTTAAAAATGAAAGTGAACTACCACATTAATGGTTATGGAATCTTTCCTAGTGCTTTCTGGAATCATCTAAAATAACTATTGGACTAAAGTATAAATATTTCAAACAGTATAGTATGTTATCTAATGCTTCTTATAAAAGCCAATTTATATCAGGTAAATAAAATATAAAAGTAATAATGTACAAATACATTCAAATACTTATTGATATGCTTAATCTAAATCAAAGTATTTAATTATTAATATCCTAATTTTTATAATTATAATTAATGATTATTAGTAGGCTACATATTGAAAATATATTTTCAGGAATTGTTCTTAGAGGTCTTTTGAAAAATTATTTTATTGGGGTCATTTTGGCTTACAACATTGTGTAAATTTCTGGTGTACGTCACTATATTTGAGTTTCTGTATTGACTGCATCATGTTCACCACTAACAGCCCAGTTTTTATCTATCA
Source organism: Equus quagga (assembly GCF_021613505.1). Taxonomy (NCBI): domain Eukaryota; kingdom Metazoa; phylum Chordata; class Mammalia; order Perissodactyla; family Equidae; genus Equus; species Equus quagga. The sequence continues at coordinate 17,897,636 of NC_060282.1, read as the reverse complement.
CCGTACATATGTGCCCCTTTGCCCTCATCCTCCTCCTACCCACTTCTCCTCTGTAACCACTAATCTGTTCTCCTTATCTATGTGTGTGTCTTCCACATATGAGTAAAATCATATATTTTTGCCCTTCTCTGACTTATTGTTCTTGTAAGTCCTCAAGCATTTTTCTGGATATAGGCAAAAAACCAATAAAATTTCTAGGTCAATTTCCCCACACTAAAGTTCTCTGCCCTTGCGACCTTCATTTGTCTTGTTTACAAGTTACCACAGCACCTGGTACAGTGCCTGACACACAGCGTATTTCAGCAAATATTAATTGAAAAATCAATTATAAATATACCACATAGATTTATTATGAAGTATGATGCTGTTTCCTTTAAAATTAAAGCAGCCAATACTCCTATATTTTTAAAGTTTGAAAGTACATTTCTTTAAAAAGTGTTAAGAATATATTTGCTGCTTTTTTAAGAAAAGCTTTTAAAACTTTAGCCAAATATAGTATCATGGCATCTAAATGGGCACATTCAGTATCTGAGTTTTACCACAACAAAACAACAAAACACATACTTGCCACAGCTTCCTCAGCATTTTCTTTGACATGGAAGGGTGTCCCTTCAAATTAGGAGGTGTTTAGCTCAGGCCATCATTACCAACAGGTCCAAAGTATCTATCTGCCATCTCCTACAAAAAAAGTAATATCACTTTATTATTCTAGATATGATTCAGTCTTAGGAAAGTTTAAAGTTTATGTCTTGGCTTTTAAAAATAAATGTAATTTTGAATTTCCTCACAGAAATTTTAAAAGAATCTCTAAATGACAAATTCAATGTTGGTAAGAAACACAAAATTGAAAACTACACTCTAAAAAATTCTATTTATATTATATCAAACAGCCAAGTCACTATTATACTATTTTCAATAAAAATTTTCCAAAGGTAAATATATACAGGCTGTAATATGACAGCTGAGATGAAGAAATTGGGAGTTGTTAAAAAATTAGCACACAAAAGTTTTGAAAGACAACTTAGATAAATGAAGAGTTAGGAGGAGGTATGTGTTTATACATAAACCTACTGATATTTGTATCCTAATTCACTTTGTATTAATTGGAACGGAGCAGATTATTAAGGCTGGCCACAAGCCACTACTACTCAAATAAACTAGCGATCCTCTGCCCCAAACATGCAGGATCCAACAGAATGACTGGTGTTTAACTGGTTTGTTTTTGCAAGAAAGCTACTACCAACGGCTCTCAGTCAGTGCCTCGTGAAGCATTCAACTGTACAATCAGACTCAAAAGCATTCTCTGAAAACTCAGATGTGTGTCCAAAAATGTGGTATATTACTTAGAGTAGTTAAACCAATCAGGAAAATTTAATAAAAACTATAACTGCTTCTCTTACTAAATAACAGTAAATAATGCTTTTGAAGGGTTGAAACGTTTTTGTCGTTATTCTTTAAGTGCTGAAACTCTGTAAACCACAGTGAATGAATATTAAGGAAAATGATTTCCTTCCAATACTTTATCCTTTGATTCCTGCTACTATTACATACAAGTTTATGAAGATCCCTTTTAAGTCAAGAAATAATGCAAATACACCAGTTCTTTAGTAAAATACTTCTAGGTTACGTTAAAGCTTAGGCTGAACAGTTACACTATTTTCATGAAAAGCAAAAGAGCATTTTCCTGGTAGGCCCAGCGCGCAGCCTGTGATCTCTGCAGCCTGGGGTTCTACAATTTCATTTCCTGGTATCTCCTTGTTCAGCCACTCCTTAGTCATCCATCTACAGGATGCAGACTAGAAGAGAAGCTAGGAAACAGCTGCCAAAGAGGGGCGGTTATTTTCCAAAATGAATTATTAATATTGTAGGAAGTTGGTAACCTATTTGAATCCATTCTTAAATCACACAGTAATTGCAAGATGTTTTACCGAAAGGGAGTCTCTTGAGGAGAACTGCCGAGACATGCAAAGGCACGAGGCAGCGAGAGGAGCGATGAAGAGCTCCTCAGTACTTCTGGACGACAAGCATGGTTGCCCGGCGGTTTGTCAGGTCCTGATACTGGGATTACATTAGAACGCTTCTCTCTAATTCCAAGTATCTTTCTAACATTTAGGATGAGAGTGAACTTCAAAAGTTAAAGGAGACACCTCAACCATATACATTATATAATAAAACAGATGAGCCCAAAATTTGACAACTACATATTTACTTTAAAAATTGACTCTAAAATACAGATCTCCAAAATGTAAAACTCAAAAGTATATCCACATTAGTAATCTAAATCAGCAGCTTCAGGCATGTAAATCTGGTTGCTGGCGACTACAAACATATCAGAACAACAAGGACACAATAAAATATTTCAGTAATATTATGGCAACACTGGCTATTATTCAATGGCTAGTATCATAGTTTTTTCCCTTCAAAGAAGTGTAATTTAACTTACTTTTGAAATTACATCGAATGATTTAAAATGATTTTAAGTTAGAAAAAAATGAGATGTAAAAGTGAATGTGCTATACTGGCCATTCCCATAAACAGTGAAGCAGATGTTCCCAAACGCCTCCCTGAATTTATTGACTATGATATTAGATTAAAAACTAGCTCAGGCAATGAACTTTCAACACTGTTAATATTCAAATAAATAGTCTTTTGAGCCCAAATCCACAATGCTGCAATGTACATAAAAAGGCTATTTCTTCAGCTACGTTTGTAATCATTTTAGTAATCTTACGAGTACTTCCATTTAAGTATAAAGGCATAATTTAAAGCAAACTAAGTCCCAAAGATCACATTTTTGTGCCCAATGAACATTACAAGAAAGAAAATTTATAATACATCATAACATCACCTTTCAGTTTTAATGTGAAATATAATACAAAAGAGAGATATTCTCCAAAATGAACTGCCGTCTATGCTATTAAGTTCATTAATAAAATAATTGTCAAATTTCATTCACATTTATTGAAAAAAAACTTATAAAACAAGTGTCACTAAAGGTCAAATAGTTGCTACATCATTCATAAACTGTCCTCTGAATCCAGTGAAATAATAAGCTGGCTATAAGGGAAGGACATCTATCCACTAATGAGTGCTCACCAGCACACGCACAGTCAGGTTTTCAGCCTTAGCATATTTTCAAACCATCTGGCGTCAACGCCACTCCAGTTCACGCAGCCTAATCTGTTCAGAACTGAATATAAAACCAGAGCTACGCACACTTTACAGAAACCAAAGAACAGCACACATGTATAATAATGTTCCAAATGCGCAGCTCTAAACTAGTTTATACTTGAAATGTGTTTTTCCAAACATTTCCATCGAAGACGTTAAAGTTCTCTTTAAAAAAACTAGAATGGTTCAAGAAATCTGCATGAATCATAGCTGTCATCAGTTACCCAAGTCTTACTTTAATTCTTTTTTTCTCATTTTAATCATGGTCACCAAATAAAGCATTTGAAAAGGTTCTCCTACGAAAAGATTCATTGGTAAATGAAATGCTATCACTTATATATTGAAAGGACCCAAGATTTTACATTTTATTTTGCATAAAATTAGTCTGCTTAGCCCTGAAATGCTTAGAGAGCAAGGAGAGAAAAACTAAGAGGAAAAAATATTCACAAAAGCCTTTTTTTCTTTAACATCCTGTTAGCGCATTATTGTCTTTGGCAGCACTCACATTTCTTTTGCTTAAAATCAAGAGTCAGAATTGCTACTTAAGAAATAAAAAACTCTATGCCCAGACAGGGCCAATATCCCTGTTAGAATTAATCCCTGTTCATCCTCACTGTTGGCATAAAAACAAACTTTTTCAGGGTAATTTTTCAGAAGCAAGTAAAATTCACGTAGCTCCATATAACATCAGTTGAAGCTTTCAGACAAAGACTGAGAAATAATGACCAATACCAAAAAACCTAAAGGTGCACTTCTGTAGGTACAGACACACATACACGCCAACCCAACAAACAGTCACTATTCCTGGGGGAAAGCAGCTTCTTCCTCCCTAACTGTAAACCACTCTCTTTCCCAATCCTGTGGTTTTCCCTTTTCTGCTATCCTCTTAACCTCCAAGAGAACTGCTGCTTCTTTTAAGTTACATGGAACCCCAACCTAATCACATTACAAATCCTCTATCAATTAGCCTGCCCTTACACATGCCCCGACCCCCACCCCGTGCAAAGATTAGCCTCTCCTCCCGTGTTTCTTTAGAGCTGGAGTGAAATGACAGAAAAGCGCTGTGGAATTCCCGCTCTGCCCAACCTCTTCCCTAGATTCCTCCTCTATCCATCTCCTTTCCCGCTTCCCAATTCTCCTACCCAGAGTCTCCCACTGAAGCCTTGCCATAGCTTGATCCTTCTCTAACCCAACCTAAGGATATCAAATGGAAGCTTTTCCTGCTCCGGGGTTTTGCCCTTTCCTTACTGTTCCCCACAGAGGAGAGACGTGTTGAAACAAAGAATTTCAAGTCCCTTTACCTAGAACTTCGGTGTAAATACACAGGCAAAGGGTATCCGCCAGGGTTCTTTCCTGCCCTTAGAGCCCCGTCCTCTCACATCTCCTTCCCAGCCCTCCATTCCCCGCAAGCATGAGGAGACTGCTCCCTTTAGGCCCTAAGGTTTGGAGGAGTCCCTGGTCAGCCTCCCTGTCTCCCTCCTGGAAGGGCCGGAGAACATTTCCATTCTCTTTAATTAACTTCTCCCGAAGTCCCAGGGCTTCCCTAAAACGTAACAGAATTCTTAAGGACTCAACTCTGAGTCTTGCCCCAAAGTCGGGGCACGTCCTGGTCCCGAAGTGGGTGCCCAGGCTTCCCTGAAGTGGGGTACGGCCTCCCCCCCACCCAGGGTTTCCCGGGGCTTCGAGCCCAATGCCAGGGTGCCCAGCTCCAGCAAGAGAATCTCTCCTGACTCTCAGGGAGACAGTCCCGAAGCGGCCACACGCCCCGCAGGGCAGAGCTCGCGGGGGTCCTCCCCTAGGACCCTCAACCTTGCGGGGGTCCTCCATCCCTAAGGCGTCCGCCCCCAGGGAGAGCAGTCTGCGCTCCCCCAACAATCCCAAGTTGCTCAGTTTCAGCAGGCGGGCTGAAATTTCCCTTACAGAGACCACCCCCAGCTCCTTCCACGGCCGCAGAGACCCCGGGAGCGCGAAGGCGGCGCAGGGTCTGTCCCCCGGCGGCGGCTCCCGGCCCAGGCAGGCCCGGTCCCTCCCCCTCGGACGCCCCGCGCCGGTCCGCCCCGCCACCCGCCGCGGCGAGCGCCCAGCCCCCGAGTCTCTGCCCCGGGGCTGCCCTCCTCCGTCCGGCCCGCCGCTCCCGCCGCGGGCTCCGCGCCGCCGGATCCCACCCGCAGCCCCGGGGTGCCCCGGCCCGCTTGTCGCGGAGCCGGCTCGCGCCGCTACCTGCAGGGGCCGCCGCGCCTCTCAGCGCCCCGCCGCCGCCATCTTGCATTTCAAACCGGCTGCACTTTTCAGGGAGTCAACTCTGACCTGTGAACCCTACCCCCGGAACCGCTCAGCGGGCCGGCACACGGCCTCGGCGGCTCGGCGGGCCCCGCGGAGCTTGGAGGGTCGGGGTGGGGGTGCGAGGCGAGGCGCGCGCCCCAGCGGCCGACCGGGGGCGGGGAGGGGGAGGGAAGAGCCGGCCGAGGCGGGGCCCTCCGCGCGCGCGCCCTCCGCGCGCCCCCACCCCTCTCCGCGCCTGGCTCCGCTATCCGGGCCCCCGCTGCTCAGCTAGGGTTCGACCCGGGCCTCTACCCGCCTGAGTGGCGCACGGCGGGAGGTAGGGAGCCGCCCCGCCCCTCTGTCAACAGAAGCCCCGCCCCAGTCTGCCTAAGCCCCGCCCTCTGTCAACAGAAGCCCCGCCTTCTCCAGGTTCGAGGCGGCCCCGCCCCTTGCCGGGGATAGCTCCGCCCTCTATCGATTGAAGTCTGGTCTTCACTCAGGTCCATCCAGAAGGCAGCCCCGCCTGCTGTCAGCTGTGGCCCCGCCCTCTGGGCTCTCCGTCTGCCTCATGTTACTGCCGGATCGCGAGAAACGCCCCTCGTTATCGTCAGCCCCATCTCCCCGCGGCTGTACTATCCAAGCCCCGCCTCCTCTCCGCGGAGTCCCCGCCCACTGTCAATAGAAGCCCCGCCTCCCCGAGGCCCGTCTCGATTCTAGCCCGAAGCCCCACCTCCTGTCAACCGCCGCCCCGCCTCTTCTTGCCTCCGGTCCCGATTCCAGCACAAGCCGCAGCTCCACCCGCTGACACTAAAAGTTCAACCTCGCTTGGAACCACCGTGCTAGACGGAGCCACCTTCGGGTCCCTCTGCTCTCTGAAAATCCTCCTTTCCCCCCTCACGACTCGCTTTTCTGGAGGGCTTTCTTTTCAAGCCGTGGTCCCTAAATCCAGACAGCTTCAGTGTGAACCCAGCCCCTCAGAGGGGGCCAGCTGCGGACCCGGGCTTCGGGGACGGCGTCATTGCCCCTCCCACCTCCCCTTCCCTCCACCACCCACGTCATTTTTTGGATGAAGAAAAGTGCAAACCAAAGCCAAGAGAAACCACGCACCATCCAAGCTACTCAGCACAGTAGAGTAGTAGAGTCACGGGCCTGGACGTGTGAGAGCGTGGTGCCTTGATGTTCAGTCCCCACCGCAGTCACGGACCCGCTGTGCTTCGACTCAGCGCTCCACTGAGCCACGTTAATCCTAAAATATGCAGTTGCTTACAGTGAAAGCCTGATCGTTGAAATCAACGTACACCAGCTTGTTTTTATTTGTATGTTTCGTCTTAGAATCCCAGAACTTGTGGAAGCAGAATCGAGCAAAGCTTAATGATCTTATAAGCAGAGGTGTTCGCTCCTGCCATACTCAACACTCTGTATTTACAACAAAAATTGAATACCACTTTACTCTCCCGGAATTAAATTCATAGATAATGTAAACTACACAAATAATTTCAAGAAACCAATGTAATGTTCTAATAATACAAAGGCAAAAAAGAGGAAAGTAGTTTATTCTAAAATACAATACTAACATCAATAAAAGATAATACGTTTTTCACTATACAAATACACTGGCACCAATATGAGAACAATACCCGACAAAAACTGCCCCCACAAAATTTCAATATGCCCCCCAGGGGGCAGTACTGTGCCCACCGAGAACCTCTGCTTTAGGACTTGAAGAAAGGAAATGCTTCAGATACAGAAATTCATTCTTCCGTTCATGCATTTAACAATCAGGTTTTTGAGCATCAGCGTATTATATCAGGCACTGTGGGAGCTGCCAGGCTGAGTCAGGCGATATTTCTGTCTTCAAGGAGATTACAGTCTAGAAACCAAGCAAAAAACATGAGCATAAAAACATCAAGCAAGATGAGAGGTGAGAAGAGATCAAGGAGAGATACATAAAGAGACCCCTTTAAAGGTACGGATTGACGAATATAAATCTCACCTTCCCTTCTCTCTCCTTCCCTCCGTCTCTCTTCCTCTCCCTTCTTCCCTCCCTCCCTCTCTTCCTTTATTCCTTCCTTCCTCTTCTCCCACCCATCCTCCTCCTCCTCTTCTGTAGTACCAGTTTATAGAGTCACCTCCTTCTCTCTATAAGCTGTCTGCCTGGTTCACTGCCCAATGCCGGTAGCCCAGAGTCCTTCCAATTTAGGGCCATGCCCACAGGGCAATTCTGTCCAGGAAAAGAATTTCAATAGCACAGTGCTGAGAACAGTGTCCTTAGCTGAATTGCTGCCAATTATTTGGTATCCTTTTACAAAGCAAGACTGTTATCACACTCAAAAAAATTGGTTGCAGACCTAAGCATTATGAATATATGTTTAGCATAGCAGATTGTGCCAGCCCACATAAATCTGTTTAGAGATCATGCTCAGAGTAACTTGTTTTTATTAAAATAAACTCATTTGTAAAAATTGTAAATATGACTGATTTCAACAGCTGTGGGACTCCAGAAGTAAGATTTTACCCAAGGATTGGCTCAATTAGAAGAGTCTAGATTTTTTTATGCATATGTTTTGCGGTTTGTCATACACAGTCTGGTGTGGCAAAACTTCAGTAGTGTTAGAGATGAGAAGTTGTCCAGCAGCCTTTAAAAAGCACAGCACTCTTGCTATTTAGAGCCTCGTCCACCTTTGCAACAGTGAAAAAAAATATTTGTAGGGAATTCAAGAGCTTTGAATCAAAAGTTCGAAGCACTGGTGTCAGCTGAAGAGGAACAGGCTTCCAACAGCACTTTTTGGGGTAGTTTCCTTCTGTTTTTATTTTTCCTTTTTCTACTTTTGGTGACAAAGTCTCCTAAAAAACATGATATCATGAAACAGATCAGCCAAAAAGACATCAAGCTAACATACTTTAAACTCTTAGCTATAGTTAGGTGAATTTGAGAATTTTGCCCTAGTGAAACACTCCCACAATTCCCTCTAACGGCTGCTTCAGAAGGTGGACAGAACATTCCTGCTAAAGCTAGTTCAGGCTGAACAAACTTTCAAAGTCAGTTCAGGGTCAGGTCATTCCCTCTTCCTTTGAATGCTTGCTTTGTGAAAATAATAATGTTATTGATAATAACAACAATAAGGACGAGTTAATATTCTTGGTAAATGTCCTCCCACTCCACTCTTCCCATACTTCAGTATCCAGTATGAGACCATATATTTCTATATAGGACTATAGACTCAAAAGAGGAAAAATAGGAAAAACTGATTTCCCAGTATTTATTCAAGGAGTAACATGTTGATACACCTCTTTTGAAAACAATCATGGTGTCGTCTGGGTTGGTTCATTCATCGGTGTGCACTCTATTTCCACCAAAAAGTTAGTGTCTATGTCAACACTCTCTGAAAAAAAGATGCCAGTGTATCTTTTTTGACTTAAAATCTTAGGACGCAAATAACTTTAGGAGAACATCCAACCAGAAGGCAATGCTAGAGTAAGAAAATGCTAGTTTTCGCTGTGTTTTAAAGTCTTAGCAGAGGAGTCTAGAGCAGCAGGTCTTAAACTTTAATGTGCATGAAAATTATCAGGGAACTTTGTTTAAAATGTAGCGTCCCCCAGGAGAGTCTAATTCCGTAGGTCTGGATGAGGCTGTGAATCTACATTTGACAGGCAGCTGATGACCCTTCACTTTGAGAAATAGTGATCTAGAAAAGTGGTTATAATTGGGGGAAAACTTATTGCAGCCTTGTAGAACCAAGAATTACAAGCTATAAAAAGTCACTATCTCTAAGAAGAGGTATCCATTCCTAGAACTGTGAGTTGGTTGGACATCAACACTGAAGGGGAATTCTACTTCAGTCATCAAGAACTTTTGGACCCATTGCAGATTTCCATCTTCCGGGAAACCTCATGGCTCACTAAACTCTGGACACTTTAGATATACTATCTCATTTTACCCTTCTGGTGTCTCTGGGAGGTAGTTGGTATTGTTTGCAGTTAACATGAGGAAGCCAAGGTTTAGAGAGGGTAACCTGCCTAGTCAGTTGCCCAGTAATCTGCAATGAAAGGTGGGTTTTGAACACACGCTGACTGATCCTAAAATCTAATGACGATGCTGCATATGCTGCTTCCCAGAAGGAAGGCATTGGATTCGCCAGGTGACAGTGTGCAGAAGATTTGAGAGCATTCACTGGTGTTGAAGTCAGATGGTCCTCTGTTCAAGTCCCAGATTCTCTACAATAGCAGTTGTTGCTGCGTAACAAATCCACCAAAGTTAGTGGCTTAAAAGCCTCAGCAATCATTTAGCTCATAAGTCTGTGTGTTGGCCGGGTGGTTCTGATGATCTGGGCAGGGTTTGGCTGATCTTGGCTGGACTCACTGATGCATCTGTGGTTAGCAGGTGGGTTGTCTAGGGGCTGCCTAGTCCAGGATGAAATCATTCTTACTTCAGTGGATCATCCAGGCGCTGGCTCATCTAGGACAGCCTCAGTCACACCTCCAGTGGTTGGCTGGCTATTGGTCACAGGGGTGACTGATTTTCTCATCTTGATTTCATGATGTTCCAGTTAACACTCTTCTGGTTGTGGTACAGAATCCCGCTCAAGCTGGCTCAACCAAAGAAGCGAAAGCTACTGTTTGTCCCTGCATGTGCACTCCATCCTCTCCTCCCTTGACTCTCCTTTTAAGATTCCTCTAGAACGTGGCCCAGCCAAGTGGCCTTAACCTAGGAGTCTTTGTTCCTTAGAGCTAAACGGCCTGGTTCTCAGTGTCCCAACTTCAAAATCGAGAGAGAGAATCTGATTGGTCCAGCACATCTTTTCTTAAAATGTTCGCTTAGTCCAATCTGCCATGGCAGGAGGGGTGGGCAGACCTGGGGGGAAAGGGCAGCTTTATGTGGGCAGCAGAGGCTGTGAGCAAGGGCAGTTCCTCAGAAGATGGGTGTGAGCCAGCAGACACAGTCACTCACGTTACCCGGACACAGGCAGCCTTCTCTAATATTTTAAGCTACCATCCCATCATATAGTCAAAATACTCAACTTCCGGGCCCGTATAAAAACCCACCTCCTCTCTGAACAGCTCTTGATAAAGTGGAATCAGAGTGGCTATTTCTCCCACCCACTCACCAAACACCTACCACGCCTTCAGCTGTGCACAGGTGTACTGGTTTGCTAGGGCTGCCATAAGGAAGTACCACAGACTGGCAGAAACAGTCCCAGAGACCCTCAGTCCAAGACCAAGGTGTCGGCAGGGTTGGTTCTTTCTGAGGGCTGTAAGGGAAGGATCTGTTCCAGGTCTCTCTCCTTGACTTGTAGACAGACAGTGGTCTTCCCCCAGTGTCCTCACATCATCTTCCCTCGGTACATGTCTGCATTCAGATTCCTCTCTTATAAGGGCACCAGTCATATAGGATTAGGGTCAACCCTAATGGCCTCATTTTAACTTAAGTACGTCTGCAAAGATCCTATCTCTAAATATAGTCACGTTTTGAGGTGCTGGGGTTAGGACTTCTACATGTGAATTCTGAGGGAGTCACAATTCAGCCCATAACAACACGAAAACAGTCATCGCTATAAACAATGTAAATGGTATCTGAGCCTGTTCTTTCCGTTGCAACATCACTGGGCTTATCTGCAGTTCTGCTTATCGGAATGCCCTTCAGTCCCTGAGAGCATCCAGTAACTATGTATTGACTCTTTGTGTCTGCTATTTATAAATAAGCCTTTTATAAAGCTCCACGTTTGTGAAAAAGTGGTCCCACTATGTACTTTGAAGTTTTCTTTTATTATGAAGGCTTTATTTTAGATTATATATAATCAAATATTTCACTTACACATTGCCTAAGGCAATGTTTCTCAACATTTTAAAAACACATCTAGGGGCCCGCCCTGTGGCTGAGTGGTTAAGTTCCCTTGCTCTGCTGCGGCAGCCCAGTGTTTCGTCAGTTCAAATCCTGGGTGCGGACATGGCACCGCTCATCAAGCCACGCTGAGGTGGCATCCCACATGCCACAACTAGAAGGATGCACAACTAAAAATATACAACTATGTACCGGGGGGCTTTGGGGAGAAAAAGGAAAAAAAATTAAAAAAATAAAAACACATCTATACTCCAGCCCCACCTCCAAAGATTCTGATGATTTGGTTTAGGGTGGGATACGGGCACTGATTTTTTTTTTTTTTTAAGCTTCCCAAATAATTCCAAAATGCAGTCACTGTTGAGAACCGCTGGCCTCAGGTAAAGAGTAGCGGAGGCAAACAACTCTTATGAAGCATCCCTCCCTGCCAGGCCCCCAGCTCAGTGTTTTTCTATATAATTTAATTTTCAAAACAATCTTATGAATATTAGTACTACATCCCCCTTTTTATAGACTAAGAAACTGATGCTCAAGAAGATTGCCTTGGTCGGGTCCCACAAGTTGTGGGGGCAGAAGGTTATTCAGGTTTAAATATTGGGTAGAAGGGGCCTGGGTTGGGCTGGCAGCTGGTCACATCTTTTCCACTGTTTGTGGAGGGGATCAGCACAGAAAGACACATCAATTTTTGGCCACTTTTAGAAAACAGATCTCATAGTCTCGCCTTCACACTGATTCCTCCATCACAGGTTCAACAACCATTAAGTGAGTATATTAGTATTTCTGTTTGTCAAAACAGACTAGGCCGTGCTGCTGTAACAAACCCAGCTACCCTGGGCTTCACATGTCAGGATTTCTGATTCATCGAGCTGTCTTGTAGCTCTCAGTGTCTCTCTGGGGCCACTCCCTACTGAATGGTGGCTCGGGGATCCAGGCTGCTTCCTCTTTTGGGCTATGTTGTGTACAGGTCTTCCAGGTTGCCCAGGGTGGGGGAAGTGAGATTTCCACTAGCTATTAAATGTTTCGGTTTAGAAGTGACACGTGTACTTCTGCTTAGAGTTCTTTGATCAGCCCTAGTCACCGGAAACGTGGAGGAGCACAAGGACAGTCTGGTGAGAGGTAAATATCTCAGCCATGTTACCTTAACAAAGGCATCTTTTGTGGAGAAGATGTTCAAGAAGATTGAAACCCATATTGATTCCACAGGCCCTCCTTTTCCACCAGAGTGAAGTCAATAGTCCATCCTCTCAGCCTTGGATGATAAAGTAAAGGCAAACCTAATTTCTTTAGTGAAGTATGAGGCAATTTAGGTGTGTTGATATGTAATTTTACCGTGCTGTACATTCTTTGGGGGGCAGGGGCCACATCTCATTCTTCTCTCTCCTAATGCCTTGCACACAGTAGGTCCTCAGTAATACATATATACATAAATTCAGCAAATATTAATTGGACTAAACAGAAATAGTCCCTGCCCTCATAACTACAATTAAAATACTCTAATAATAACATATGAGTGTTGTGTCTTGTCATTTGTAATGGAGTTTAACTCCCATTATCTCATTTTAATTGTGAATGTTATAAATTGAAAATACAGACCAGTTGGCTTGGACGTGTCATTAAGTTAATTTCTCAATTTGCAATTTCCCTCATCCTTACACATTTCTTTCCCTCCTGCTTCATAGCTGCATGAGAGGTCGGCAGCTTACAGCCAGCAGGGTAATATAACACTAGGCTTATGTTATGCATGTACCCAAAGGTTACACATCTCCTTTCTGAGCACACAGATAGGTCTGCAGACTTTTAACAACTTTTTTGAAAAACACTTGCCCAAAGACAGTCAGGGATAATATAAAAATACACGGACATAATTTTTCAGTTTAGATACACAAGAATATTTTTTCTGATTTTTTACCTTCCTTTAAATATTTCAGTTTTCATAATTAAAATAAATACTCGAGCTTAAAAGTAACTTTTATGTTTTTATAAAACATTTGTATTACCAAAGGAATATAATCACTTTGCGGAAACTTAAAAAAAATAGAGATAAGACTCTATCCATGGTTCTCTCTTCCTAACCACTATTAGCATTTTGATGTATTTCCAGATTAGCTATTTTTAGATGAAAGAAAATACGTTCAGTTATCTCTGTTTCTTCTCCTGCAAGGTTATTTTGTGTAAGAATATTAGAAAATTGTCATTTTGGATAGACATTTTCATTTAGCTAGTATTTTAGTGATTATATTTCATGCAACAGCTGTGAGGTGAAGGTTCAGAAGAAACCAGGGAATTCATTTGAGTGATGGTGGTAATTTACATTTTCTCCCTAGTAGGGGGGGAAGGAGACAAGAAAAATTTAAGGAAGAAACAGAAGAGACATATGCTGTGGTCCTAAATATAAAACACGTAAACTGAATGAAAAAAATAATTACAGAACGTAAGATTCGGTAACTTATTTTTCTTCCTAAATGATTAAAGCAAAACCTTGTGTCTTTTTTTAAGACCCTGCTTTTCTTAAATATTCAGCACAGTAAATAGCTATAATTAGGATTCATCACACGTAATCAGTTTCCAAATTATTTCATGAATACATTATCTATTGCAACGAGCCACCCTTTCTTCCCCCCAGTCAATCTTTAAGCCAGTTGAAGTTTCACAATGGTCCTTTAAACCAACACTTGTAGCTCACAACGTCTGCATGTTCAGGGGCCCCATGTTGGGCACTGTTTGATCCATTAAGGGTTCCAGTCCCTTATCTTGTGAATGTTGAAATCATTTGGATTTGGCGTGTGCTCTGAAGGTAGTGGTATTCCCGGAGCCCTCTCGCTGCATGTTAAGTGCTGTTCTCTGACTCCCAGCCAGAGCGCGGATGTTGGCAGGGCTGATTGCTCAAATGTAGTGATCTCATTCCCAACCTTTGCATACTAAAATTACATAGCCTAAACATGAAGCTTCCAGATTTCTCCTCTTAAAAGCAGAATAAAGACATAATTCCACATTGCTCCAAAAGAATTAAGACAATCTTTGAAATGGGAAGAACTTTGAAAATAAAATTGTTAGGCCATCACAATAAAATATTAAGGAAATAATGCTGGTTTGTGAGGTTCAATAACAGCTGAGAAACCCAAAAAAATTTTATAGTTATTGTCAGGGCGTTTCATATTTTTCTACTTTTTATCAAGGGAGCTTAGGTTGGGTTCTCCCTAGAGCATCCCCTGAGTAAAGGATGCGAGGGCAAGGGGTTACTTGGGAGGCGATGCTGAGAAATACAAGCAGGGGAGTGGAGGAGTGGGTTGGGAAAGGGAAGGAAGCTAACATAGAGCGCAGTTTGGGGCAGGTGATTGCTCTGAGACCCGGGCCTCAATCCCAATGGGGAACCTAGAGACAACGTGTAGAACACACCTCAGAATTGTTCCAACTCGCATCTATGTCTGGATGGCAGCTATTCCCAGGCATGTTAACTTCCCTTCACTTCTAGCCTACATCCAGCATGGACCACGAGAAAAGCCTCAGGTGTGGTTTACAAATGTTTGCAGGAGGTTGCCAATGGCACGTACCTGAATGTTGGATGCCAAGAGCATATAAGAAGGGCACCTGCAGTGTCTGTTCAGGGGAGGTGCTTACAAACATGGGTTTCAATCACACAGACCTAGCGGAGTCCTGCTTCTGCCACTTATGTGTGAAACTGAGCAAATTAATCTATCTAAGCCTTTCTTTATTTGTAAAATGAAAATAATACTAGAATTTACCTCCTAGGGTCTTTGTAAGGATTAAATAAGATACAGTGTGCAAAGTGCACACAAGGTGAGAGAGTTTCACGTGTGTATCAGAGAACTGGCTCAAATGGATACTAGAAATTATGTCAATAATTGCAGCTTTGTTAACCTTTATGACAGACAAATCTTAGGGTAGCTGCAGGGTTCACACTTCCTTATAATGGGGGTTTCCTATAGCAATGTCTAAATTATATGGCCCTGGTCTCTGGCCATAGCTAGGAAGGACATCAAGACCAATCCAATTCTTTGTTAGGGGGAACTTGGAAATCTAAAACAGAGAAACACTGGGTCTGGGTGTCTCTGTTGAGTCACATTAATAACAATTAGAGCAGCCCTGTTTCTCTCCAGCGACTTTTGGTTGTTCTGACCATCCACGAGATAACTTACATCCTTTCAAAAATACGCCTTTTTTGCTAAAGTTAGCCAGAGAGAATTTCTGTTGATTGCAACCAAAAGACTCTTAACCAATAAAACCCATCTATTCGTAATCCAACACTTTAACTGATAGCTACTCTCTTATCACTATTTATATAGAAATATAATTCATTTTTATATATAATAAACAATTTATATATAAATTCTATCTTATGTTTATTTTAAATATAATTTATTGTAAATATATAAATATATAGTTACATATACATATATATTTCTTGGTATTTTGTGCTTGTTTCCAGAGCTAGTCAAAAAACAAAACATAGGGCCAGCCCGGTGGCATAGTGGTTAAGTTCACATACTCTGCTTTGGAGGCCCAGGGTTCACAGGTTCAGATCGCAGGTACGGATCTACACACTGCTCATCAAGCCATGCTGTGGCAGTGTCCCACATAAAATAGAGGAAGATTGGCACAGATGTTAGCTCAGGGCCAATCTTCCTCACACAAGCAAACTAACAAAAAACCCCACAACCTTCCAGTCTTTTCACAGTCATTTTATGGAATGACTATGAAAAGCTAAAAAAATACAATTATTGATTAGACGGGTTTCAGTCTCAGGAGGATGCCTAATACGTGGACAATTAACTCTCAGCAAACCAAAGTGAAAATGTGTTCTTACATAGCCATGGAATTGGATAAATCTAACAGAAGCAGGTCCTAAAAATAAAATTGGGATGACTTTGTGTCTTTTTAAAACTTAGACGCTATTAGGTAGATCCCATTCTCCTTTTCCGAAGTGTGGGCTTCCCCTCACCATAGCCCCCATGGGCCTCCATTTTCCATTAACTTCCTATCTTCCTATTCTGCTCCTTAATCTTCTGCTCTCCTTATCCATTACCCAGTCATGAAGTCAACTGAGACTTATTTAGTGTCACCTATGGTCCTATTATGGTAAGGGCTGGATCTACAGTCATAAAACAAAACAAACTTAGCTCCTGACCTTAAAAAGCCTATGTCTCGTGGTGAGACAAACATTAAACAAATAAACATTATAAAATATACAGCTACAAATTACGAAAAGTGTCATGTAAGAATATTGGGGATTAAATGAGAGATTAAAATAGGAAATACTTAGATTGAGGAGGGTCAGGAAAACTTCTCCAAGACAGTGACTTTTATGCTGAGAAATGAAGAATAGGAAGAGGATTTTGAAAAGCCTAGAGGTAGAAAAAAAAAAAAACTGAAAAAAAGCTATCATGGGTGGCGTATTGTGGGCCAGGAGAAAAGTGGGGAGATGAAGCTGAGAGGTAGGCAGGAGCCATAACAAGCGTCAGCAATGGGAAGCACTAATGAGCACGAGCAAATGATGGCATCAGATCTGAGTTTCTTAAAAGACTATTTTGGCTACTGGTTGGAGAATGGATGGTGGGGGCAAGAGTATAAGCAAGACTCATCAGGAGGCTCTTGCTGTAGGACAGACATGTGATTATAGTGGGTTGAGAGAGCCGGGGAGGAAATGGAGAGATCTGAGAGGTATTTGGGAGACAGAAAATCAGGACTTGGTGATGGATTGGAAGTTGAGAGAGAGGGAAGCTTTAGATTTCTGGCTTTGGCGTTTGGATGGATGGTAGTAGATGGTAGATTCATTGAAAAGAGGAACTTGGGAGGAGCAGCAGGTTTCAAGGAAAGATCAAAATGTGTTGGTCTGTAGTTCAGAAAAGTGATATGGCCTGGAAATATAAATTTGGGAGAGGTTGATATATAGTTGAAATACCTGTATTTAAAGCCTTGAGAGCAGGGAACCACACCTGGAGAAAGAGCGCAGAGAGAAGAGAGCTCAGGATCAAGCTCTGGAGAACAACATGAAGACTAAGAGTAGAGGGAGGTCATCAAAAAGGAAAAAAAGTACAGAGCAGCTCTTTTCTGGACTCCGGAGGGAAACCCACGAGCGTAGCGTCACAGCAGGCAGGAGAAAACTCGCTTCAAGAAAGACGCGCTCTGTGTCATGGAAGGATGCAGAGTGGCAGAGTATGAAAAGGACTAAGGCGTGTACATTTGATTTAGGAAAATGGCAGTCACTAGTGGCCTTAGTAAGAATAGTTTGAAGAAGTATTTTTGCAACCTGTCCTGCCCCATTCCAATCATGCCCTTCTCCCTGATTAAAACAAGAGAAAAACAAGCAAAGCTATTCTCCTTCCTTTTGCTTTGAAACTGGCAGCACTCCTACTACAAGGTGAGAAATCCCCCTCCGTATAAAATCAATTCAGAACCTCTTTCATTTCCTTCCTCATTTTACTCTCATGACAACTTCCTCTTCTTCTTAGGGAGACTCATCTCAAGGTGAAAGACTTAAAATGGTGGTTCTTTCTCACCACTGGTACTTCCAGACAACCACAACTCCTTCAGTTCTGGAGGCCAGAAGGCCAAAATCGGTCCCACTGGGCCAAAACCAGTGTGGGTAGGGCTGCTCTCCTCCGGAGGAACTAAGGGAGAGTTTGTTCATTGCCTCTTCCACCTCCTGGAGGCTGGCTGCCAGCATTTCATTGGCTTATAGCCACGTGACACCAATCCTTGACTTGACTGTCACATTGCCTTCTCTTCTAAAGTCTCCCTGTCTCCCTTTTATAAGGATACATGATTGCATTTAGGGCCCACACAAATAATCCAGGACACTCTACCTCAAGATCCTTAATTTAATTACTTCTAAAAAACGCTCTCGTTTTTCATTTTGCCACTAAAGGAAACATTCACAGGTTCCCAGGATTAGGATGAAGGTATGTTTTAGATGGTCATGTTTCAGTCTACCACGAAAGTTAGGTGCAAAATATGGACTAGGAAGACTATACTGTCTTCTGCCTCTCCAGCATCCCTATATTACCTGAAAATCAAGATGTTTCCAATTGTACCCAACTCATCCCTGAAATTGGCACCTGTTCTCTATCACTGTCAATATCCCCACCGATCCCCTGAGAGTTTATCTTTACAACTCCGGAATTATCTTTAAGGTGCATTGTATTACCAAACAAGGTCTTACTAAGCTTTCCTTTACAAAAACACCTCTGAAGACTTCCTTTTCATTCTCCTTCCTCTAGCCTGTCACTTTTCTAGACCATCCAAGAAAAGCTTTCAAGTCCACTTGATCACGCTACCTGTGTGCTCAAGGACGCACTGTCTTATTTTTCCAGCTTTTACTTCCTATAAACAGCAAGTCCTGAATAAGACCTTCTGAGTCCCTAAGCATCAAAAATATTGTCCCCAACTCTTTATGTATCCTTTCTTGCAGTCCTTTCTCAATAATGGAGATCCACTCGACAACAGCAACTTAAACAAGACAGTTTATTTCTCTTTCAAGTCCAGATACAGTTAAGGGCTTGAACAGCAATCCCCTAAAGTGATCATGAGCAAGGCTCTTTTTCTACTTTTATGAAGTAGGGCTTGCGTTCCATCTTTAAGGTCACCTCATAGTTCAAGATAGCTTCCAGAGTTCCTTGTCATTATATATATACAGCCACTTTATATTTGTATAATATATATTTTACATATTTATATAATATACACATATATATTTCAGGCAGCAGGTACAAGGAAGCACAGAAGGGCAGAGAGGGCTCTCAAAGAGCTTTCCTAGAAATTGTGCTCACTTTCCTTTGTATTTCATTGGCCAGAACTTAGTCACATCTTGCTGCAATGGAAGAAAACATTTTTCAGCAGGAAAATTTTTATTATTTTATGAATTAATTTATTTTTACTTATTTCCAGGACTTTGTTACAAGGAATGAGAGAATGGATATTAGGAGGCAAACTGGCAATCTTTTTCTTAATGTCCTAATATAAAGTGAGTTTTTACGCCCACAGGATCCCTCAGCAAAAAGTAGTTACCTTAAATTCAAGTCCTAACAAAGTCCCTTATGTTACGGAGCACTCTCTCAATTGCAATATTTTGAGCAACAAAGTACTGTGTGTGCATGTGCATGTAGTGAAGACAAGTGAGTCTGAAATAACCTCAACTGATCCCATAGTGCATATTTTACAGGGATCCCTGACAGAATCAGTTAAAAACAAAAAGGCAAAGGGGAGCCTAACTCTCCACTCCTTAAGAGTGGGCTGTGCATAGTAATCTTTCAAAGTGTAACACAAAAAGGGAGGGGAAGGCAATTTTACAATGGACAAACCTGAAACTACTTCTGCAGGTGATCAAGGTCAATCAAGTCATAAATCACATTGATAACATGTAACCTTGATACAATCACTTTACTTTCGTGATCTTTCTCCCAACAATCAAATCATAAGAAAAACAGACAAATCTCAAGAGGGGCATCTTCCAATATACTTGACCAAACACCTCAAAATTGTTGTCATCGAAAACATTCACATCCGTTATTGGATTCTTTTTGTTGTTGAGTTTTAATAGTTCTTTATGATAGTATCTGTACTAGAAGCATGACCGTTTTTAATTTTGATGAAATTGTATTTATCTAGTTTTCCTTTTGTTGTTAGTGTTTATGGTGCCATATTTAAGAAATCATTGCCAAACTCAAGGTCATAAAAATTTGCCCGTTTTTTTCTAAGAATTTTGTAGTTTTAGCTCTTAAATTTAGGTCTTTAGTCCATATAGTGTTAATTTTTGTATATGGTGTGAGGTAGAAGTACAACCTCATTCTTTTGCATGTGGCTGTCTAGTTTTCCAGCATCGTTTGTTGAAGAGACTGTTCTTTCCTTATTGAATGGTCTTGGGCACTACTGTCAAAAATCCATTGACTATAGATATATGGATTTACTTCTGACTCTCAATGCTATTCCATTGATAAGTACGTCTGTCCTTCATGCTAGTACCACAGTTTCATTAACGTAGCTTTGTATAAGTTTTGGAATATGGAAGTATGAGTCTTCTAAAATTTTTTTCAAGCTTGTTTTGGCTCTTTAGGGTCCCTTGCAATTCCATTATGAATTTAGGAAAATTCAAAGGGCCATTGGGATTATGGTAAGTATTGCACTGAGTCTACAGATCGCTTGGGGAATATTGCCATTTTAACAACATTAAGTCCTCCAACCCATGAAGAGAGGATGTCGTTCTATTTATTTAGGTGTTATTGAATTTCTTTCAGCAACATTTTTGTAGTTATCAGTGTACATATCTTGTGCCTCCTTGGTTAAATTTATTCCTAGGTGTTTTATTGTATTAGATGCTACTGTAAATGGAATTGCTTTCTTAATTTCCTTTTTGGATTGTTCATTCCTAGTGTACAGAAATACAACAGATTTTTACGTGTTGATCTTCGATCCTGAAACTTTGCTGAATTTGTTTATTAGCTCTAACAGATTTTTTGTGGATTCTTTAGGATTTTCTACATGTAAGATCATGTCATCTGTGAATAGCGTTTTACTTCATCCTTTCCAATTTGGATGCCTTTTATTTCTTTTTCTTGCCTACTTACAATAGACTGCACTTTTAAGCAAAAAAATGAGAAAAACATTCTAGGTTTACAATTTTAGCATGGTTTTGAAAGTCTACATAGAAATGTAGACATATTACTTCCTACGTCTGTTGACAGTATGTCATGAAAAGGACAGGAAACACATTAGTCTTTGTAGCTAGAGAACATATACCATACAAACATTCCAGTGTGAACAGCATTTTAAATTATGAATAGTAATAAAACAGATTTTTGCACTTGTTTTGCACTGAATTATCTTTAGGACATTTTAAAATAATGAAGAAACAAATAATTTTGAGACGCAATTTTCACCTTTAAAATTTATTACAGAAGCTATACATACAAAATGAAATCCTAGTTACATAAGATGCATCTGGAATAAGTTATAATAAACTTCAATACACATGAGTATATATGTGTGTGTGTGAATTCAGGAATATACACATAGTACTTAAATGTTTCCAGTGACTGACATTGCTTTATGCGTTACATAAGATAGTATCTACTAATTAAGCTATCTGAATTACTGGGTTTTAGAAGGTTTTAAATACAATATCCACATAAATCAATAACAAAAGGCAGCTCAACTTTGAACCTGTATTAGAATCCGGAATCTCTCATATGAGATCATTATTCCCTATTCCTTTGAAACAAGTTTCCAACAGAAGCTATTTTACAAACTAATATTAGAATGTCTCCTAAAAAAAAAAAAAAAAAGAATATGCATGGTGATGAATGGCTTTATTGCTTTAAGAAAGACATATATTTTTGGTATCATTAATACAAAATTTATAATATTTATATTTATATAATTGTATATAGAAGCTATCTATAGAATACAACCTAAGCATAAATTTAGAATGATATAAACATTTTGCAAATATAAAAACTTTAAAAAGCTGTTTAACAAAGTAGTTATTAATACATTTGTTGTGTGTATAATCATAAAAATAACCCAAAAAATATTTAAAACTTCTATTAACCCAAATCAGGATTATAAAAATGTTTATATAAAAAGCATTAATTTTGAACAGTCAAGTACAGAATTGTGGTGCAGCCAGAAGTTGTTCATGTCCTTTTGCAAATCATGACTTGAACATTGGCTTTTAAGTGAATGGGCAGGGGAAGCTAAAGGCAGATCAGAGATGGGCACCAAGGAGGACAAAGACAACAAAAACAATGGCAAAGACACAATGGTTAAGTAAATTTCTAGTCTGGTACAATAAACTATTTTTAGGAAGGATAAAATTAAAAGTGCTTAAAACAGAAAATGTCGATGTCACTAATTACTCGTAAATGCCATAAAACATTAGTTATCAAAATAACTTCATTACGAGTTGGCCACACTTCAACTACTGATATGCCACAGCATTACTCTCACTATGCCTTGTTCAATCCAACTGCCAATATTTATCACTTATCTCTGTAATTTATCTTACATATGTACATAAATACTAGGAAAGTTTAAATATTTTTATTTTTATTTACTATTTTAATCTTTTCCTTAAAGATGCAGGATTTCATCTTGCATCAGTTATGTGGACACGACAAAGGTGGATTAAATAGGAAACGAAGATAAAGAATATTCGATACCATGACATCATGATCTGGAACAACTGAAGTTTTCTACCTCTTGCTCCATTTTCTAGATAAAGGGTAGAAAGGAAAAATAGTAAGTTTCAATATCGAAAAAGCTAAAGAAACATTACTCCATTGCTGTTTTTTTTTTTCCCAGTAAACAACCTTAAGGATATTATTACCCATGTATATATCTGACAGTGAAAATAGAAATTTAGTTCAGTATTTAAGACTATCACATCTATTGATATTGCTGATGGGACTTCATTATTTAAATCCCTTTGAAATGAGTCTGAGATGTGTTCATCTTATGTTAATTTCAAATAGTTATAAGTAAAGACCAATAGGTCTATCTTAAGTCTACCTTAAAAAGGAGCCATACATCTTCATTAATACACACATAAAATAAAGATTTTTCACAGTTTACTGATACTATAGGACCACTTTTTATTAAAGAAACACAAACTAATGAAGTGCTAGATTAAAAAACTATGGAACTCAGTTATACCTAGAAATAATCCATAATCCACATATGAAAAAATGGTCTCTAAAAATTCTTATAAAATCATTTAATTTATTATATAGATTAGTTTACCTGAATAAGTGTTGTTTTGTCATAGTCCCTGCGATGCTGATAAATACACTGGCTGATTACTGCATACAAATTTTCCAACTGAAAAATATTGTACTCTCGACTTTTTTTAATGACAGTCTTCAAAAGATTCTAAAAGAAAACATGAGTGTTTACATACCTAAGAGATAAATTCCCCAAGACGAGATTATTTTAATTTTGAAGATTCTTGGAATTTCTAGCATATAAGCCAGAGAGAGGGCAGACCAAATCATTTGACAAGACACGGCAGCCTCTAATAGCGCCTCTGACATTTAGCCGTTGTTAGCTATCAGTATTCTATCATCCTGGCCTCAGCCCTGGGTAACTCCCATTCTAAAAACTATAGCTGAGCAGGTTGCCAATTTCAATTTCTAGCCATAAATCTCTACGAACTAAAAAATAGTCTCAAATTAGACTAATAGGAAAAAAAGCAGTTTTTGCAAGGTATTTGATGGTACTACAAGTAGATTAACACTAATTCATTATGTAAAACAAAAAGAGATGGTACATTGGGGCTGGCCCCGTGGCCGAGTGGTTAAGTTCGCCTGCTCCGCTGCAGGCGGCCCAGTGTTTCGTTAGTTCGAATCCTGGGCGCGGACATGGCACTGCTCATCAGACCACGCTGAGGCAGCGTCCCACATGCCACAACTAGAAGAACCCACAACGAAGAATACACAACTATGTACCGGGCGGCTTTGGGGAGAAAAAGGAAAAAATAAAATCTTTAAAAAAAAAAAAAAGAGAGATGGTACATAAATGGTGAACTGCCTCACCAGGTCAGGGTTCTTTCTCTTATAAAAAAGATTTTCCATTGCTCAGTGTTTTTCTCACAACTGAAATGACCACACTGGATTTCCGTGATTCTTCAAGTCTGGCCCTAGCAGGCATCATTACATATCACAGTCAACAAAAATATGCCATTATGGTTAATTAAAAACCAACTGAACTGGTCATTAAAACATTGTATGGGATCAATGATGTAGACAAGTATGTTAAAAACTATAATATAAACACACTAGCCATCTCCAACCAGCGCCTTTACAAAAGTTATTCCATACCAAGTTTATCCTTTCATAAAAGATGATTATTTATTGCATGCCAAATTGACACAATGTACTATCACAGCCTCTCTTTTGGTGGGTTATGCTACTAACCTGCACAATGAAAGCATTACAATTTCACTTTACATACTTTTAATCGCTCGTGGTCCACAACAAGCGAGGGGGTAGGCTGAGAAAGAATTGCCAAAGCCTTCTCAACACTGATGAGCTGCTGCTGTTCGACTTGGGAACGTCTAGCTCGAGTCATTCGCAAAACACACATTTCTAGAGTGAAAAAGTACATGACTATTATTTGGTTCACAGACATTATAGTGCCTAAAATAAATATTAGACAGATTAAATAGCAGGATATATTTACTAAGACACAAACACCAATTCTGGCATATTGACTTCACTGTAAGATTAAGATGCTGCCACTTACTGAAAAATTAAGGACATTTGAGAAAGTATTTCTCAAATTGAGAATTTTAGGGGATCCTTCTACTCAGGCATAAGACTCAGAATTTAAAAGCTGGAAGGGACCTCAGTAACCTAGAATAGGAGCTGCAAACTAATACCCTAGGCCAAATCTGGCCTACTGCTATAAATAAAGTTTTATTAGTATACAACCACACCTATTTTACACACACAAGTCAATGTGGATTTTCTGGCACGGTTGAGTAGTTGTGACAGACATGTGGCTAAATATTTACTATCTGGCCCTTTACAGAAAAAGTTTGCCTATCCCTGATCTCTAACAATCTACTCACTGATAGATGAGAAAAATGAGGCCAAGAAGGGGGAAGAGACTTTCCTAAGGCCAACATACCTAGCTGTTGTAAAAACCAGGACAAGAACCCAAATCTCCTGATATGTAAACAACTACCTGTCCCACTAAATAGTGTCCTTTGAAAAAAGATAATGATAAAAGAAAAATAAAACAACTCTGAACCCAAACAAAACATACTAAATTATATAGCTGGAGGACTAACATTTAAAATATCCACACTGGAAAGGCTATTATGTCCTAGTCCATTTTGCTATTACTCACACTAGGACTCATTTCAAGGAAGTCCTTGAAAAAGATTTACCTACAGCATATAAGCCACTGGAAAAAACCAGTCTCTAACTTAGTCAATACTTGTTTTTGACCAAAATAAAGTGATTGTTACCCCTTTTTTTGTTTTGTAAGACTAAATAATGTTTGGCTTTTCCAAAAACCAAACAAATCTACTTCCAAAGGTCCAGGAAGATTCAGACAGACAACAATTCCAAATGAATAACTTTGGGAGCAGGATCACTGAAATAAATGTAAATAATCTTGGACTTAACCCACAACAGGGATAGAGGAATGACAGAGGTAAGTAACAGTTCTACATCACTCAGCAAGCATCACAGGAAACTGCTTATCTTGCTTAAAAATAAGACAGTATCCTGCCAGCTTTTAAAAACTGTACAGCCAAGCACTTAGCTGCATGCTTTAGATAGATTATTTATTCAATCCTCAAAATATCTCATTATCCTGCAACTATCTACCCCAATTTTGCAGATGAGAAAACTGAGGCTGATAGGTCAAGAAGCTTGCCCAGGTCCAAAACTACTAAGCTATGGACTAGGGATTAAAATCCACGTCTGTTGATGCTACAGTTTGCTTTTAACAATAGTGATTTACTAGCTCAATAGTCATTAAGTAAAGATAATGGTATTTTTTCCTAATTAATTAACCCCTGCACTATGAAAGACACGTAAAAAGGAAGAAATTGAGAGGGTAATTAGTTGCTTAAGAACTCTGAGTAAACATCTTTTAAAATCAGTAAGTTGTTTACTTGAGAAAGACTTACCTTTTGCTTCATTTTCATCAGGAGTATCTATTATCTGAGCGCTAGAAGCATCTCCATTGCAAACAATCTTATCTTTCCTCAATTCTGTACATGCTGTAATCTTCCCAGATTCTTCAAGTTCATTCTCAATACTACAATTACTCGAAGTATTATTTCCCAATTCCATTTTGCTTTCAGAGGCATTTTGCTGCTTCTCATTTTCTTCCATTGAAGACTCTCCTGTGTTTCCAGTCTCATTGTGGTCTACACTTGTATCTTGATTTTCCTCTGTATCACTCTCAATTTTGTCACTCACGACATTTTGGCTATCATCTTTTGTCTGTGAAATTCTCCTTCGTTTTTTTATGGTGCCTAAGTACCACTTCGACTTTTTGCGAATTTTTCTCTTCAACTGGGCTTCAAAGAATGTAAAGAAAAAGGATAAAAGAATATTGAACAATTTTCTAAAGTCTAAGTAAGTGCGAAAAAAATAGCTCCTGAGATATGAGGATGGAGAGTTTGAGAAATCACTGTAGTTTTTGTATGGTAGAATATGGAAACAAAAGTAGAGAATACGGTGAGAAGCAGGTAGAGAAGTGGGCAATAACCTGTCATTCTAAGGAGTTGGGATTCTATTTTGAATAATTTTTTAAAAATCTTGAATAGTTTTAAGGAGGGCAATTATGTTATCCGTTTGATGTCTATATTTACAAAGATCACTTTGGCAGTAGTATGAGGAATAAACTGGAGGAAGGGCAAAATTAGAAATGGCCCATACTTGTTGAGTGCTTGTCATATGAGAGGAACTCTTCTAAGCCCTTTATGTGTACTAACTCATTGAAATTTCATTTTAACCTGATCAAGATTACTACTGATAACATCATTTTAGAGAGGAAGAAACTAAGATATATAGAGATTAAATGTTTTTTCTAGACTAGACACAGTATAACCACACAGCAACATGATGTTTGGGAGATTCATCTATACTATTGCAGTACTTGAAGTTTAATCATCCTCACTGTTGTGTAATAATCCCTATTTTTCCATTCTACTGTTGATGGGCATTTGGGTTGCTCCCAGTGTTGGGCTATTATGAATATTGATTCTACGAACATTCTTATATATGTCTTTTCACGAACACAATGTATGCAGTCCTGCTGGGTATATAGCTAGGAATGGATTGTTTTAAGGGAGTCATTTTTCATGTCCTCAATTTCCATATATATACTTGCTTAAAGTTGATTTGACCGAAAGCATTCTGGCAGTGGAAGTCTCTTGCTGGTTTGCCTTTCTAATCCTCCCTTACCCAGCTTCCTTCTCCCAGTTTTACAAAAGAAGGACTTTATTTCAAATCAATTACCCCTGGATGGATAAACCTGCAATACAATAAGGCAAGGTTCCAACCCCAGTAAAATACATACACATGCAGAATTTTAAAAATTGTTTAAAAGCACTGGAGATCTAACAAGGCACTGAGGAATTATGACACCCAAATATGGGGGGAAAAATGAATAGTTGAGAGGCTAAGAAGCTGAGGAGAGTCTGACATTCATGGGGCTTAAAGAGCAAAAATTGGAATTCAGAGCCTGCCAAGGAAAGAAGTCCTCAGGAAAACCCACAGCGTTTGGGTTGGTACCCTGTGGCGATATACCCTAAGAATAATGAGAAACAGAAAATACACCAGGATTCATAGGAAATGAAAATCAGTTTCAAATCAAGTCATCCACAATTAGATGAAGGTGAACCGGGATTGCAAGTGGTACATCATTAGGAATCTGGATTTATTTCAAGAATGCAAAGTTGTCTTAATATTAACAAAATCAATGTAACTTACTACACCAATATAAACAAAGGAAACTGAGGGAAAAAGTAAACAGCATTAGAAGAGAATAAAGTTACAATCCCCTACATAAAAATTACCCAAGCACACTTACCAGGTGTGCTGCAGGCCACAGGAGTACTGGGTGTCTTCAGTTTTTCATTCTGCTCTGGATCTGACCTTTTATCACCAACGGCAGTGGCATTTTGCTTTGGCATCACATGGTAGTAAGATGGGGCATATCTGGAGGAGCTACAACCTTATAAACAGACATGAGATATCAAATCAAATTTCCTGATTTCACAATTACATGACTGATTAAAAGGCAGAAGCATCTTTTTCTCAGGAAAAATCATCTTCCTACCTCTCTTCTTTCTAGATTCCTGAATTTCTTCACACAGCTGCTCAAAGTCTTCATCAAGCTCTTCTTTAATTATTGCATAGGCGGTATCTCTTAAAGCACAGGCTCTATGCCTGATAAGACGATCTGAGAAATGATTAAAGAATACAATTTAAAGTTTCTCCTTTTAATAATTTACCAAAAATACACTCAGCATATTGGGCTAAGAGTGCAGTCATTACAATTCTTTTTTACTTTTACCACGAATAGTAAGTTACTGGAACTGTGTTATTCTGTTTTTGGTGGTATTTAATCTGACGTCTGGACATCTGACTGAATACAGCAGAGTAAACTCAAACAGTTTGATTGCTCTGTCCTATCTAGATCACTTTGAAATACCAAAAAAATATAAGAATCAAACAACAGCAAGACCAGACAACAACACAACAATATAATAACAACAAAAACAGTAAGGAAGGCTATCAGTTCACTAATGTGAACAAGGGATGTGAAAAAAATTTTGGAAGAGATACTGAGGACGGTACAACATTGACAGAAAAACTGAACGACAATGAAAGAGCAACCCTACACAGGAAACACTGGAAAAAATACTAAACTCAGAATACAAGTACTGTAAACTGGGATATGCAGAGGCAGAAAGCAGGTAATAAGCGAATGCAGAATAGCTTGAATGCCTGGATCAGCCCCCTTCACAGGGCAGTAGGTTGCAATATTCACACCCAGGTTATAGCTGACAGCAATAGCTACCATATCAGATGGGATGTTGCAGGGGGCTTCTAACATGGCATCTGGGACTGAAGAAAGGCAGGGCAAATCCAAGCATTGATTTCCGAAGTGTGGCAGCACTGGCATTACCTAAGAACTTCTCAGAAATGCAAACTCTCAGGCCCTACATTTACAGAATCACAAACTGTGGAGACGGGGCCCAGCAATCTGTATTTTAACAAGTCCTTTAGGAGATTCTGATGCCTGCTAAAGTTTGAACACCACTGGTCTAAAGTAATTTTATTTTATTTTATTTTGAGGAAGATTAGCTCTGAGCTAACTACTGCCGGTCCTCCTCTTTTTTGCTGAGGAAGCCTGGCCCTGAGCTAACATGATGCCCATCTTCCTCTACTTTATACGTGGGATGCCTACCACAGCATGGCGTGCCAAGCGGTGCCATGTCCGCACCCAGAATCCAAACCAGCGAACCCCAGGCCGCCGAGAAGTGGAATGTGCGAACTTAACCGCTGCGCCACCGGGCCGGCCCTAAATTAATTTTAGATTGTCACAACGAACAGAAAGAGAAGCAGCAGCAGCATGATTGCAATGAAACAGAAAAAGCCCTCTGCCTCCAGGGCAAATGCTTCCTTCTTTCTACAATTAAGAGGTGTTCCCAGCTTGGTGGCCTGTTTTCCATCGTTTAACTCCAGAACTCTAAATTATCCAGAAAAGCCAGGGAAGGAGGGACAGAGGACTGGGAAGGGAAGAATAGTGGATTTCTCAACTGTTGAAGAAACTCTCAGTAGGTTCCTATGCTAATCAATCTAATTGATAAGTACTACCAATTTACATTCATGCACCACATAACATTTCAGTCAATGACAGATCACACATACAACAGTGGTCCCATAAGATTAGTACCATATAGCCTAGGTGTGTAGTAGGCTATACCAACTGGGTTTGTGTAAGTGCACTCTATGATGTTCAGACAACAATGAAATTGCCTCACAATCCATTTCTTAGAATGTATCTTCATCGTTAAGCGACACATGACTATAAAAACCGAAAGCCAATGTACTGGAGGAGAGAGTTAATGCAGGAAACACAACTATTAAAAAACACATTATCCACTGAAAGAGTTAAGGACACTGCCTCCATAAAACAATAGAAAGCTAGGGAAAAGAAGCACTTGAGAAAGAATGTTTTTTGGAAATGGACAAGTTTATATCAAATATGTAGATATCTGAATATATCATATCATTTAAAAAATCTCTTACTTTATAAATTTTATTAATAGACTGAGTAGGTAAGGGTGGAATGAGTATGTGCATAGAAAAGGTCTGGAAAAATAGCCCCAAACTTAACAGTGTTCATCTTTGGAGAAAGTAAATGGGGGACTTAGTTTTTAAAATATTATTATTACCAAGTATTACACTGCATTACTTTTTTAATAAGAATTATAATGGTCTTAACCAAGAAAATCCTTTCAAACCTATTTTATTACAGAGAAGTGTTTATTTTTCCACTTTTTGAGAAAGAGCACTGATAACAAAGAAAACAAGCTAAGTTGTTATGCAATTTTTGTGTCCCATTAGAGGATATATCATGTAATTGTTGATAAACACAGAGGTTTTGGAATGAAAAAAACCTGTATTCAAATTCTGCCTCTACCACTTCCTGGGAATGTGACTCTGAATAAGTTTTTTTTTTTTTTTTGAGGAAGATGAGCTCTGAGCTAACTGCTGCGAATCCTCCTTTTTGCTGAGGAAGACTGGCCCTGAGCTAACATCCGTGCCCATCTTCCTCTACTTTATATGTGGGACACCTACCACAGCGTGGCGTGTCAAGTGGTGCCATGTCTGCACCTGGGATCCCAACCAGGGAACCCTGGGCTGCTGAAGCAGAACGTGCGCACTTAACCGCTGCGCCACCGGACCGGCCCTTGAATAACTTTTTAAACTTCTCTAAACTTAATTTTCCTCAACTATAAAATGAGGGGTAAGGTTGTTGTGAGAATTAAATGGCACTGTGAATATAAAATGTTTATAATATAGCACCTGACATAAAATTAACCCTCAATAAGGGGGTTAGCAGCCCCCATTCCAGCCCCTGAAAAAAAATCCACTAATGCTCACCTCCAGGATCTCGATCTGGATTGTATTCTAAAGCATTACTACAGATTAGATCAATATCACTCAAATAGTCTTTCACAGTCAGATACTTGTGGAGATCAATTTTACTGATTACAGACGAAAGGTCCATTGGTTGCTTTATTACAGTGACATAATCAGGAACCTAAAATTCAAGCAAATGACCAAATCATTAAATTAACTCTGAACATAAAAAACATTTGACTTAAGTTTCTCTTTCAGGGAATATAGGGGAGAGAGAATAAATATGTAAGAGATAATGACAATATATTAATATGAAATCTTTGACTCTATTTAAGGCTGGTTTTGTTTTGCATTTACTGCTACTCTTGGGCACCTATATCTCCAGTAACATCCTATACCACTTTCTTCATCTAAATGCCACCCATCCTTCAGTGTCAACTTAAGACCTCACTCTCCAGCTCACTCTAACCATGTAGGTCAGAATAATGTTATGTAGCATTAAGACATTCTCAAATTGCTTCTAGAACGTCTGGGTTGGGCCAAAGTTCGTTGCCTAGTCTCTGTAGGAAAGGAAAATGTGTTACATAGCTCTTGAAGTCTCCATTTGTCTAGGACACTACTTAACATGTTTCTGTACAGAAAAAACAAGTTAATAAAATAGAGAAGAAATCACAAACAATTCAAATATTCTGATTTTGAAGCATTATAGTTTAGAACACATTTGATACAAAGACTAAATTAATACCTCATCAGGGTCAACAGGCTTAGTAAATACTCTGAATCGCTTATCAATAGCAAGCCTATGTGTAACATTTCTTAAGAAAATCCTCAGTTCTCTAAATGTATCTTCTTCTTGTTCTTCTAGTCGTTTCACTTCTTCTGCAGTCAATGGTCTTGGCTCAGGTGGTGGTGCTACTGGAAGTACCTCCAAGGCCTGCAAAACTTCACATAATAGAAGATTTTAGTTACTACTCTCCCATCATATTAAATGATTCAGTGCACATAGCAACCAGGCTTTCAGGAGTTATCCTCCTTGCATCTGCCAGAACTCAGAAGATTTGGAATACTAAATGCTACCATAATCTCTACCCCTACATCTCCCCCAGCAATCATTGATAACTTGCCATTTGGAATACTAATTCCTAAATCATCCTCTGTTCCATTTTAGGATCATTTAAGAGACTATTAAAACTTTGAAAATGCATTATTTCCAAGAATATTCTAACAGTGAAAAAGACTTTGAACTAATAAAGAATTGTGATATGTTTTCAAATATAACAAAAGTTTAATTTTGATTAAACAGATATGCACCGACTACTCAGGATTAAAAAGGGGCTATGACAGTGCTGCCCCAATAAGATTACAATCTATTGAGTAAGAGATATAATCATAACATCACCGCAATGTCATGTAGTATGAAAAAAGTACAGTGGGTCATAAAGGTAGAAAATTAATTTTGCCTCGCTATACTAGGGAACAAAAAATGAGTTATAAAGGATGAGTAGTTCCTTAGGCAGACATGGGCGATGGGTATAGAAACAATACTGAGAGAAAGTAAGTATTAACGAAATTATGAAAGGGCAGGAATATATTGTGTATGGTTTAAAGATAAGAGTGCTTTGTAAGGAAAGAGGTGGGGGAAAGGAGGGAGAACAGAAGTGCCAAAAATGGTTTGGAAAGACAGATGGGGGCTATACTATGAATTCTGGCTCAAATTCCACATGCATTGGGGCCATACTATGAAAGGCTGTGTGTGCTTTAAGAACTTTAGTCTATTTAATGGGCAGCATAGAGATTTTTAAGGAGAGGATCAACCTCATGACCAAGGTTTTTCTGTTTTTTTTTTAAAGATTTTATTTTTCCTTTTTCTCCCTAAAGCCCCCCAGTACATAGTTGTATATTTTTAGTTGTAGGTCCTTCTAGTTGTGGCATATGGGATGCTGCCTCACCATGGCTTGATGAACGGTGCCATGTCTGTGCCCAGGATCTAAATGGGCAAAACCCTGGGCTGCCGAAGTGGAGTGTGTGAACTTAACCACTCGGCCATGGGGCTGGCCCCCATGACCAAGGTTTTGAGCTTACGTTCTTAGAAGATGGCAGTGCCATTAACTGATATTTTATTCCCACTTCCTTGAAATTATTAGATATTAACTTTGATAGAAGAACTAACCTGCTTTCTTTTTTGATATAGGAGGCTTAGCAGCTTGCTTTAGAATTAAATCTTCAAAAAATTTTGTCCGTTCTTCTTTACCAGGTAACTGGACGTTAAAAATTTCTCCATAATCACGAATAAATAATTCTTGCACCTTAAAAAAGAAAGTAAATGCATTATGTATGTATACACACACATGCTATGTATGTGTCAATTATTCAACACAACCGTAGATTATACACATTTTTAATGACAATCTAAATTGTGTATTAAAGAAATTATGTTTTAAACAAATCTTTTACATATGTTGGATTTACATAAAAACCATGTATGCAATAGATTAATAACCAAAACACATGGGATCTTCTTTAAAACTCAAGACTCCAAACTATAATTCATATGGTAACTAATTTGGTTATATTTTACTTAAAAGGTTTTGTTGAGATCAGCTAATTCACTTACACAGCCAAAAGTGAGATATGAAAATAAGCAGTTGTTCAATAAGAATAAAAGCCAGAAAATAACAAATGTTGGTGAGCATGTGGAGAAATTACAGCCCTTTGCTGGTGGGACTGTAAAATGGTGCAGCCACTGTAGAAAACACTATGGTGGTTCCTCAAAAAGTTAGACACTGAATTACTGTGTAACCCAGGATATATAGCCAAAGGAATTGAAAGCAAAGTCTCAGACAGACACTTGTATACCAACGATCATAGCAGGATTATTCACAACAGGCAAGAGGGAGAGACAATCCAGAGGTTCATCACCAGATGAACGGATTAACAAAATGTGGTACATACTTATAATGGACTATCATTTGGCCTTAAAAAGGAATGAAATTCTAACAAAAGCTACAACATAGATGAACTTTGAAAGCATTATGCTAAGTGAAATAGGCCAATCACAAAAGGACAATACTACATGATTCCACTTATATGAAATACCTGGAATAGGTAAATTTGGAGACAGAAAGCTATTATAACAAAGGTTACCAGGGGCTGAGGGGAGGAAGGAACGGGGAGTAATTGTTTAATGGGTACAGAGTTTCTGTTTGGGATGATGAAAAAGTTCTGGAAATGGATAGCAGTGATGGCTGCACACTGTGAATATACTTAATGCAATGTACTTGATGCCACTGAATTGTACACTTAGAAAAATGGTTAAGATGGTAAATTTTATGTCGATTTTACTGCCCAAAAAAAGAATAAAAGCAAAACAGATGCCAAAAAGATGTTTCTAAACAAACCTCTAGACCTTTTCCAATATTATTATTAGAGGATAGCAATGTTTATTCCTCGTAGGATGCTTGTGTGCTTTATTTAGGTATCTTTGATAGCGAAAAGTTTACATTCATAGCTTTTGAATTTTCTGCTTTGCAGGGCCTTCCATGCTCCAAAATCATGAAAATGTTTTTCTCTAATACATTATGATATGAATATTTTCCTCCTGTCTCAATATCACTTATGAAATAAATCTCTACTTTTGCTAATTCATTTGCTAAATTACCATGTATACAAGAGTCTACTAATGGACTGTATTCCATTAATTTGTCCATTGTGGCCCAAATTCCAGAGTTTTATTCACTAACTTTGTGATATGCTTTAATATTTGGTGGGCCAAGAACCTCCTCGTTGCTTTTTCAAAATTTTCTTGGAAATTCAAGCACTTTTTTCCTTCTACATTCAATTTTAGAATCCACGTATCTTGGGATTTTTATTGGAATGTGTACCTTTCCCCCCTTTCTGTGGTCTGGAAGTTATATGTTGTATTTCTATTCTTTTAAGTTTTAACAGACATATCGAAGCTGCTTTTTCTACCAAACTGTAAGGTTAACCAATATCTACATATCAGACAAAAATCTGAACGTGCTTTTACTTTCTTCTCCTCCTTCACTGTCTTTCCTGTCATTTCAAGTTCAGACCAAGACCAACTTAGATTTAGTTTCATATTCTTTAAAAAAATTTTTTCTATCACAATTTGTGATGTTTTACTGTTTTCTTTGATCAATGCTGGTTATATGCCACTTCTGCAAAATAAAAATCCAAGAGGAGAAATAATCCTTTAATAATTCTTTCAGTCAGAGGTTTACGGGTAATAGTTTCTTAGGCATTGCATGTTCAAAAATATCTTCTCTCGCACTCAAATGCTAACTTTCTTGGGCAGAAAATTACAAGTTCAAAACTATTTTCCTTCAAAACTTGAAAATGTTGCTCAGTTGTCTCCTTAGAAGCAAGTGTTATCAATGAAAAGGTAAAAGTAAATTGGTTTTCAGTCTTTTCTAGTAATATTTTTCTCCTGGTAGATTTTTAGATTTTTTTCTGTACTTTTGGGCTTCTGAAATTTTATCCAGATGTGGGCTTTCTTTTTTTTTGAGGATATCAGCCCTGAGCTAACTGCTGCCAATCCTCCTCTTTTTGCTGAAGAAGACTGGCCCTGAGCTAACATCCATGCCCATCTTCCTCTACTTTATATCTGGGATACCTAACACAGCATGGTGCGCCAAGCTGTGCCATGCCCGCACCCGGGATCCAAACCCGCGAACCCTGGGCTGCCGAAGCAGAACGTGCGAACTTAACTGCTGTGCCACTGGGCCAGCCCTGATGTGGGCCTTTTTATATCCATCAGTTAGAACACAAGAGGCCTTTGAAATCTGAAGACGTATGCTATTCTTTAACTCTATGAAATCTTCTATTATGTGACTATTTTCTCTTCCACATTTCTTTTTTTCCTCCCATAAATCTCATTAAATAGATGTTAGACCTAAATCTAGCTCCTCTGCTTCCTTTAACTTTTTCCTCACTTTTCAATTCTTTGTTCTTTTGTATCACACACTGTAAGAGTTCCTGGCCTCATGATCTTCCATCTTGCTAATTCACTCTTCATCTGTCTGCTCCTTTTCAGCACTGTGGGATTTATTTGGAGGGAATCATTTCATTTATAACTCCAACTGGTTCTTTTCCACAACAGCCTGTTGGTGACGCATAGATATGATTATCCCCAGAGTTGTCCTTCCTCAAGTGCATACTTAGATGCTTTTTTTGTTTATTCTAGCTTCTACTTCCAGTGATTATGGAAGAAGCTAGACTATATCGGAAACAGCATGTGCTTGTAATTTGCCCTTGGGGCACAAGGGTTCCCCATTCCTCCTGATATCAGCAGCCATAGATAAGTCATTGCTCTGCTACACTAGTCCTTGAACCCACCATCACTGCTCTAGATGAGGACAAACAACTCTGCTGACTGTTGGCTGGCATGGCCAGAAGTGAAGAAAGCCAATTATCCCAAAGTTGTCCAAGGGCTCTTTCGATTCCTTCCTAGCACTGACACAGAGTTAGAAACCACTCCCATCTTTCAAAGCAGTCCTTTCACGTTCATGCTTTGAACTGTGGTTAACCTCATCAATCTAATCCCCACTGCTTTATCTTCCATGGATTCATGAAAGTTTCTAATCCATTGACGACATTCTTCCCCATTTTCCCATACTGCTCTGAGTTGTTAGGGTCCACTCATTTTTGACTTAGAGGCTCATGCATATAGGTAGCCTGACTGCAGTTATGAGATAGACAAACTTTAATGTAGCTAATAATGGTACACCGTATTTCTCATATATTATAGCCCAATGCTATACAGACAGTATCATTGAATTACTAATCACCAAGGCTCAAAGTAGACTTGCTTATTTGCATCCATATAAACTAGATTATTCATTTTTTAAAATGAGCAATTTCTGGTCCTGTGCCCATTCCATCTTACTATACAGTGTGGTACTGGGGTACTTTACCCATTTTACAATTGTATGCTTAGGAAATATTACCCTAAGGAAACAGAGAAGCTATCCTTTAAAAACGATCTTTAAGTACAGAATTCCCACATTCTTGATAAAGTTATCCCATATTAAACTGATTACAGTTTTCCAATCTCCCCACAACCATATAAAGTTAGTTCAGCTAGTCTCTTGTTATCAAGAGTATAAACTTATTATCTTTAACTTCAAAATGACTAACAAAGTTTTCACCGACAGTGAGTACAATAAGCCAATGGTATAACGTGGCTATTAAACAGCATTTTTTCTTTACTCTGTTAATCAGAACACTGCTAGAGTACTTAATTCATTCTGGGTACAGCCTTTCAAAAGGAATATAAAGAGAAAGACGTTCAGGAGAGTGACTAGAATTTTGAAGAAACTAAAAATACGTGTAATGTGTGGCAGAGCCTGCTATTACCATACTCCATGTAATCTTCTTTTTGGGCACACTGCTATCATATTTCCTATCTCCCTTATACTTAGGTACAGCTATGTGACTGAATTTTAGCCAAAAGAATGTTAAGGAAATAATATGCATCACTTTCAGATGAGGCCATGAATGGGCCACTCCTTTCAGGCTGAATGGAATGAAATCAACCTGAAAAGCCATGTGATAAAAATGAGAACGCTCTCTCAGTTCGAGTGTCTGAATGACTGCATGGGGGAGAGCAGACCTGCCAATCTACTCACCTGCCTAGTATTGTTAAGTGGGTAAGAAATAAACTTCCATTGTATTAACAACCTTAAGGAATATAGCATATCATAGAAGAAACGTTTAGTGTAAAGAAGCTTGGGTCAGAGTGGGTAGAGAGAAATGAACATAAAAGAATATTCAAATATACAAAGAATGACAGATTAGGCAGGTTTCATATAGTACCTGGAAACAAACAGAGATTAAGCATTGGAAGCCTCTCAAAATAAGCTGATTTTTTAGGAGTCAGAGCTAACAAAGTGAATAGTGAAGAAAGTGTTTCCACAAAGGTGGGATATCCACATAAAGGAGAGTCCTGAACTAGATGATTAATTAAACTAGAAACCTTTAAGACCCCTTCCCACCCTAAGAGTCTGTAACATATACTTATTGTTCATTTCTCAGCGTATTCAACTTACAGGAATAATTCACAATCAACTACTAAAACAGAGTGATCAGGGACATAACCTGGTCTTTTGATAACTCTGAGACCTCATTTCCTTCTCCTCTGCCCTTCACTCATTCTAGCCATCCTAGCCTTCTTGCTATTTTTCCAACAGACCCAACACAATTTTGCTTCAGGGCCTTTGCACTTATTTTTCCTCAGTCAGGAACCTTTGTCCTTCAGATACTCAAATAGGACCCTGCCTTACCTTTTTCAGGTCTTTGCTCAAATACCATTTTCTTAGTGAGGCCTTACCTAGCCTATTTAACACTGTGGCCCTACCGCACTCTTCCGGCACTGTTTAGTTAAATTTTTCTCCATAGCATAGGTTAGTATTACATATTTTATTTATTTTTGTTTGTTTCCCCCTCAACTAAAATGTAAGCCCTAAGAGGCTATGAATTCTTGTCTACATTGTTCACTGCTATATTCCCAGTGCCTAGAACCATGCACAGCACAGAATAAACACTCAATAGATAGTTCTTTAAGAAAACATTTGAATTTATCTTCCTACTACTATTCTAAAAACTGTAAAACAATTTTGTCAAAGCTATGGAAAAAAGTATTAAATTCACTCATTTAAAAAAAGCCACAGAAGCCTAATATCTGCTTCCTATGTGCTGTGGGGACAGAGAGGTAGAAAAGAAAGTCCCTGACTTCATGTACTTTACATTCTGCTAGGAGAGACAGAGTCAAACAAATTAATATTTAATGGCAGGTAGTAATAAAAACAATGCAGAGTAAGGGAAAAGAGAGTGATGGGCAGAGGAGCTATTGCTATAATTGAGAAACTGATCAGGGAAGGCCTCTCTGAGGTGATCTGGGCAGAGACCTGAGAAAAAAAGGATTATGCCAGGCGAATATCTAGGAGAAGAGTATTCTAGACAGAAGCAGCATGAACTTTTGTCATCATTGGTAGTCATCTAAGTAGGACAGTAATGATACTGTCAAAAATTTTAAATGTGCACACTCTTTGACTAAGCTGCAGTTATTCCACTTTTAGGAAGAGATGCTAGAAAAATTCACATAGTAATGCTCATAGAAATTATAAGCCAAGGATGCTCACTGTAGCAGTTCAATAGAAAAAACCTGGAAAACAAAATACCTATGAACAAGGATTTGAATAAATAAATTACAGTACATCAAGACAATGGAAAAAGCCATGCTACTCTTAAAAAAGAATGTGACTTACGAATTAGAAAATACATAAAATATATAAAGCAAACTGCAGAATAATATGCATCATACAATCCTATTTTTGTAAGAGAAAAAAACTGATAATGTAGCATTATATGCATACACTTATATACACACCATCCTGCCCAATAAGCACATATACCAAAAGTTAACAATGGTATCTTTGATAAGAAAACTCTTCCTTATCATTTTATTCACTTTTGTAGCACTTGGAACTTTTACAATAAGTTCTTATTACTTTGGTATGAATAACTCTCTTTTTAAAGTATAATGATTTTCTTCCCCATAAACTACCTCTTCTGGCAGAGCACAATGGGGTTTGTCAGAAGTTGCAAGTAGTAAAACTGGAGCAAATGAAGGAATATTCTGTAATAACGTGGTAAATGTGGCTTTGAGTGTTGGTCCAACTATTTCCCACCACAAGTGAATATGAGGAACATACACTATACTTGGTGCAGTTCTCTTAGCTTCACGAATCATCTAGTAGAGAAAAAAAATTACATTCAGTTAAAGAGTCAACACATAAGTAATGCTAGCTTTATTAGTCTGGAACAATGTTTTACTTTCCAAAATTATCATATAAAGTCCTCAAGTTTTCAAAATGCTTCCCTCAATCCCACAATCTTATTTTTATTTATTTATTAAAAAAATTTTTTTTAAATTATTGTAGTAACATTGGATTCCCACAATTTTATTTTTGAATGTTTTGTGCAAGTCTCATATTTAGGAAAACATAATTGCTTCAAGCAATTAGAAAACAGCTCAAGAAATCTACAAGACTTTTCTGTTGTGGTAACCAAGGTTAAATATAAATATAAAAATAGCAAACACAGAAGCAGCAGAATATCTGAGTACTTAAAACAGAGCAGTCACTATTTTAAGTACTTCACTCATTTAATTCTCACAACAGCCACACAAGATAAGCACTATTATTATCTCCATCTTGCAAATGCGGAAAACAAGGCAGAGAGATCTAATAACTTTCCTAAAGTCACACAGATGTTAAGTGGTGTAAATGGAATTAAAACCCATACTCTTTAATGTCTAAGCAATAATGCATAGTTCCATTTTATAAACCTGAAGTTAGAAAGACAAAAAAACACAGAACAAAAAGAATGCAGCAATTCTAGATTCTGTCTCGAGAAGACTGCTTTGTCTTACAGCTTATTTGTCTGGACAACAATAAATTACCTGGGCACACGTTTCTTCAGGAGACGTAGCACTGACTCCAAAAAGAACAGGAATGTCTAATGTATATACTGCAAATTTTTCCAAAGCATGGATGACAGCTGGTGCCAAATGAGAACCCTGCCCAAATCCTGGTTCTCCCACTATCAATATTCTTGGTCGAAAAGACATAGGCTGATAACAAGCATTTCTGAAAGAAATGAGAAATAGAGTATGTTTTAGAAAAAACAGAGGTTTACATTTTCCTCCCAAATTACCAATTATGAACTTTCATAAGTCAAAAGTTTTGATTACACAGCCAGCCAATCATAACAGCACAGTTGAGACGGTTTTTGGAAACAATCAACCTCCACAGATTTTTAGGAATACTTTATACAGTGTATAGGAATACTTTATACAGTGTAATTTCTACTATAGTGACAACTGTAACAACAACAAAATTTCTGATAAGTTAAAAAAAACAGCAGATTAGTTGGCATCTTTTGTCTTTTCAACCACCACCTCATTTAGTTTTAGGGAATTTACACACCAAAAAATATATTTATTTCCAAGGGAAATGTACCTATTCAAATGAAGAAAATTAAAATTTTCTTTAGGCTTATTAAAGGATTTTTGAGAAAGTCCATTTTCATATACTGATGAAACATCATCATCACTGTATGCCAAGTCACTTTCTAGCAGAGGACAAGAAATATCTATAAAACAAAAAAATTGTATATTAGTAACTTTTCAGGATTGCAAACCAAATCTTGAATACTTCAGTTAGCAAATCAGTGTACCTCGATAAATTTGTATTTTAAGGATCAAAAATATTTGTGTAGATATGAATAACAAATAAATATAAAAATGCATTCCAAACTTAAAATAGATTAAGTTAAAGGCAATCTGTGAAGTAAATTTCCTTCAAATATCCAGGCAAAGCATGACCAAATTCCTTTCATTTTTTATTGAGGAGGATTAGCCCTGAGCTATCATCTGCCGCCAATCCTCCTCTTTTTGCTGAGGAAGACTAGCCCTGAGCTAACATCCGTGCCCATCTTCCTCTACATTATATGTGGACTCCTACCACATCATGGCTTGCCAAGCAGTGCCATGTCCGCACCTGGGATCTGAACTGGCGAACCCCGGGCTGCCGAAGCAGAATGTGCAAAATTAACCACTGTGCCACCAGGCCAGGCCCCCAAATTCCTTTTAAGAGGCTCTTTATAAAGAAACACTTCAGGGGAGTGACGTCAGCAACATGGTGGAGTGAGCTCACCCGGGACTCTCTCCCCTCCAAAGTACAACCGAAAGGAACAACTGCATTCCAACAAAAAAATCCTAATAGCACGGAAATCATCAGAGACCCACAGCAGCCAAGCGACGGATGGCGGAGAGGCTGGAGCTGGCCTCGGAGGAGCTGGAACGGGGTAAGAGAGAATTTCGCTCCCTCCCCTAGAGCCTGGGATCCCTGCTGCCGGAGGTTCCATGAGGGAAGGAGTGGGGGAGGGGCTGCACATCCGCGGGATTGTCCAGGACTCCCACAGGCCCATGCAGTGGAAACCCTCTAACGAGGGAAAGCTTTTGCGTGGGAGGACCCTATCAAGCCAGGGCCCTGGGAAACCACAGAGCGAGTGCTGATCTGAATGCAGGTCGGTGTGCAAGAGAAAGTGCCCCTCGTCCCCCAACCTGCGCTGTGCGCCGCCATTGCGGCTGAAGTCAGAGGGCTCAGAACATGTGCTCTCGACCCCTATCTAGTGGCAACAGGCTGTAACTGCAACCGAATAATAGCATTATGCACAAAAACCGCTCCTCTACCATCCAGCAATTTATAAAAGCTCCAGACCAGAAGGAAAACAATAAAAACACAAAAGTATGTCCTGAGGACTTGGAAATAGGTAAACTAAATGACAATGAATTCAGAATAGCTATCATCAAAAAACTCAATGAGGTAAAGGGAAATATAGAGACACAAGTCAAGGAGTTACTTCACAAAAGAGATTGAAACTATGAAGAAGAATCAATCAGAAATACTAGAGATGAAAAATACAACGGATCAGATAACAGAGAATACAGATTCCCTGAATGCCCTTGTAGACACCATTGAGGAGCAAATTAGCATAATCGAAGACAGACAGACTGAATGGCTCCAGATAGAGGAAGAAAGAGAACTAAGAATTTAAAAAACTGAAGAAAATCTCTAAGAAATAGCTGACTCAATGAGAAAATGCAACTTAAGAATTATCGGTATTCCT
This sequence comes from Equus quagga, assembly GCF_021613505.1. Taxonomy (NCBI): domain Eukaryota; kingdom Metazoa; phylum Chordata; class Mammalia; order Perissodactyla; family Equidae; genus Equus; species Equus quagga. The sequence continues at coordinate 17,855,024 of NC_060282.1, read as the reverse complement.
GAGGGCATAGAAAAGGAAAATGGAGCAGAAAGTGTGCTCAACGAAATAATAAAGGACAACTTTCCAAATCTAGGGATTCAGAGAGAAATATGTGTGGAGGAAGATTTCAGATCTCCTAGATTTGCCAATGTAAAAAGACCCACTGCAAGGCATATAGTGGTAAAAATGCCAAAAATGAATGATGAAGAAAGAATACTCAGAGCAAGAAGGCAGAAGAAAATAACCTACAAAGGAACCCCTATCAGATTTTCAGCAGATTTCTCTACAGAAACCTTACAAGCTAGCAGAGATTGGAATAACATATTCAAAACATTAAAAGATAAAAATCTTCAGCCAAGAATAATCTATCCAGGAAAAAATATCCTTCAGATATGACAGAGAAATTAAATCTTTTCCAGACAAACAAAAGCTAAGGGACTTCGTAGCCACAAGACCTCCACTACAAGAAATCCTCAAGAAGGCCCTCATACCTGAAAAAAGAAAAAAAGGGAGAAAGGGGTCACAAAACACAGAGTAGGGAGTCAAATACATAGAATCAGAGTAGTATAGCAAATATTCAACTATAGCATTAGGATAAAGGGAAGGAAAATCACCAAAGCAAAGACAATCTTATCACTCTGACGACAAACTCACAACACAAGTTGGAATAAGAGATGAAAATAATAATTTAGGAGGGGAGAAGGAAAGGGACTGAATCAGTTTAGGCTAAGGAAGTAAGAGACCACTAGAAAAAGGACTATGTTATACAGCAGATTCTGAATACAAACCTCAGGGTAGCCACTAAACTAAAAAACAGAACACAGACACAAAACATAAATAAGGAAAAACCTAAGAAACCCAGCATAAGAAATTGCAGAAGTCAATGGGTAGGCTAAAACACACAGGACAAGAAACAAAGTAAACACAGGAAAACCGGAAAATGAGCGACAGAATGACAGCATTAAGCCCTCATGCATCAATAATCACCCTCAATGTAAACGGATTTAACTCTCCAATAAAAAGACAGAGTGGCAAAATGGATTAAAGAACAAGATCAAACAATCTGTTGCCTCCAGGAAACGCACCTCAGCTCCAAGGACAAACACAGGCTCAGAGTGAAGGGGTGGAAGACAATACTCCAAAGCTAATAGCAAACAAAAGAAAGCAGGTGTCGCAATACTTATATCAGACAAAACAGATTTCAAGATAAGGCAGGTAAAGAGAGACATAGAGGGCCAATATATAATGATTAAATGGACACTTCATCAACAAGAAATAAAGCTTATAAATATCTATGCACCAAACACAGGAGCCCCAAAGTTCATAAAGCAACAATTAACAAACCTAAACCCCACTCACATCAATGGACAGATCATCCAGACAGAAAATCAACAAGGAAACAGTGGAGCTAAACAAAAAGCCAAAACAGTTGGACTTAATCAACATATATAGAACACTTCATCCAAAAACAGCAGAATACACATTCTTCTCAAGCGCGCATGGAACATTCTCAAGGACAGACCATATGTTGGGAAACAAGGCAAGCCTCTACAAATTTAAAAAATTGAAATAATAACAAGCATCTTCTCTGATCATAATGCTGTAAAGCTAGAAATTAATTACAAGAAAAAAGCTGAGAAAGGCACAAAGATGTGGAGACTAAACAATATGCTATTGTACAAGCAATGGATCATTGAAGAAATTAAAGAAGAAATCAAAAAATACCTGGAGAGAAATGAAAATGATAACATGCCATACCAACTCACATGGGATACAGCAAAAGCTGTATTAAGAGAAAAATTCATTGCAATACAGACACATCTTAACAAACAAGAAAAATCCCAAATAAGCAATCTTAAACTACACCTAATTGACTTAGAGAAAGAAGAACATACAGCCCAAAGTCAGCAGAAGGAGAGAAATAATAAAAGATCAGAGCAGAAATAAATGCTATTGAAACAAAATAGGCAGTAGAAAGAATCAATGAAACAAAGAGCTGGTTCTTTGAGAAGATAAATAAAATTGACAAACCCCTAACCAGACTTACAAAGAAAAAAAGAGAGAAAACTCAAATAAACAAAATCAGAAATGAAAGAGGAGAAATAACAACAGACTCTGCAGAAATAAAACGGATTATAAGAGAATATTATGAAAAACTATATGCCAACAAAATGGATAACCTAGAGGAAATGGATACATTCTTGGACTCCTACAGTCTCCCAAAGCTTAGTCAAGAAGAAGCAGACAATTTGAACAGACCAATCACAAAGAAAGAGATTGAAACAGCAATCAAAAGCATCCCAAAGAATAAAACCCTAGGACTAGATGGCTTTCCCGGAGAATTCTACCAAACTTTCAGAGAGGATTTAATACCTATCCTTTTCCAGCTATTCCAAAAAATTAGGGAGGATGGAACACTTCCTAACACATTCTACGAGGCCAACATCATGCTGATACCAAAGCCTGACAAGGACAGCACTCAAAATGAGAACTACAGGCCAATATCGCTGATGAACACAGATGCAAGAATTCTCAACAAAATTTTGGCAACGCGAACTCAGCAATTCATCAAAAGGATCATACATCATGATCAAGTGGGATTCATACAAGGGACACAGGGATGGTTCAACATCTACAAATCAATCAACGTGATACACCACATCAACAAATTGAGGAATAAAAACCACATGATCATCTCAATAGATACAGAGAAAGCATTTGACAAGATCCAACAGCCATTTATGATAAAAACTCTGAACAAAATGGGGATAGAAGGGAACTACCTCAACATAATAAAGGCCATATATGACAAATCCACAGCCAACATCATACTCAACGGGCAAAAACTGAGCGCCATCCCCCTGAAAACAGGCACGAGACAAGGATGCCCTCTATCACCACTCTTATTTAATACAGTACTGGAGGTTTTGGCCAGAGCAATTAGGAAAGAAAAAGGAATAAAAGGAATCCAAATAGGGAGGTAAAAAGTGAAACTCTCATTGTTTGCAGTCGACATGATCTTATATACAGAAAACCCCAAAGAATCCATTGGAAAACTTTTACAAGTAATCAACAACTACAGCAAAGTTGCAGGGTATAAAATCAATTTACACAAATCAGTAGCATTTCTATACTCTAATAACGAGGTAACAGAAAAAGAACTCAAGAACACAATACCATTCACAATCACAACAAAAAGAATAAAATACCTCAGGGTGAATTTAACTAACGAAGTGAAAGACCTATACAACGAAAATTACAAGGCTTTTCTGAAAGAAATGGATGACGACATAAAGAGATGGAAAGACATTCCATGTACATGGATTGAAAGAATAAACATAGCTAAAATATTCATTCTACCTAAAGCAATCTACAGATTCAACACAATCCCATTCAGAATCACAACGACATTCTTTACAGAAATGGAACAAAGAATCCTAAAATTCATATGGGGCAACAAAAGACCCCGAATTGCTAAAGCAATCCTGAGAAAAAAGAACAAAGGTGGAGGCATCACAATCCCTGACTTCAAAACATACTACAAAGCTACAGTAATCAAAACAGCATGGTACTGGTACAAAAACAGGTGCACAGATCAATGGAACAGAATTGAAAGCCCAGAAATAAACCACACATCTACAGACAGCTAATCTTTGACAAAGGAGCTGAGGGCCTACAATGGAGAAAAGAAAGTCTTTTCAACAAATGGTGCTGGGAAAACTGGAAAGCCACATGTAAAAGAATGAAAATTGAGCATTCTTTTTCACCATTCACCAAAATAAACTGGATCAAAGACCTAAAGGTGAGACCTGGAACCAGAAGGCTCCTAGAAGAAAATGTAGGCAGTACACTCTTTGACATCAGTATTAAAAGGATCTTTTTGGACACCATGTCTTCTCAGAGAAGGGAAACAACAGAAAGAATAAACAAATGGGACATCATCAGACTAAAGAGCTTCTTCAAGGCAAAGGAAAACAGGATTGAAACAAAAACACAACCCACTAACTGGGAAAAAATATTTGCAAGTCATACATCCAACAAAGGGTTAATATCCATAATATATAAAGAACTCACACAACTCAACAACAAAAAATCAAACAACCCGATCATAAAATGGAAAGGAGACATGAACAGACATTTCTCCAAAGAAGATATATGGATGGCCAATAGGCACATGAAAAGATGTTCATCATTGCTGATCATCAGGGAAATGCAAATCAAAACTATACTAAGATATCACCTTACACCCATCAGAATGACAAAAATAACTAAAACAATGGTAACAAATGTTGGAGAAGTTGTGGAGAAAAAGGAACCCTCACACACTGCTGGTGGGAATGCAAACTAGTGCAGCCACTATGGAAAACAGCATGGAGATTCCTCAAAAAATTAAAAATAGAACTACCATACGATCCAGCTATCCCACTACTGGGTATCTATCCAAAGAGCTTGAAGTCAGCAATTCCAAAAGTCCCATGTACCCCAATGTTCATTGCAGCATTATTTACAATAGCCAAGATGTGGAAGAAACCTAAGTGCCCATCAACAGATGACTGGATAAAGAAGATGTGGTATATATATACAATGGAATACTACTCAGCCATGAAAAACAGAATTGTCCCATTTGCAACAACATGGATGGACCTTGAGGGAATTATGTTAAGTGCAATAAGCCAGCTGGAGAAGGACAATCTCTATGACTCCACTCATATAAGGAATTTAAACATGTAGACAAAGAGAACAAATTAGTGGCTACGAGGGGAAAGGTCGGGTGGGGGGTGGGCACAAAGGGTGAAGGTTTGCACCTACAACACGACTGAGAGACAATAATGTACAACTGAAATTCCACAAGATTGTAACCTATCAACTCAATAAAAATTAAATTAAAAAAAAAGAAACACTTCAGCGATGTATAAAAGATTTAGCTTTACTGATAATGAAAACTAAATGGGCACCCAAGTTTCATACCTGAGTCTAATGCTTTATTTGTTCTGATTTCTGCATGTGGAAATACTCTCTGCAGGGCTTTGAGGATCTTGTGAACAGTGCCTTGCAGGAGCGGTTTCACAATGGTGGACAGTGCCTGCCCAGGTGATGTCACAGCTCTTTGGGAGGCTGGTATCATCTTGTGCATGGCTACCTCAAAATCCTTAGCTGAGATATTAATTGAAGAGAGATCCAACTGCAGTTTCTCACTAGTGGTATATATCTGTGGGTAGCGGCGACGAAGAGCACATAAAGCAGCCTCAGAGCATATCGACTTAATATCTGCACCACAGTATCCTATTCAAGGCAACCACAAAAATGGTAAAAAGTAAACCACTACCCTATTAGCATAACCATGGTTAAAATAAAATTGAAAATCAGCATAGCAATATAGTAGCAAAATATTTAGGAGTAATAAAGCTAAAATCCCTCATGCACCCAATGAACTTATATGGTGGTAATAACCATCAAGAGATCAACTTTTGTGAGTGAAATATACAAGCATTAAGTACAGCATGGGGCTAAGAGCAAGAATTTTAAAATCAGACAGAGTAGGTTCAAATTCCAGTTTGTCATTTACTAGATGGGTGATCTTTGGAGAATCATTTATGATTTCTCAGCAATTTTCAACATCTGTCAAATGGGGATAATGCTATGTACTTCACAGGAATGATGTGAGAATTACTTGAAAGAACATAGGTAGAATACTTAATGAGATGATCAGAAAAATGTAAAGAGCAAAGACAGCTATTATTTTTATTGTCTACTTTGCTCTCCAAGTTCCCTGATAGCCAATCTGTCAAATACCTCTATTCGATATCTGGGATTTTTTAAGAAGAAAACATGTCACAAATATGAGATGAGAAACAAATATAATCTTGCAAGACTACAACTTGTTTCATCTTTGAAACGCAAATAATATTTCTTTTTAATGCTTAAAGCAATGTTTACCAACACAGTTTTCTGCTAGTTCTTCTAGAAATACGTCCAGTGGTTTAGGATTCCAATCCCTTGTGTGAATCTTCAGAATTTCTTTTCGAGCCTACATACAAAAACAATTTCACTTTTTATATCTATAATAAAGTGGTATTCAGATTAGAATTTCAATTTAAAATATTTTACCTAAAATTGTAAAGAAATCAATACCTAATATAAACAGAAATATGAAATGGTAAAAATGAAAAAAAAGATGTATTTTTAAGAGTTTAAAGAATTTATGTTAAACAGATTTACATTTATAGTGCTCGAGTTCTATTCATCATAAATGTGAATGAGAGAAATTAAATAACTACTCAACTATTGTTCATTCTGGTACATAAGAAGAATTGTTTTAAAGAGTACTGACAGCTCTACCCATATTTTCCTGCTTGGTTCTCAAAAGATTAAGTGGCTTTAAAATAGCTGGGGAGGATTATATGGTGGTACCCATGAAAAAGCCAAAGCTAACAAGTTGACTAAGGACTGACTGTTCATTACGTCATATGCTCTGAAGCAAAATAAAGTTGTATGATTAACATCCAAAGGCTGTGCTCAAACTGAAAGAATTTTAAGAGCATTTTTAGGGAGGCATTATTTTATTTAAAGAAAAGAATAAGAAACCATCTGAGTTCTTTTCTTCTCTTTAAATAAAGTAATGCCTCCCTAAAAATACATACAAACATGTTTGGATATTAATCATACAGCTTTGCTTCAGAACATACAAAACACAATCTTCAAATTTTCACTGTACCAAGACTTTTTCATGATAAAGGCAACATATTTTGTTAAAATTTGAGTGATGTTAAATTCTTACATCTTTATCAGGTAGGCTGAAAAGGAATTCTCTGTCAAAGCGACCAGGCCTTCGTAAAGCAGGATCAATAGAATCCAGTCTGTTGGTAGCACCAATGACCACAATTTCTCCTCTGCTGTCCAGTCCATCCATAAGAGCTAGCAGGGTGGAAACAATAGAACTAAATTTAAAAATAAGAGAGAAGAGATTAATCAACTGAATCTTGAATGTATCATTTCTTCTTTTAGTAAGATTTAATACATTAAACATGTGAATGAATTTTCTTAGTGCATCCCACAACTTTCAATGGATTAAAAAAAAAAATCTGTAAAATAACATACTAAATAGCATGTAGAGAGTAAATCAATAGAAAACACAGATGGTCTTTAGAATGCCAAAAATAAATCCTGGAAACCATTTCACAAAGGAACTTGAGAGTTCCCAAACAAGGATACATCAAAAAAATACCAGTAAGTACTGAGTAGACAAACAGTATCTAAAAATTATAAAATGTTCCATTGTGTACACATTATCAAAGGACCCCAAAATAAAATAAAATATACATAAAGCATAAAAATAAAGGATTTTAATTACATTTAAAATTTTTTTACCATGGAGAGTAGTAAAATGGTCTCCACACCTTCATCACCCAGTTTCAACAATTAACAATATTTTTTTATGTCTTTACCCACTAGCTTGAAACAAAAACACTAAGATCATTTACTCCATAAATATTTCATGTTAAGTACTTCATGTATGTATTTCTGAGATAATGCTAAAAAACTCCCACATTACAATGATACCAATGTAAATGACAATAATTCCTTAATTTCACCGAATATCCAGTTTTCCCTAATTATATTTTTATATTTGATTTGTTCGAGCAAAGATGTACACACTGCACTTAGTCAAACGTCCCTCAGATCTGTAACAGTTCCCAGCACACCTCCCTCATTTCTTTCTTCCTCCATGCCATTTCTTTGTTGAAGAAATGGGGTCATTTGTTTCATAGAACTTCCTTCCCACATTCTGGATTGGGCTGATTCTTTACTGATGGGGTCATTTAACTTAGCCTCTATTTTCGTATTCCCTGTAAAATGGTAGTTAGTTCTACAAGCTTCTAGATGTAGGTTAAAACTATTTGGACAGCATATTTCATAGGAAGATACCATGTACTTCCTAAGTATATCTCAGGAGGCAAATAATACCAGTTTCTCACTTAAGATCAGTGGCTGGGTTTAGGCGAGGCATTATATCAACTTACTCCACTCATCATAAACTTCACTGTCAACCTTTTTACCTTACTGTTTTAGCAATCATGAATAATTATCGCTTAGATCAGGGTTTCTCAACCTTGGCACAACTGACATTTTTGGCCAGAAAATTCTTTGTTGTGGAGAGCTGTCCTCTGTACTGTAGGATGTTTTAACAGCATCCCTGGTCTTCACCCACTAGATGCCAGTTGTGGCCCCCTTCAACAGTTGTGACAATCAAAAATGTCTCCAGACATTTGCCCCCTGGGGGCAAAATCACTCCCAGTGGAAAACCACAGGTCCAAAGCCACTATTTCATAAGGTATTGCAAAATGGTGATTTTCTAATTCAATGATTTCCTTTCTGTTTATTAACTGTGATTTTCCTATAAAGAACAAGGTTACTTCATCAACTATTAAATTACCCCAAATGATGGTTACAGGGCAGGAAAAAGAAATGCTTGATTCATTCCCTTTATCAATTTTCAGAGTAATGAATCACTATCTTAGCAACTTCTGGAGTAACAAATTTTTTTTTTAAATCAATAAAAACTAACAGTTTTTATGTATTTGATGCATTTCAATCTATTGCAGTCATCATTATTTTTGACGATCAAATTGCCCCATCTTTGGCCCGTGGAAACTCCCTCAAAATTGGCTATGTCATTCTGATATGACCCCAGTAGTCTTCAGTTGCTTGTTTCCATGTATTACAGGATGTTCCAGGCTTGTCTTTATTTCCTGCCTCAGTTCTGCAATCCACCATCTCTGCTAAGAGTCCTACTATTTAAGGATCACATTCTGGGTGCTAGGAGTATGAAGTGCTTACCGGATTGTGATTGCTTCTAGGCCTTTTTAGTGTCCAGAGCTAGAAATTATTTTTTCTTTTAAAAAAAACCTCATCATGAGTTCATACTTATATTTCCAATTCAAAATAAAGATTTTAGGGTTTTAATTTAACTTATTTTATATTTGGATCCTTTTAGACTAAAAATCTTATTTTCTAATGTATTCACATAATTACTTATTTGCATTATCCTACAATATTATTACTAACAATAAGATAATACGGTTTAATCACATTCAAAGTGCTACCTTCTAAAAGCCTGAGTTTAACAACAAGGTTTACTCTGAGATTTTTAAATTCTTTGGGGGAAAATACTTGTACACTAAGTTTCTCTTAAAAAAATATATATATGTGTGTATTTGAGATGGCATGTGCTTGCTAAAATTACTCTATAATTTTTGTTGCTAAAGTTTCTCCAATTCCTTTAGAACTGTTCCAAAATACAGTAAGTACTCAATTACTTGATTGTAAAGTGATGACAGTATTGTAATTGTTTCTCCCTATTAACACATGAATACAGTATGGCTGATGATGGAATTTGGACACATACAGACATAGGTATTTTTACCATACTACTTAACATTTTAATTTACTCAGAGCAACAAACAAAATTGTACAGCATCAAGTCAAAGGAGGCCACAAGAATACAGTAAATATTGTTAGATGTCGGAAAAGACAGAACCTCCCTATCACTCACATTATTATATGCTGTTCCTCTTTTATATTATCTACAATAAACAAACAATACTGGATATATGAAGGCACACAAACATTTGCTTTAGGGTATCCCAAATTAATTAAACAATTACAGACAATTCATACGACCATTTGAAAAGAAGCTCTGAAAAAGTGAAGATGAACTGGGATTAAAAGTAATTTAAATTCAAGTTAAGGCAGTGCCACTAAGGAAAAGTGCTCCCTTGGGTAAGCAGGTTATCATAGGGAAGATGTAATTTTCCCATCCTGAAATGAGGAGGTTGGGCTAGTATTAAAATCTTAAACTAGTAGTAATGCGCTAAGACATATTTTGCTGGGCTCAGACAGTGTCTTAAATATCCAAATTTGTTGGCAACATTTAAAGATATTTCATACAAAAATCTGAATATAAAGTGTAAGAAAGAGAGGAAGTTTGTTTTTCAAGTCTGACTCAGCTTCTGCACTTCAACAGTAGGCTGGAGCTAGAAACAACTGGCTATGCTCTTATGACTGGACACACCGCCATATTCTCAACCATAGTCCCACTCTCACCACTGGCCTGCCTCACTCATTTTATTTGCCTTACCTCATTGGACTGTGGGCACTTAAGTTTGGTATCACACGTTAAATCTGTAACCAACATTTTAATACTGTGCTTGAGAATATCCTGCCACCCAGAACACATTCATTTTTTCTTTTTGTACTATATACTGGGGTTCTACTACCAAAAAAAGGGAAACTACTGGTTCGTAAAGTTTCTTTTACCATTTAACATTCTATCCCTCATATAACATCAACATAGTTCAGAATGTAGGAAGAAAGGCAGAACTGCCATCAAGCAAGTTTTACCTGTGAATTTGATCTTGCCTGCTTGACCGTACTGGAGCCAGACCATCGATTTCATCAAAGAAAATAATTGATGGGCGCATCTGATAAGCCTAGAAAGTAGGTCCGGTGATTGCACATTATCATGAAAAACTTCAAATATATAGACTTACTATAAACCATTTTAATCCATTTTCATTCCAACTTGCTTACTAGCATTTATTTATAGCTTATAAATCTAAATGTAAATTCAAGAACTATGTTTAAAGATCAGACTAAATTATATTAACACAGTTCAATTTTATTTGCATTTTCAACTGGAAATATTCAAAATACATACTCTACTGGTTATATACCTTAGAATTCATATAGCTTTAGTTATTGGGACACAAAAAATATCTAAAACACCAACTGTTAAAGTAAGACAAAGAATAGAAGACAGTGATATGGCATTCCTCCATGTCAGGATGGGGAAACATTTAGCAAGATGCTACAGCTTTTTAAAAAAAATCTATTTCTGTAAAGTTAAAATAAAGAATCTCAGTGAGTTCCATAAAGAGATTTAAAAGCATCTGCAGCAATGTGCCTCGGTAGATTAGAATGTATTATCTCACAATGTGCTGTCAATACAATGTGGGATATGAAATTGAAAGCCACTCTAGGGCAGAACTAATCTTCAGTTTGCATATTGAGACATAACTCACTACTATTGTCTCTCTAAGTATGAGACTATCACTCGCTCTCTAGGTATGGGACCTAAGACTCCAAAGAACTTAGATCCAATTATTCCTTTCTCTTCTTACTATAAAACTGTTCATCGTAGGTCAGTCTTATCTTGACATACAAAAGAAAATAATCTAGAAAGATATTTGGTCTAATTCTTCTGAGTTTATTTCTATGAAAAGTGATAAAGTGCAGGCTGTATCTAATCCTTACATACTTACATCTACATTGATTATAGACCTATATAGATAAGTTTTAATATCATACCTGATCAAATAGCAATCGTAGCTGTCTTTCCGACTCTCCTACCCATTTACTCAGACAGTCAGCACCTTTCCTCATGAAAAATGCTACTCTCTTATCCCCTTGACTGCACTCATTGGCCAGTGCTCTAGCAACCAGAGTTTTTCCAGTTCCAGGTGGACCATAAAATAAACAACCTCTGTAAAAGAATAAGTATTATTTTAGCTATACATTAAAAAGTAGACTATTTAAACAAAATGAGAAACCAATTTCATGAATGCACTTCATTAGTGAATGAAAAAGTAAATAAGACAATGGAAATATCATTTCAATCCACAAAGCACAACTTAAAACCAGGGAATTAATACTGACACCACAAAATTAATATTGAAACTAAACAAAACTCTTTATTTGAAACATACTGTCTTTTATTAATTCATCATGCCCATATATTACCTTACCTTGCATAGAAGTCATGCTTAAAAAGAGCTGATAGTTTACTTTTGTAACATTATCAGGGGAAAGAAGAGCAGATTTCATCTACAGTCTTCGGTCTTCCGCATCAATAATGTAATACCAAAAGTTTTGCAAGAAAACATGTTGGGAATGAACAGGAGAGAAAGTAAGATAAAAGAAGAGAGAACTTAAAGAAATGGTAGTTGAGTGATAGGGACTAGGCCAATGTAAATAATTTAAAATAATTTTTGGTGACATCACTGCCATGGAATAACCTACAGCTTTTTCATATATTCCAAAGTTATTCACTACTCTTAAGATATAAATCTGAGAAAATGGGCTATACTCATAACTCTCAGTAGAAGTTTAAAAAGGCTGTAGAAATAGAACACGTGAGGGGTTAAATTCTACCAAAGTAATATGAAATTGATAACCAATTTCACATCATCAAATAACTGCTCTTGAAAAGAAACACTTAAGGTATATCCCAGAAAAACAGAAATGACAAAATAAAAGTAGCAGGAAAAAATCACAAGTGATGAATGAAATACATTAAAAGTTAAGAATGAAATATTAAAGAAAAAATAAGAAGAAATGGACATAATCAAATGTAAACACACACACACACAAAAGCAACTTTTAAGAAAACAATCAAACAAATGGAATAAACCATAGTGATTTTAACAATCTTATTTGTGAGACTTTTTTTTTTTTGAGGAAGATTAGCCCTGAGCTAACTGCTGCCAATCCTCCTCTTTTTGTTGAGGAGGACTGGCCCTGAGCTAACATCTACTTTATATGTGGGACGCCTACCACAGCATGGCTTGCCAAGTGGTGCCATGTCCACACCCGGGATCCAAACTGGCGAACCCCAGGCCACCAAAGCAGAACGTGTGCACTCAGTCTCACAGGGGCCTGTGAGACCATGTTAAAGAGGAATTAAGGATTCACACAAAGAGGAAGCAATGAGATGTTCATGACATTAACATTTGTGATAATGAAAACTAAATAGCCAGCAAGAGCAGAATCAATTTAATAAAACGTGATATATCCACATAATGGAATACTATTCAGTCATTAAAATGGAAAGGGAACATAACATGAAAATGGCAGGTTCACACTACCATATAGTTGATTTTTACTGGGGGTAATGTATGTTGTAAAGGAGAAATGAAGAGAAAAAATTGGGGGAATTTGTTGTGTCTTTCAAATTCACTAAATTAACTAGGTACTTCCAACATTTCCTGTAAGAAGTAAATGCTATTATTTAATATTAATATGCTTCTGATCTTTAAAATTTTAAAATTCACCAATGTTTAACTGTGATTAATTTATACTACATAACTTTTATAATGGAAAGGGAAAAAAGCTTACTAATTTAAAAAAGTTTACTTAAATCAATATTTCCATACAGGGTGATGCAGGGAGAAAAGCTGTATAAGGAAAAGGGAATCAGAGACTAGGGTTTAAAAAATGGGTTAATAACATATAAGAACTAGAAGAAAAAGGAAGAGGATAAATTATGGTGATATAAAAGTTCAAGAGTGGACTTCCAGGTAAACATGACAGATTGAGTATATGGTTTTGTCTGTGCTCTTCCCTTTAATTCTGCTTAAGTGCATAAAATGAACAAACTGAACAAAATGAGATGATAGCACTTGAGATATCCCAACAAAATTTTGCAAGTTAGAATGCAGATGACCTTAGCAGACCCGAAAAAGCAAAAAATCTAAAAAAAAGAAGCCCCCAGTAAGAAAGCTAATTTGCAAAATCCCTCACAGAATTTAGAGGCAACATATCTCAAGGCAGGAGTGAAAGGTGGGGTTGAAAACAGGAAAATGGAGTAAGACATTATTAAAGAACAGTGAGACGACCCTGATTCCCTTCCCCTACCCTGTGCAGGTAACTTGCTTGGACAGCTCACTTTCTGGTACAGAACAAGATGAGACACTGCAGGAATTAAATTAAAAACTCCATACTTAATGGTGGAGACTACTAACACTTCTCAGGTCTTCTGCTAAAACGCTGGCAGCCAGGCTTTCATAAGCTTCAGACAGAGACTGAAGGATTCACCTCTGGGATAAAACACCCCTAGATACTGACTTTGAGGACTTCTGGTGAAAGAATCAGCCCCACCAATTACCCTAAGGTGAGACCTACAAGTTAACAAACCCTACTAGTGAGATTTAGAAACATGTTTCACTCTTAAATATTAACAGAGAGTCAAGGATCACTAGACACTTAAGGAAAGCCTTGACTTAATATCAAGAGAGACCAAAACAAGAGAGAAAAGGTAAGAAGAATAGATTAATCTAGAATGTCCAACATTCAAATGACATGAATTGAGGGAAAAGAAAAATTGGAGTGGAAAAATTCCTCAAGAAGTGATACCAAAAACTTTCCCAGAAATCAAGGACATGTTTCCAGATTGTAAAGGTATAGCACAGTGAAGTGGAGGAGAGGAAAAAGACATATCAGTAGAGTGTGAGGTTATAGGACTGCTGCCAAAAATAAACAAAAATAACTTCCCATGCACTCTTTTTCTCAGGATATTTCTAGAACGTGCTCCTTCAAAACACAGCTATAAACCAAGAAGGTCTTACTTGAACCAAGGAAGTAGGGAACCCAGCACTGAAAGCAACATAAAAGGCAATTCCATAATGATGGGGATGGAAGTCCCAAGGCTTAGTTGTGCTACAAGACAACGAGCAACCAGTCCTGATGGAAGCAGGAGAAAAAGGCCTGAGGAAGATGTGTCCAGAAAACCAAGGAGCCAACAGATTACTTGATATGTTTAACTGTACAGAAAAGAGTTTTATAGTTCTAGCGAAGACTTTGTGGATGAATTGATAAGTATATATAAAACTAATTTAAAAAAACCCACAAAAAATAGACAAGTATTAAAGCTGAGGAGGCAAGAGGAGAGTTGTAAAAGAGAAGAAATGTAAGTCAATATACTACATATGGGTTAACTGTAAGAAATAGTTACACAGTCATAAAGCAAACACTGAAAACTGATTCAACAATTTTACATATGTATAAATAAACTATTGGGAGCGTATGAGGAAGCAAAAAAAAATGTGTAAATGTAAAAGATGGGGTAAGTAAAAGAGCCAAATAGTCACTATTCAGAGTTAGAAGTCTACAGATTGTGCCTAAAATAGAAAAAGCAGAAATTATAGTATAAACATATTATTTAGATATGTACATGTAAAGAACAGTTAAAGGATTGAAAGTAGTTGGCTCTAAGAAGTGTAAACCGAAACGGAGAAGCGTAGAGGAGGGACCACCACCATTTTTCTTTGTGAAACTTACAGTACTATTTATCTTTAAAATTATGCACATATACTACTTTGATACAAATTTAAAACTAAATTTTTAAAATGAAAGAAAAAAAGAGTATGTATGGGAGGAATTTCAATAAATGTATGAAAAGCCACAGAGAATGATTTTTTTTCATGGAGAACCAATTTTGAAACCACTATTCTTATTAAACACTGAGAAACTAAAAATATTCAAAACACCCAGGACCTTGCAGGAAAAGTGTAACAAATTACTGCAGACCTGAAAAATTTCAAGAGAGAAGCATTATCTTTCTGGACAATAGTAGCACAGCACAAATTTTGGCTAAAATAAAATGCATAGTTAAATTACCTTGGAGGTTGAATTTTGAATTTTTCAAAGACTTCTGGATAAAGTAAAGGAAACACCACCATCTCTTTTAGAGCTGCAATATGATTAGACAGGCCACCAACACTATCAAATCGTACCTGGTAACGAAAGGGAAACACTGACATTCTTGGATTTAGAGTCAAGATTAAAATGTCACTTCATCCCCAAGTATACCCAACCTGCACACAGTCAACTGAGTAAGAGTATTTTAGTTGTGGTCTGAAGATTCAAAAAAAAAGAAAGAAGGAAAAAAAGTCTGTAAAGATCAAAGTTTCTGATAAAATAATTGGCTTCTGTTTTAACTTTAAACTAAAAAGAACAATATTATAGTTCAAGCACACATCTCAAAACAGTACTCACTGAAGAATCCAGTTGCATTGGATCAACATCAGCAAGGCTTGCTCCAATTTTCATTCGATCTTTATAAATTCCTTTTAATTCATCCTTCCGAAAATTTAGTGGGAGGCACCTATTTGAAAAAAGATTTTGTTAAAAAAACATCCATCAATTCACCTTCCTCCCTAAATTCCATGTTAGAATACGGACATTTTTCTTAAGAATTAAAAAAATAATTAAATTTCAACTGGAGCGATCTTGAGATTACATAATTCAACTTTCTCATTTTGTTCATAGGTTGACAACTTAAGCATTAGAAATGTTTATATCTGAAGCTTTATTATTAAAGATACACAATCAAATGAAAATACCAGTTTTCAAGATGCCACAGCACGATAAAGTACTTCATGGTTGAAAATGCAGACAGTATCAACATTCATTACAATGACTGTGTCTAACATATATAGAGTTTACCACTTGCCAGTCATTGTTTTAGTTTTAGGTGCTTTTACATGTATTAACTCATTAAACTCTCCTAACAGTCTTATGAAGTAGGTATTATTATATCCCCTATTTAAAGAAAACTGAGGCACAGAAAGGTTAACTAAAATGCCCAAGGTCACACAACTAGTAAGTGCAGATCCAAGAATCAAGCCCAAGCAATGTGTCTCCAGACCTGCTACAATACCTCTCAGCAAAATATTCATAGTCCACCAGCATTTGGATCCATATCAATCCTCTCAAGCAAGAATGAATCACTACTTTCCAAATACTTTCCAAAACAGTTACAGTAGGTTACAAAGACTACACCTAGAAGAGCCTGCTTGTTTTATAGACAGAAGAACGACAAGTGCTTATGTTAGAGATTAAGATATTTGTAACAGAATGACTAAGCAAAGACTGACTGGTGCAGCTGAACACAAGTAAAAGCATACCACGCTCACCCCAAGTGACGATTCTCGCTAGCCCCAAGTTCCATGAGGAATTTATACTGTGCAATGTAAGATGGACAAGTTTTCAATTGCAGTTTTTAAAAGGGTATTTCTGGGGCAGGCCCCATGGCCAAGCGGTTGGGTTGGCCACTCTGCTCCGGTGGCCCAGGGTTTCGCCAGTTCAGATCCTGGGTGCGGACATGGCACTGCTCATCAGGCCACGTTGAGGCAGCATCCCACATGCCACAACTAGAAGGACCCACAACTAAAATATACAACTATATACTGGGGGGATTTGGGGAGAAAAAGCAGGGGAAAAAAATAAAGGGTATTTCTTAAATAATTCTTCATAGAAATATAACCTCATAATATAAAATCCGCAAGTTTTCTACGAATGAAAGAAAAGAAAAATCCAAGTTGTCTAAGTATACAGTTTTTGGATGATCTAACCCTCTGCTGTCCAATAGAAATGAAATACACGCAAAAAAGGTAATTTTAAATTTTCTATTAGCCACACTAAACAAAGAAAAAAGCAAAATTAATTTTAATATTTCACTTGTCCAAATATATCCAAAATATTATCAACATGAAAAATCAGTATTTTAGAAATTGAGACATTTTACATTCTCTTTTTTTGTATTAAGTCTTTGAAACACAAGAGTGTATTTTTTTACAAAAACTTAGTGTATCTCAATTCAGACTAGGTACATTTCAAGTGCTCAAGAGCCACATGTGGGTAATGGCTACCATAATGGACAGGGTAGATCTAACATGATAGAAGAACAGATACAAAAAGCAGTTGGTTCGCATGCCCCTTCAATTATCATGTTCTAATTGCTTCATGAAGCATTATTTTCTACCCTAAGAATGCTATATTACTAGAATCCAAGCACTGCCTTTTCATTCACTTACCCACATCTGTAAAATGGGAATAATCCTTGCCCTATTCTTCATATAATTACTGTGAAAATCAAATGAGTTGATTAGTATATATGTACTAATACTACAAGGAATTTTGAAATGAGCAAACCCTTCAATATTCTTTAACAGTTCTACAATAAAAAGTATTATTATTATAAATAGAAAAAATACTTGAAATGAAAAAAAGTTATCTCCTTAAGTCAGTGTTTACCAAACACCATTTTGGGCAGATAATGGTTGTGCAAGAAAACATATGTCCTGTTATTAGTTTCAACTGTAGATCTCAAACTAGAAGTCATTCTAAGTTTACACACTAAACTGTTGTGTAATTCTTTAATCAAACTGTACCTATTTCCCAATTATTCAGCTTTCTCACCACTTAAATAAAATAGCTGGTAGTTTTGAAAGGCATCACTATGGGACCTACCTGTTGATAGCTCTATTACGGCTCCTTTTTCTTCGCCTCTCGAAGTGCTGCTCATCTTCAGAAGAGGAAGATGAAGTAGAGTCACTACTGTGGATTGCATGCCGCCGCCTAAAGTATAGAGAAAAACTGAAATCATGATGGAGGACGACAGGGAAAAAAAGGCGTAAGACGCAAACATCAGAAATACCTAATATCCACAAAGGTTTATCATAAAATCAATATATTTCCTGAACCAATGAAGTAAGCTTGTTGGCTGAATCTTTTGAAAGGCATAAAATAAAAGACTTGGATAGCTGAGAGGAAGGGAAAAAGAGTCAAGGGGCTGTGATAGAGTCAACCATCAAATGTTCACTAAGACAGGATATGGTCCAGGCAGAGTGACTTCTTAGTCTTAATATAAATCAGTTATCCTCAAAGAGAAAGATGGAATAAAGAGGGTATCATAACCTTTGAGACTGTAATTTTAAAAAGTATTTTCCAATATTATACTATATATAATTTCACATCTGAAAGCAATCACCTATTTTCAAGTGTCAACCTTAAAGGGAGAACATCAGAATTGGTTTTTTTAACTGTTTTTTAAAAAAGATTTTATTTTTTCCTTTTTCTCCCAAAGCCCCCGGTACGTAGTTGTGTATTTTTAGTTGTGGGTCATTCCAGTTGTGGCATGTGGGACACTGCATCAGCATGGACCAATGAGTGGTGCCACGTCCGCACCCAGGATTCGAACCAGTGAAACCCTGGGCTGCCGAAGCAGTGTGTGCGAAATTAACCACTGCCACTGGGCTGGTCCCGAGAATTTTTATATAAACAAAAAAGGAGCAAGAAGGGTTAAAAAAAAATTCTAGGGGGCCAGCCCGGGTGGTGCAGCAGTTAAGTGCACACGTTCCACTTCTCAGCAGCCTGGGGTTCGCTGGTTCGGACCCCAGGTACGGACATGGCACCACTTGGCAAGCCATGCTGTGGTAGGCATCCCAGGTATAAAGTAGAAGAAGATGGGCACGGATGTTAGCTCAGGGCCAGTCTTCCTCAGCAAAAAAGAGGAGGATTGGCAGTAGTTAGCTCAGGGCTAATCTTCCTCAAAAAAAAAAAAATTCTAGGAAACAGTGAGGAATAAGATGGCCTTTTATCTATAGTATATCATCAACTTTAAATTCACAACTGCCACTTAACAGCTGTGTAAATGTGGATGAGTTACTCAACCCACGTAGGCCTCAATTTTCTCCCTTACAAAAAAGGATAAAAATATCATCAAGCTGTTAGGCTGCTTGTTAGTATTAAATAAGATACAAAGCAATACAAATGTTTAAAATTTTTACTTTATTTTTTTTAAGATTTTATTTTTCCTTTCTCTCCCCAAAGCCCCCAGAACATAGTTGCATATCTTGTTTTTTTTTTTGAGGAAGATTAGCCCTGAGCTAACTACTGCCGGTCCTCCTTTGTTTTGCTGAGGAAGCCTGGTCCTGAGTTAACATCCGTGCCCACCTTCATCTACTTTCTATGTGGGATGCCTACCACAGCAAGGCATGCCAAACGGTGCCATGTCCTCACCTGGTATTCGATCAGGCAAACCCTGGGCTGCCGAGGAGCGGAATGTGCCAACTTAACCGCTGCGCCACCGGGCCAGCCCCCACAGTTGCATATCTTTAGTTGTGGGTCCTTCTAGTTGTGGCATGTGGGACACCACCTCAGCATGGCTCGATGAGCAGTGCCATGTCCACACCCAGGATCTGAACCAGCGAAACCCTGGGCTGCCAAAGTGGAGCGGGCAAACTTAACCACTCGGCCATGGGGCCGGACCCTAAAAAATTTTTAAATCACTTCTACGTTTGGACAGTGGCAAAACACCCACAGGAAAAACAAAGAACCTGGCTGGAAAACCCTTTAATCATTCTATTGGCTCAGGGTCTAGAGCTTTTCCTGAGTCAGAGTGCAATCATGGTAAGTAGGTATTTCCAAAAATATAAAAGGTTCACAATCTACTATCTGCATAATGTAGGTTGAGAATCTTGTACCTAACAATTCTGAAAACAAGTTTTTCCATTATTCACTTAGCAGCAAAACATGATCTAAAATGTCATAAAGGCAATTCATAGTCTTTATTTGTCACACAGACTACAATCACTCATATATTTTGCTATAGAATATATCTGACTACGAAGTGCTGGCCTAGACACCCCTAAGACGTTAATATTACATATTATGTATGTTGCATGTTACCTTTGTAAGTCCCCTCCCCCCACAAACAAAAAATCTGAATTCTGAAACACAAATGGCCCCAAGGGTTTTAGATAAGGGGTTGTGAAAACACAAAATTAAGTGAGAAAATAATCTTCCACCATCCACCTACCCAAACACACCCAAGACCATTTTTGTCAGCAGCCTGAAACTAAAACTATCTAGTACAAGTCTGCAATTTTATATGAAGACATTTAATATTACCATTAATATTTCAAAGAGATTCTAACCTGTTATCACATAATTCACATAATTGTATGTGAATTCACTATGTAGCCACATAATTAACACTAACTTCACAATTAATAAAAAGAACATTTTGTGAGTGCTTCTTGTACCAGGTGCTTGACATATTATCTCACTTAATTTTAATTAAAACTTTGGACAAGTACTTATTATAGGCTCATTTTACAGTCAGGGCCAATGTGGCTCATGGCTTATGTAACTTGCTCAGAATTAGTCAATGATGGCGTCAGAATTCAAATTTATGTCTGCCTATTCCCAAAAACCACATGCTATACAGTACTACACTGGTAATCTCCAGTTGTTTACTTCACAAACCAACCAAGTTATAAGCCAACAACAAAACCTTGTAGACTGACAAAGTTTCCAATGTTTCACTTGCAAAGTAAGGATTATTTTTAAACATGAAAGTACAGTTACAATAACAAACACATACAACACTTAATATGTGCCAGATATTGCTTTAAATGCTTTACATGTATTAAATCATCTAGTTCTCACAATACCATGAGATAGGTGCTATCATCCTCATTCTATGTATCAAAAAACTGAAGCACAGAGAGTTTAACTAACTTGCCAAGGGTCACTCATAAGACATAGAGCTGAGCTCGCAACCCAGGCTGTCCTAGCATGGGTCTAGGTTATTTATAAGCACTCTATTCTGTAGAAAGGCCATTACTTCAGTTTTTAAAAGATCCTAAACACACATAAACAATTTCACTCATTTTTTTTCATTTTACTAAAAACTTTTGAAAAATCTGGCACGAAGAAGAACTGGACCAGCACTTTGAACCTAACCAAAGCATCTAGAGTTGCCAGTTGAAAGAGGTAAGGAGCACTTTGGAAAACTGGTGAAGCAATTGTGCTATTGTCACCTTCTTGTTCAAAGGGACTAGAAAGTCCAGAAACTACAGACTGAAGCTAAAGAATAAACCTTAGATGACCAGAGGTTAGCAATCCTAAGCAAGAAAAGCTTGCTCAAAGGCAGCATTCCTGAAGTTCTTCTATGATAAGTATGCCAAAAGACCTTTGGAAGATCCTGCACTGTGGCTGCAAGACTTCGTGACCATTTGCCATGGATACTAAGAGCACTATTCAAATGATTCTTCAGAAGTGTGCTTTGTTTCCATTGCTTAAGTAGCTGAAGTAGAACATCAACTATAAACAGAAGCTGGTCTCTTCAAGAAAAAGTAAAGAGGCTAAGCAAAATGACTACCACTAAGGTTGTTAAAAGGGATGAGAT
The DNA here is from genome assembly GCF_021613505.1 of Equus quagga. NCBI lineage: Eukaryota > Metazoa > Chordata > Mammalia > Perissodactyla > Equidae > Equus > Equus quagga. Next base: position 17,833,234 of record NC_060282.1, on the reverse strand, counting down.
GTTCACACCACCTTGGCAAGAAAGTTAATAACATAAAAAAGGTGTAAAGAGCTATATTCAGGGCCAGCCCCAGTGCCCTAGTGGTTAAGTTTGGTGCGCTTTGCTTCAGCAGCCTGGGTTCAGCTCCCAGGCATGGACCTATATCACTCATCAAGGGCCATACTGTGGCGGCAGCTCACATACAAAGAGGAAGACTGGCAACGGATGTTAGCTCAGGGCAAAGGTTCCTCAGAAGGCAAAAAAAAGGGCTATATTCAAAAGGTCAGGTAATACAAGTGTTAGTAAAGATGTGCAGAAACTGGAACTTTCATACATTCTTTGTGGGAATGTAAAATGGAGCAGCCACTTTGGAAAATAATCTGGCAATTCCTCAAAACGTTAAACACAGCTAGTATTTGACCCAGCAACTCCACTTCTAGGTGTATACCCAAGAGAAATGAAAAAGACATGTATGAAAAGTTGTACACAAATGTTCACAGCAGCATTATTCATAATAGCCAAGAAGTGGAAACAACTCAAATGTCTATCAACTGATAAATGAATAAACAAAATATGGTATATATTTATACAATGGAATCTTCTTTTGCACTAAAAGGGAATGAAGAGCTGATACCTGCCACAATGTGCGTGAAGCTTGAAAATGTTACACCAAGTGAAAGAAGTCAGTCGCAAAAGATTCCACTTATGTGAAATTGTTCTGAAAACGCTTCTGAAATTGATTGTGGTGATAGTTGCACAACTCTGTGACTATATTAAAAGCCATTGAATTGTACAGTTTAAATGAATGAACTACATGGTATATATGAATTATATCTCAATAAAGTTATCAAAAAGAAAAAGAAAAAGTAAAAGTCTTAAAGGGCTTTATCAAAACCAACACCAAGAAGGTCATTAAGTCAAATAATGTGACTCAGGGTACAGCTTAAATCTCTTAGTTCATACTTAAATTTAAATGTGTCAGAATCTTCTACTAGTCTATGAGATCCAAGGGTAGGAATCCTGGCTTAATCATTTTTATATCCATAGTGTTTGGCACATGGTAGTATTCATACATTTGTTAAATAATTGGAGGGCAAAAAAATCCTGTACCCAAGGAGCTATGCAACAATGTGAGACACTTTCCATAGGGAAAGAGTAGACTGTGAACCAGATATGGAACTTGAGCACCAAAGTGACAAAGAAAATTCCAACCTGCTGTAAGATACATTGTAGGTGACAAGTGTAGAGGCAGTCAATCAAGTATGTTACTTCCAGAAATATAAATCCATTAAAGACGGGAGAAGAAATTAAATCTCAAAGTAACTGCCCGTCTCTCACTTCTGCTGGATCACACAGAGGCCTGTCCCTTGAGTCAGGCTACCCAGACAGCTGCCCTGAGCCCCATGCTTCGTGGGGATTCCACGGAGCACTAAACCTTACTCTCCTTTTCAGAAGACTATTAAATTTCACTAGTGAAATGTCAGTCTTTAACAACATTCTAAGGGTCCTATGAAAAGTAAGAACAGTTCAACCTCTTTCCAGTGCAATTCATCTTGGGCAGGTTGACAAGTTGAGTTTGCCTTCCTGATCCTCTATCCTTCCAGGTCGTGCTTGTGTGAAAAGGGATGATGAAACAAGAAATCCAGAATGTACATTTGTAGTTTTGACACTCTGAAAATGAAATTAAAAGACCCAGAGACACAAGTAGTAGTTCATGTATTTCCTAAAAGAGAGGAATTTCTCAGCACCTATGAAGATGTCACCTTCCATGACCAAAAGATGAAGAGATAGTTTGCTTCTAAGAGGAGAGATGCAAGAACAGTTCAAATAGCTGAAGTCTCATAGGACTTTACTCTTACTTCTGAGCAAACTAATAATGTTAGGAAGAAAGTACCATTTCCCACATCAGTGTCATTTCTTTCCTGCCTTTTTCGTCTTCAAGAAGCTCTCTTATTAAAGAACTACTATAATGCTTCTATTACCCAGAAAGTTCTAACGCATCAGAAAACCTTTTATTACTTGGGAGAATGAGGAAATAACAAGAATTACCTCTTTGGATTTAAATATGACAGACAAGCAACAAGCGTTGGGATGTAGAAGGAATAGTAACCCACGATTTGAATAGTCAAAGAAAATTAATATTTCCTACTTTATAAAATAAACAAATCAAAAAACACATCCAGAAAAGGATGGTCAGAGTCATGAGAAGTCTAGAAGTTACGTAACTTATAATATTTATTATGGTAGGAAAATATGTCCATGATAGCGAAGACAAGGCTAAACCGCTATTTTAACTTAATGTAAAGATTAAATGAAACAGTCTGTAAAATGCTTAAGACCAAGCCAAAAATCAAGTAAATACTGAAGCAAAGATAGCTCTATTACTAAAGTGTGGAACAAGTGGAATAAACTACCTTATCACAGTAGTTACTAACAATTCCTATTAGTGGAAGCAAAAGCAAAAACATCAGTGGTAGTGGGGATTAGAGCACTAAAGGCACAGAGCTAACTCTCCCAAATACATGATTCTAAAATTCCATCCTGATACATCCAATCCTAGGATTCTAGAATCCTGTCCTAACATAGCCACAATTATGTTGTCACAAATCAATCACTATTTCAGAACCAAACCTGTTCATTCGTTTACAATAAGGACTTCTTGGTCCTGCAGAAGATAATCGATATCTTGGTCTTGCAGGAGAAGCTGGGCCACTATAAAATATGTTGGGCTTTCTCTGGTGACGAGGTTCTAAAAAAAAGAATTATAACTACATGACATATAAGTATGTATGAAGACAGTTTTGCTCTTCACCTATATACTTACAAAAGTGCTGCCTTCCATGAAAATACTACTACGTATCTACTATGGAATATTTTACTGTTCATGTTTTAAATAATTTATGTCTGTAAGGTTGCTGTTGAAAATATGTATAGCACAGACACTAACCAACCAAAACATACACTGGCCATAAACAACCATTATGATTATACTGATGCATAACAGCTGATTATTAGCCCCCAGGTATATGCTCATAAGTACTAAGGCACAACTTTTAACATAAATCAAAAGCAGTCTTATTTTGCAGACTGACAAAATAAATTAAGTACAAAGTTATGAAATCTAAAGACATACACGAAATTTCAAAATAGCCCAATTATTTGCTTTGGTCAAGGCTAACATTTAACTTTCTTTGGCATAACTTCTTGTACATTTAGGATAGGTTAAGAAAGACAATAGCCATGAGTGTTCTGCAAACATGAAAAATAATAATAATAGAGGAAAGGTAGTAAAGATAAAGGTAATACAATTATATCACCTGGAAAAAATATATATAGCACTTACTTTCCAATGGAGCCTGGTAGTAAACAGTAGCTTTTCTCTGTCTAAGATAATATCGTTTCTGATTATCTTCTTCTCCATCTTCTTCATCTTCATCATCATCATCATCTTCATCATCATCTTCATCTTCACCATCATCTTCATCATCATCTTCATCTTCACCATCATCTTCATCTTCTTGGTCTTCACCCTCTTCAGATGATTCTACAATTAAGAAACATTTACTTTCAGAAGGACACTCACCAAAATGTTAACAATCTCTAACATGGGAAATAAAGAAAGACACCCTCCTTTAAAAATTTATCTACTCCTACATTGTTCATAGAAAGAATCTGTAATTCTTTTGCAACATTAAATGAAGATTTTTAAAAATCAAGTAAAAAATTGTAGAATTAAAAACAACTAGAGGAAGGGAAAGATGAAAGTAGAGAAAGAAGTTTAAAGGCTACTGTAAGTACCAAACTAAAGTTTATGGTATTACTGCTAATTTCATTAATATAGGTGACTATACTTAAGCTTCCAGGTTAATGCAACCTCTAGACAAATTTGAGTATCTACACACTTAGTTTTTGCCTTTTAAACTTAAGTTTGACATTCTATCCAGCCCTTCTGGCTGTCACTGAGTTAGTTACATGCAGCATAAATCAATCTACTTATGATAATGTAAAATACCCTTACCAAACATTTAAAATGCATTTCAGAAAACTGGTTTCACTCAAGAAAAGTTCTAATAAATTACAGTACTAAGTCCTCAACAGAATAGCACAACTTAATTTTAATTACCTTTTAACTAAAATATGTAGAGATATATATGTGTTGTCTGTAAATGTATTACACAAGCAAACCAATTTTATTTGATTTAGAATTGTTGATTTCAAGTAGTTTCCCAAACAAAACATACTATCCTTCTAAGCTCTCCCTTGTCTTCACTTTTTTCTTTTAAATTATGACCAATTCTCTGATCTCTCACAAACTACCATAAATGTCACAGCTTCTGAATAAAAAGGCTATATCCTACTAAATTAAAAGTACTGAAATTCAAACCCAGAAGACAGAAGAAAAGAAAAAACTAACCCACACTGCCTTCTTGATTGTCAGTTGTTTCCTCATCAGTTCTTTGAATATCTTTTTGTTTTCCTCTTGTATACATATTAAGATTCCCCTAAAAATGTTTAAATAAAAGTGATTAAACATCTAGTATATTTATAAATAAAAATACAGTAGGATCTTCCAATCTTGCTTAATTATGAAGATATTTTCAGCTATAAATGCTTACAACTCCAGCAATAACTAGTGACTGATCAAACAAATGCTGAACAAAATGAATAATTTAACCAAAAAATGGACAGGTATGTAAGAAAAGGTTAAACTGGAGATTAAACCATCCCCTTAACGGAAGAACATATTTACTTCTTCTGTTTCATTAAATACTCCCAAGTCTTCAAGTTCTCTCATTCGCTGTCTACGCATCTTCTTCATATCATCCATTTTTTGAAGTACAGCTTCAGCAGTGCTTTAAAAAAATTGACATAAATATAAGCTAAAATTATAAAAGAGTAGTATATTTTTAAAAACAATTTTTCTTCCATTGTACTCTTTGAGTGTTGGGGTGTTAAATATCTCTATAAATAGCATTGATTTACTTGTGTAAAAATATTTTTAAAATTTTTTCCTAAGAATTTAGGTACATACTGTATACAGAACCATTACAAAGTCCTCTAACAATCATTCTCCGTTACACTTTACACAAACTGAATGCGTTAAATATTCACACTATTCAAAATTTATGATCCCGCCTCAACAAAAGGTTTTTGCCAGATAAATCATCTTACAATGTAAATAATTTTTACTTACTTTGTTATAAGTTTGTCAAACAGCACAGACTGGTTCACAGTACTATAACGACTTCTAATCCTACAACTGCGGCGAACTTCAACATCACCATTCTCTTCATGCAAGTGTTCTGTAGTCTGAACAATGTTCCTAGTCCTCAATGACCGAGTAGTTGGAATCACTTTGTCTTTACAGATGTGTACATAAAAATAATGAAAAGATTTGAAATAACAGCATTTATGAAATAATTCTAAAATGAACAATTAAATAGCTACACTTTCATATAACAAAATTTTAGTATCTCGAACTTACCTTTCTTAAAAATATTAGAAAACAAAAATAATGTTACAAGAAACACAGTATATACTTACCATATGATCCAGCAATTCCACTCTCAAGAGAAAAGGGAAGATATATAATACAAAGATTTGTACACAACTGTTCAAAGCAGTTTTGTGATAACCCCAAACTGGAAACAACACAAACATCCATCAAAAGATGAATAAACAAATTGTGGGAAACAACCTAAGTGTCCATTAATGGATGAATGTGATGAAGAAGATGTGAAATATACACACAGCAGAATATTATTCAGCTGTAAGAATGACATCTTACCGTTTGCAATAACATGGATGGACCTTGAGGGCATTATGCTAAGTGAAATAAGTCAGACAGAGAAAGACAAATACAGTATGATATCACTTACGTGTGAAATCTAGAAAAGCTGAACTCACAGAAACAGAGAATAGAACAGTGGTTACCAAGGAATGGGGGTTTGAGGGAAAAGGGGAGATGTTGGCCAAAGAGTACAAATTTCCAGCTGTAAGTAAGTTCTAGGGACCTAAGGTACAGCATAGTGATTACAAGTAATAATAGTGTATTATACACTTGAAAGTTGCTAAGAGAATAGATCTTAAATGTTCTCACCACAAAAAACAAATGGTAATTATGTGACATGATGAAGGTGTAAGCCAAAGCTATGGTAGTAATCATTTTGCAATATATAAGTGCATTAAATTAATATTTGTTGTACACCTTAAACTTTCAATTATATTTCAATAAAGCTGTAAAAAAAACAAAACAAATTGTGGTATATCCATTTAGTGGAATACTACTCAGTAACAAAAAGCAACAACATGGATGATACTCAAGGTAATTTATGCTGAATAAAAGCCAGACAAAAAAGAATGCATGCTGTATAATTCGATTTATAGAAAACTCCAGAAAAACGGAAACTAATCTATAGTGACAGAAAGGAGATCAGTGGTTGCTCAGGAATCTTAGTGGGTAGAGGCCACGGAGAGAAGCAAGAGGAGCCAGGAGGCATTATAAAAGGGCCTGAGGAAATTCTGGGAGGTGATGGTTATCTTTACTATCTTATTGTGGTGATGACTTCATGGCATATACTTATGTCAAAACCAAAAAATGTGTACACTTTAAATATGGACAGTTTCTTGTATGCACCTCAATACACCTATAAACAAAATATTAATTACATGTTTTTAAAATGTGGAAGGCCTTTAACATTACTTACCTTCTTTGCACTCTTCTTTTTTTTTATCAGCCTGCTGTCTGGCCAACTGCCTATATGAGAAAAATACATTACATAATTCAAAATAATTTTAAATCCTACATTTCCTAATACTCCAAACTATGACAAAAAGTTAAATCAGTATGGAGAGTAAATACTCGTAGCTACCTAAAAACCTAAAAAACAGCTTCAGAATATCTATGCTTGTATAATATAAGTTACAGTTAAACAGTCTGAGAACCTAAACAGAATTAATCTTACCTAAACAGGAAACGAAATCCTTAGCCTAAGTGTTTAGGTATAATTGAACTAAGCATTGAGCAAAAACAAGTCAATGTGTTTTATGCCATAGGGATATAATGGTCCCACATCATTGAGGAATTTATAACTATAAACAAAACTAATGTCCCTTAGTGACATGTTAATTTCCTTCTAAGAACATTTGCTGGCCACAGTCTTTACACGACATGCATTAACATGTACACGTAGAAACAATCCCATTTATGAATCAGATGTCCTACCTACAAACTGGCAGACAGAATCTACTGAATCGGAAAGGTTTAAAAAAAGGTACCCTACCCTTACCTTTTTCCAAAATTCCACTGAGCAAACAAAATAGTTATGTCTTATTAACTTATTTTTAAGGATTTAATTTTCCATACTTGGATAGGCTATACCTATTAAGCAACCCATGTATCAGGCTATTTGCAACTGGGCTGGTTTTACATGTGAAATTTCAAATGTGATACTTTAAAATAAAAAGAAACCATCTTATCCAGAAGAGTTAACTGATGCATCCTCATAACAATGTAAGTCATCACTAATTCCTTCCCTTTCTTGGAACACAGATAAGAACCAAGAGCAAAATCAAAACCCTTGGAGCAATCCATCTACAGGTGAAGGCCTAGTTTGTTCACAGGCTCATAGACTTTTCTCATAAAGGAGCCTCTGCCTATATACCATGTATGTCCACACTTTTATAAACCAGGCCTCTGTTAAGATGGTAGGGACACAATGACTAAAGCAGTGTTTTTCTTTTTTTTTGCCTGTAGGGGAAGTGGGGGCACCTTTTCCCTTTGCAAGGGTTGATAAACTTTTTCTTAAGTGGATAGTAAATATTTTAGGCTTGTGAGCCATAAAGTCTGTGTTACAACTACACACACAACCCTAACACTGAAGTGGAAAAGCAGTCACAGACAGAATGAATGGGCATGGCTGTATTCCATTTACAAAAACAGGTGGCTGGACTTCTGTTAACACCTGCAAATCTGACGAAAGCTATCGATCTCTTCTCCCTAGAAAACTGCATATACACATACAAGTTTAAACATTATTTTGGAGGTTTCATGTGCCCCCTGAAAACCATGATTACTGGACTCTAGTTAAGAACCCTAGCACCAAAGAAATACAGATTTTGCCCTCAAGGCATAGTTACTCAAATCTTTCTGTTTAACAGTCTTGGTCCCCTTGTTTTTGAGCCCCAAATAGCTTGAAAACAAAGTGGGGGGAAAACACAGGAAGGAAGGAAGTAAAGAGATTACTTCAGTCAGGCAAACTGGCAACAGCAAAAAGGGTCACCCTAATAAGAAACAGGAAAACTACACAAAGCAGAATTCAAAAATATTAAAGGCCACTTTACATAATTCTTATACAAAGAGATCCTGATGTTATCATTATATAAAATAATAAATAGTCCCTGTAATAATGATCTGAATACAGAGATTTTTTTTTAAGATAGGAATTCTTCTCCACAGAAGACATACAAATGGCCAATAAGCACATGAAAAGATACTTAACATTATTAACCATCACGGAAATGCAAATCAGAACCACAATGCAATACTTCACACCAATTAAAATGGCTAAAACCAAAAAGAGAGACTATGACAAGTGTAGGCGAGGATGTGGAGAAACTGGAACCCTCACACATTGCTGGTGGGAATGTAAAAGGGTACAGCTGCTTTGAACCAAAGTTTGGCAGTTCCTCAACATTAAAACAGAGTTACTATTTGACCTAGCAATTCTACTCCTAGGTATATACCCAAAAAAATCAAAATCATACGTCCACACAAAAATTTGCACACCAATGTTCATAGCATTATTTATAATAGCCAAAAGGTAGAAACAATCCAAATGTCCATGAACTAATGAGTGGATGAACAAAATGTGATATATTCACACAATGGAATCTTATTTGGAAATAAAATAAAAAGAATGAAGTGCTGGCAAGATATTCTAATACAGACGAACCTTCAAAATATTGTACCAAATGAAAGAAAAAACAGTTTCTTTTTGGAGTGACGAAAATGTTCTCAAATTAGATAGTAGTGATGGTTGCACAATATTGTGAATATTCTAAGACCACTGAATTACACTTTAAAATTATGAATTTTATGATATGTGAATTATATCTCAATAAAGTTATTTAAAAATAATTGAAAAGGTAGGAACTGAATATATTTTAGAAGGAATCTAATTAAAAAATATCAAGTCACTCATCTTTAAATCCAGATTAAAAAGCACTTATTTTAATACACTTCTTTAATACTTTTCAAGCATAAAGCCCAGCACAATGTTTCACAAACTTGAAATAATGTACACATCCTTCTAAAGGTAAAAACTTACAGGACTTCCAACATTAATTCTTTTATGTCTATCTATAAGCCAAACTAGATATAAATTCATTTATGTTTTATACAATAAAACCAACCACCAACAAAAATATTAATACAACATGAGGTTTTGCTGAAACAAAACAGCCATTTGCTGCGTGAATGTGGTGCTGACTGCTATCAATTTCTCTTGAGTTTGGTATGTTATGTATCCTGTTTGCTGCGTATTGTGATGATTCAATTCATATACTTCTCTTTATCTGAAGTGCTCTAAACCTTCATTTGAACAGCTTGTCATAACATCACATCACGTGGCTTTCTCTTAGAACAGACATGTCATTTATGTATTATGGTCAGATTTTGTTATCTCACGAACCTGAGATAACTAAAGCAGTATTACTTGGTGCCAATTTAGTTGTAAAAACAAATGTAGGGCCTGGAATTTTATGGCTGTTCTCTGTAGGGTAGCAATTTAGATGACCCAGAATATTTATTTTTTTCTTCAGATCATACAATAAACTTGAAAATTCTCACAGAGAATTCATGGCCCACTCCCCCCCACCCCAAGAAGACTTCAAGGTTCAGAAATACTGGGGTAGCTTAAATTGTATTTCACTGATTCTAAAAGTTGTACATTTCTCCCATTTTAATGTCTCTGAAATTGGGATGTCTTATAAGAGATGGCATGTTGTAGTTTAACTTTCACTACTTTTTCTTTTTTACCATCTTATAAAATAATTTTGTACGTTTCAACTGCTGTTATCTTGGATTCCCTGAAATACAACAGTAAACACTCCATAAATAATGGACGAAATAAGATGCAAATTTAAAAATATATAATAAAAGACCAAGTAACTGAAAAAGAAACACTAATGCAAAACTTAAAAGGGCATAACCTCACTTATCTGGAAAGCCTGCTACACAAAATCAAAATCAAAATCTAAATTCTGTTTAAGAGTACGAGAGTTCTCAGGTCTGGCCTTCTAGCCAAGTGCTTAAGTTTGCGTGCTCTGCTTCGGTGGCCCAGGGTTTTGCTGGTTTGGTTCGTGGGTGTGGACATGGCACCATTCACCAGGCCATGCTGAGGCGGCGTCCCACATAGCACAACCAGAAGGACCTACAACTAGAATAGACAGCTATGTACTGGCAGGCTTTGATGAGGAGAAGACAACCAAGGGGGAAAAAAAAAGAAGAAGAAGATTGGTAACAGATGTTAGCTCAGGTACCAATCTTAAAATTAAAAAAAAATCCGGTAAACATATAAAAAAAAGTAGGAGAGTTCTAGTCTTCTAAGTCATGAGCAATTTATGAAAAGAATTAATGTAAAAACAATTATTTCATCAAACAAATTTTATTCTAATTGGCACTTCCTCCCATTTATGTTAGGCCCACCAAAGTGGGGGAAAAAGTGAAGGTTTTGAGCTAATTAAACTTAGATTTAAATCTGTCCTGAACCAAACAAACCCAACTTGCATGAACTACCTACTTAATTCACTGAAACTAACTCCTGGAGTATTAAAATGGAATTCATGCTACCTACCTCATGCTTCTTGGGAAACAAAGTTTAAATATGTATAAAACATCTAGTCTCATTAGACATGTCAAAAAAACCCCACATTCTGCCTCTACGTGAAGACTGCTTTATAAGCACACCAACACAGAGAAATTCAAGAGAGACTCAGAACTGATGAAAAACTTGGTAGCAAGCAATCAGAAATATAACTACTATTTTGAATAAAAGCTCTAGACAGACTACGAAACAGAACCACATATCATAAGAAAGTTACAGTCACAGGCTCTTTAGATACTCAAGTACTTAAGAGACCTGATCCCGTATCAACCAATCTTGTTAGCTGCATTCACGCACATCAAAAACATCATCTTTGGACAATAAAAACAAATCCGACTGTGTACATATTACATTTTTAATTCAATAATATTCACTTGTGGTAATTTCACTTAAATAAATAACATTTTACAACCCTGAAATCTTGATGACTGGCCAAGAATACACTTAAAAATCAAATGCAAATTCTAAATTATTACTTTAAAACTATTTTAAATTAGCATTCAACCATCTTGTATTACCTTGTAAAATGCCTGCTATTAGCATGTTTCTCCGTTATTTCCATATTCTTTTCAAAACTAGAACCTGAAGAATTCTGTGCATTTTTTCTCAAAGATCTTAAAGCACGTGTCCGGTGGTAGGTTTCAACTTCCTTAACTGAAGACCCATCCTTTAAGAAAAATTAAGAAAGCCATCTAAGTTTTTCTTTAGTCAAAATTCCCAAGTTAAACTCCTCCTAGGAGTTTTCTCTGATTATAAGTTTGTAACAACTGCTATTTGTGCAGAATCATTTTGCATCTCTCTAGGGAGCTACGAAAGTTAATATTTAGAATAAATAATCATTTTATGATAAATATTAGCAATGTCTATGAAATGGCTAATATATTTATTTATGAACTATTATGAATAGTTCTATTTCATAATAAGTTGTCTAGAGTTTAGTTTTCCACTAGTGATAAAAAGTTGTAATAGTCCATAACAGTAAGTACACCTTTATTTTAAGGCTACAGAAATTAGAAAGATACACACACCATTCGTTGTCTGCCATGCAACCACTGGCAGCAACCTTAAAATAACTGGACCATCAGAATTGTAATTTTGGCTTGGATGACAAAAAGGAGTTATTACTATCTATTTCACCCAGATAATGAAACAACTGAATTCAGAGACTGGCTTTAGGTAAGTTAATCTGTTGTAAAACCACAGAAACTCCATGTAACTTTATTTTTGCTCAATAGACCGGAGGTTCTCTAAGTCAGTGGGCTGCTTTATGAGCTACAGAGGTTCTGTCATAAAGTATTCAAAAGTTCATACACATCTCTCTGAAATCATATAAAGAATACTTTTACACTAGAAGAGAAGGCAATAGTACCTATCAACTCTAATTCATGCATTCCTACTCTGAAGATTGACAATTTTAGAAAAACAGGCAGTGTTTTAGAAACAGTGCCCCCCACCTTAGGCTGGCTTTATTCGGTCATTTCATTGTTTTATCAGGACATTCTGTCATTAGTTTTGGGCAGAATATTTGTTTGGTTCACAAGTAAAATAAGGATATTTATACAAGCATCTGGGTAAGAATTAAACAAGTACTTCATAAAATATTAAGTGACGTGTATGATTTGTTACCACTTTTATCAGTGTACCTACATTTAAGGATGTTTGAAAAAAATATCAACACTTTTAGGTAGGTATATTATTTTTTTATTTATTTATTTTTTTAAAGATTTTATTTTTTTCCTTTTTCTCCCCAAAGCCCCCCGGTACATAGTTGCATATTCTTCGTTGTGGGTCCTTCTAGTTGTGGCATGTGGGACGCTGCCTCAGCGTGGTTTGATGAGCAGTGCCGTGTCTGCGCCCAGGATTCGAACCAACGAAACACTGGGTCGCCTGCAGCGGAGCGCGCGAACTTAACCACTCGGCCACGGGGCCAGCCCCGGTAGGTATATTATTTTTAAAACAACTATCTACATCTTAGATCAGTGTAGTGTAACATAAGACTTTCCAAGGCAAATATTAAGGGAATCTATTTCCAGATTCTCAACTTTCATATGTACTTTTCCTTAAAACTCATCTGCCTGTGAAGGCACCTTAACACAAGGCATCCTCTTTCATTTACCTTTCTCTCATTTTACAAAACAAAGTCATATCTCTCACTCATTCTGGATCTTACTATCGTGGACTGCCTCAAGGCATTAAACACTTCCTAAAACCAAAGAAAGAAAAACACTAGTGTAGGTGTTAAGAAATTGGCACCGGGCCCAATGGGGTAGTGGTTAAGTTTGTGTTCTCCACTTCAGTGGCCTGGGGTTTGTGAGTTGGGCTCCTGGATGTGGACCTACACACCGCTCATCAAGCCATGCTGTGGCAGCATCCCCCACATACAAAACAGTGGAAGACTGGGCTCAGGTGTTAGCTCAGCAACAATCTTCCTCACAAAAAAAAAAGACTGACCAAAATAGGCAACAAATCCTTTCCTTTGTTAGATGGTTTCCAATTATTTGCTTTCAAGAAAATTGAAAGGAGACCTAATCAAGCTAAAAGACCATTAAAAATAATTTTTGGCAAGTGATTTTCAGCATAAAAGCCAGAAAAACTGCGAGGCACTGCTAAACAAAACTCCCTTCATTACTATCTACTTATTTATATGAACAATGTTCTCAGTGCTTACATTTATAAAAACAATGGAACTGATGCCAAACGTTTTCAGCAATAAGTAAGACTCACCCACAGATCCATGAACTAACTGAGTGAGGAGGGGAACTCAACCACATGAAATCCTAATGAAATCTTACTTTCTACGTTTAATCATTGTGAATCAAAATAGGTAATGCTTTCGCTGTTTTGATCAATTGAATATTAATAACTGTGATAATTCAATACATAAAAATTTTATTCCTTGGAGCCTTACAATAACAGAAAAATGGAAAAAAAGTCAAATTTTGCTTTACAAGTATGAAATGATAATTAATAAATGACTTTCAAGCATAAAAATGTATCAAGATAAAATGCTGTACATTAAATGAATTGGAAATACAAATTAAAAGGGGAAAAAAACGATGAAGGTAAAATTTCTGACCACTAAAAGCGCTTGTTCATGTACTATTTTTTACTGTTCCAAGACAGGTATCAAATAACTATGGTTTTTAGACCAGTGGACCTGTAGAAGTCTGATGTAATAGTTTTATTTTTTAACATCAACATTAAAAGATGACAAATAGATCTCCATTGTAACTATTTAAACCAGTGGGGGTGGGGAGATTTTAGATGGCAGCTTAGAAATGTATAGAATACAGAGTTAAAAAAAAAAAAAAACACCTTAGGGGGGCTGGCCTGTGGTGCAGCTGTTAAGTGCGCATGCTCTGTTTCAGCAACCCAGGGTTCGCTGATTCAGATCCCAGGTGTGTACCTACGCACCTCTTATCAAACTAAGCTGTGGCAGGCGTCCCACATATAAAGTAGAGGAAGATGGGCATGGATGGTAGCTCACGGACAATCTTCCTCAGCAAAAGAAAAGGAGGATTGGTGGCAGATGGTAGCTCAGGGCTAATCTTCCTCAAAAAAAACAAACAGGGGCCAGCCTCACGGCCAAGTGGTTAAGTTTGCACACTCCACTCGGCGGCCCAGGGTTTCCCCCGTTCGGATCCTGGGTGCGGACATGGCACTGCTCATCAAGCCATGTTGAGGTGGTGTCCCACATGCCACAATTAGAAGGACCCACAACTAAAACTATAAAACTATGTACCGGGGGGCTTTGGGGAGAAAAAGGAAAAATAAAATCTTCAAACAAACAAACAAAAAGCCCTTAGTGGGGGGCCAGCCTAGTGGCACAACGCTGAAGTTCGCACATTCTGCTTTGGTGCCCCGTAATTTGCTGGTTCAGATCCCGGGTGCGGACCTACACACTGCTTGTCAAGCCATGCTTTGGCAGGCGTCCCACATATAAAGTAGAGGAAGATGGGCATGGATGTTAGCTCAGGGCCAGTCTTCCTCAGCAAAAAGAGGAGGATTGACGGCGGATGTTAGCTCAGGGCTAATCTTCCTCAAAAACAAAAACAAAAACCCTTAGGAACTCTTAGAAGAAAACATAGGGGAAAACTTTCATGACATTGGATTTGGCAAGGACTTCTTAGCTATGACATCAAAAGCATAGACAACAAAAGAAAAAATAGATAAGTTAGACTTGATCAAAATTAAAAACTTTGTGCAAAGGACACTATCAACAGAGTGAAACAGAAATCCATAGAATAGGTGAAAAATTTGCAAATCATATATCTGACAAAGGACTGATATTCACAATATAAAAAACTCCTATGTTATAACAAAAAAAAATTAAAAATGGGCAAAGGACTTGAACAGACATTTCTCCAGAGAATATATACAAGTGACCAGTAAACACATGAAAAGATGTTGAACATAACTAGTCATAGGGAAATACAAATCTAACCACAATGAGATGCCATCTCATACTCCTTGGGATGGCTATTATCCAAAAAAGAAACTAAGTGTTGGCAAGGATGTGAAGCAACTGGAACCTGTGAGCACTGCTGGTGGGATGTAAAATGGTACGGCCACTGTGGAACACGATATGGCAATTCCTCAAAAAATTAAACACAGAATTACCATATGACCCAGCAATCCTACTTCTGGGTATACACTCAAAAGAAGTGAAAGCAGGACCTGAACAGGTATTTGTACACTCATGTTCACAGCAGCATTATTCACAACAGTCAAAAAGTGGAAGCAATCCAAGTGTTCACTGACAGATGAAGGGATTAAAAAAAATGTACATACAACAAAATATTATTAAGCCTTAAAAAGAAAGGAAATGTTAACATACTGATACAACATGGATGAACCTTGAAGATATTATGCTAAGTGAAATAAGTCAGTTACAAAAGGACAAATATTGTATGTTTCCTCTTAAATGAGCCTCCTAGGGTAGCAACATTCAGAGACAGAAAGTAGAACAGTGGTTGCCAGGGCCTGGGAGGAGGAAGAATGAGGAGCTGGCGTTTACTGGGCACAGAGTTTCAGTTTTGGAAGATGAAAACTCTGGATATGAAGGGTGGTGATGGTTGCAGAACAATGTGAATGCACTTACTTAATACTACAGAACTGTAAACTTAGAAAGGGTTAAAATGGTAAATTTTATGTTATCTATATTTTATTACAATAAAAAAGGAAAAGTAAATGTCACTATATTCCCGGGGATAATAATAAAAGGTTTGTTTCCATAGAAAAGAGAAGGAAGGGGGTGCTAAATACTGAGAAGAAAAGATTCCCTGAGAAACCTGGAAGATTTAATCTTATAAATGGTATGAGTGAATCTTTGATGTGCATGGTGAGCGGCTTAGTTCATCCTTCCTAAATAAGCATTAGGCATTAAGAAAGACTCTCCTTAACAGAGTGGAGAGAAAAACAAAACAGGTTTTTGGGGAATCACCTATATAGAAATACACACTGGGGAATTTTAAAATATCATTAACTTTCAAAAAAGTTTACATAAAAGCAATATAAAAATAAAAGCAATACACATCCAATATAATTGAAAAAAATGTAACGCACAAAGATGAAACTGTCACCCTTAATTCCAGCTACCCACAGACAACCAGATAACCTTTTGGTGCATAAACCATTCTTTTCCTATGCAAACATATTCGTACTATTTTTAAATTGGGATAATACATAATACTATTATATTTTGTAACTTTTTCTTAGTAATACACTTTCCCATGTCATTAAATATCGTTCTAAAATTTTTTTTAAATGAATAGTATTTCAATCATTACATGAATCTATTTAACAACCTGTTTAATGTATTACGTTTAGGTTATCTGCAATTTCTGTGTGTTATAAATGCCTCTAGATGAATTATTTTGTGTACATATAATTATCTAAGGAAACCAGCACCGTTACTAGATCAGTCACAGTTTAATATATAGCTAATCAAAATAATTTTCTAGAGGTAAGTTAAATGCCAACTGTTAACAGTTAATTAACACTGGATGATAGAAATGGGGACTTCCATTTTCTTTTTTTTACATTCTTCCAATATGTATTACTAGAAAAAAATTTCCTAAGAAGTAAAAAACAAAGAGAAAAGATACTTAATCTGAAAACTAAACCTGTAGATGTAGTGTTCTCATTTATTCTTTAGCTAAAATCTACTTAAATATTGAGAGCACTGATAGTTTTTTAAAAGTGAAGTTTTAAAAGAGGAAAAAATATACGTTAGATTTTTAAGTATGTTATAATCTTGCAGAATCAGTAAGTTAGTACAGGGAGCATGCAACAATAGAATAACAAAAGTTTTTTCCCCAAAGTAGACACAATTGCATAAGAGAAATATTCTAATATGCTGTTTTCCCACAAAAAAACAAGCTTATTAAAGCTTTAAATTCATAACAAAAAATATGCATGGAGGGGGTCAGCTGGTTGAGTCAATTCAAATATCAATTCAACAAATGACGTTTAAACAGGATTTTTAAAATCACAGTTATAATAATGCTATGAAATGTATTCATCCAGACTTAGGCCTCCTTGAAAGCTTGAACAGCAGTAAATTTTAATGCACAATGGTAAACATGTTAGTATATCCAGTTGTGACATCCTTCCTCAGCTTCATCTTTAATTCCTCACCACTGATGTCTTCCACAAGCTCCAGCAATTTGATTTTTACCTCTACCGCTCTTTCAGTAGATCTAAAGCTATCTCCCAATAGCTAAAGCCAACGGCCTCTGCTCTACCTCATTGACTTCTACGGAGTTGATCACTCCCTTCTTTAAATGCCTTGACTCTGGTTTACATGACATTCTTTTTTACATAATTCATCCTCTTCTCACCCTTAAAATACAGCCATGGCTCCAGACCTTCTTAAATATTTTTGTTTTGCTATGTTTTTTATTCACCTTCAAGGATTCAACTATCACCTCTATAAAGATGACTCCTAAAGACATATAGTCCTAACCTCTCACCAAACTCTGGCATCACATTCTCAATGTTCTGTTGCTCACCAATTTAGCTGGAAACAACACCACCTTCCCTCCCTGTATCTGAACAACTCTCAAACTCCTTGCAGTATTATTTGGTATTTTTCTCTCCATTCCTCCGAGTATATTTATGCTCTAGTTTTCTCTGCTTTGGTCTATTGTGATAATAGTGTACTTATTAAGAGCCCAAACTCTTAAAGATAGACTACCTAGGATTGATTCTTGCCATGTCACTTACAGCTGGGTAACCTTGTCCAAATTACATAAGTTCTCTGTGCCTTAGTTTCCATATCTGTAATGAATATAATAATAATAGTTACTTTATAGGGCAAATGCATGTGTGTATGTGCATGTGTGTACTTTGCCTGGCACATACCAAGTGCTATATAAATGGTAGCTATTAACATTATAATCTTTTAACTGGTATTCCAAACTCCAGATTTGTTGACTATAATCCATCCTAAACACTAACTCATCAGATCTCTGTTCTAAAAGTTGCAACTTCTAAGCCTAAAATCAAGGGCCAGTCTAACACAAACTGACAAAAATGGACTACCTATTATTACACAAAACCAAGCACACTCTCTCAAATGCAGAGCAGCCACGTCACCTAACTCCAGGGAGCAAGATTTATTGCCACATGTCAAAATCTCCCTATCCATTCTTTGTGATACATTGAGCTGTATACTTTTCATTTTTCTGTGTTGTGTTATGCTTCAAGTTTTTAAAAATCTCACATATGTCATACACGTCAGTGTTGAGTCTGGAACATCTTTCCAGACTTTTAAATAAACATACAACTAAAAAAACCCCCAAAATAGTACCTTCTACATACTACACCATGTTTTATTTTACCTAACAACATACGGAAGAATAAAAATGTATGTAAACACAACCCAAAAGTAATGCACAATCATCACCCAAAAAACCCCCCCTACTATCTATCCTTAAGTGACTCTTCAGCATGAGAAACAACTCTAAATTTAATGAATCAAAGAGCCTCAGACCTGTGAAAGCACAGAAATAGACAATGGCTAATCTGATTCAGAGGAAAAAAGAAACCACAGAAGGGGCATCCAAACTCATAAGGATGGTAGGATGAAAATAAAAGTTTAAAAAGCAAAAAAACAAATTAAAAACAAACAAAAATTCAGGGAACCCATAAAAGTAAAGGGAAAAAAAAAACTAACACAGCCTTAAGCTCAGCTGAGTGAGACTATATTCAAAGTGTAAAAGTAGAATGTGGTTAATAAATAGATAGGACCGCAGGTACCTTCAGAATTCGAAGATAAGGTCAGCCTCTGAGATTAGATGAAGAAAAATTCAAGTTAACGAACTAATATGAATAAATTCAACCATCTGTAAAAGTAACCTACCCTAAGAAATGCTCTGTCACTAAATACATGGCTGAGGAGACTAGGAAAGACCCAATCAATCAGGGTGATCAAGGAGTTAAGTTTCTGAAATGCATAACTGATGTAAAAAACAAGCTATAATCAAATCAAATGAATGTATAAAGTCCGTAAATGAGAAAATATTCCAATCACAAACGTACGTTTCATTTTTAGTATTGGTGGGCTTTGTCAGCACTAATACATACATTACCCCACAAGATTATCCATTTCTTTTGATCCAATCCCATGTTCACCAAGGAACACTCTGACCATAATTTGGTCTAGAGGCTTTACAGAAGAGAGGAGTACTATGTCTCAAAAAGGTATAATCTCTACTGGAAAGCCTGGCCTAGGAAAAAAACTCTTTCCACCGTACAACATCCAGCGGAGTGTTAATTGCTCAACCACTACACACCACTGACACAACACTTCTGGCAAACAGTCTCTGTACGTTGCTGTTAGGTCTCCTCTGCTAGACCAAGGTCCTTTAGAGCAATGACAACCAATAAGAAATATTTCTTATGCACCTATTATACTCTAGGTTCTGTTTGAGGTTCTGCAAATACACTGCTGAACAAAAGGTCAAAATCCAGATTCCTATGGAGTTACATTCTGATTTAGGGAGAGAGAAAAATATCTAAAAAGTAGGAAATTATAGAATATGTTAGAAGGTGGTAAGTGCTATAGGAACATGAAGCAGAGTAAAAGGGCATGTCAATCAGAGTGGTTTGTAATGTTAAATAGGGTGGTTAGGGTCACCATCAATGAAAAGGTGGAATTTTAGCGGACTTGAAAGAGAGATTCCTAGGTCCTCCCAGGTAGTACTCTGTTCTGTGGCTTATATAAAGGTGAATGTGAACAAGTTAGTTAAGTCTCTGTGCCTCAGTTCTCTCATCTGCAAAACAAGATAACCACATCTACCTCATAATGTTATGAGGACTGAGTTAAGACTTGTAAAATTCTTGGAACACGTTATTAAACACTGTCAATAAATACATGGCTGAGGAGACTAGGAAATGCCCAATCAATCAGGGTGATCAAGGAGTTAAGTTTCTGAAATGCATAATTGACGTAAAAAACAAGTTTCTTTTCTGAGGTTTTTTTGTTTTTAATTAAAAAAAATGCAAAAGGTAAAGGAACAGGTCATGCTGATATCCAGGGGAAGAGTATGCCCAACAGAGGGTAGAGCAGTGTAAAGGCCCTGGTATTCAGAAGCAGCTGGGCCAGGGAGGCTCGAATAGACTAGGTTTTGCAAAAGAAAGAATGCAAGAGGATGTCATGATAAAGGGAAGGGGCTGGAAGGGCATAAGGCTGCTCCCAAACTTTTAAACTTTGACTGTTAGATAGGGATTTTTGAGCAGAGGAATAATCAACTGTTTTGACTTTAAAAAAGATCACTCTGTAAGCTATATTGAGAACTGACTGCTGGGGGGCAGGGACATTACACATAAGGGTGGAAAACAGGGGGGTCAGTCAAAAATCTATTTTAATAATCCAGGCAAGAGATAATGGCTTGAACCAGCATGGCAACAATGGAGGGGAGCTGAGAACTTGTCAGATTCTGAATATATTTTGAAAGTAAAGGGAACAAAATTTGCTAACATGAAACGAGAGAGGAGTCAAGGATGACTCTAAGGTTTCTGACCTGAGGAACTGGAAAGATGGAGAGGCCATTAAATAAAACTGACTGGGGTCTTAAGAGCCGACAATGACTGAGTTCTAACTACATGCCAAGCGTTCAGGTAATCTCCTTACACGCATGAACACATTTAATCCTCACTACCCATGTGGTGGGTATCACCCCTTTCAACAAATGTAGAAACCTGCTGATGCTTGGCAAGCTGAGACAAAAAAAACTAACAGTTGTTTTAACTGCCGGTTACTTAAGCGGTATTCAGTACATCATTACAGTCACAGGACCTAGCATCGTTCCTGAAGATGATAAACAGTCAACGAATATTCACCGAAATAATGAGCTTTTCTGAACATGAGCTAGTAAGTCAAGTGACCCCAGTTCAGTGCAGAAGTGTCTGGCCCCCCGAGATGTCTACCAACTTGTGCATGGGACTGAGAAACAGCTCTTGCAAGTCAGGAATTTGTTTTTTCAATGCAGAAGCACCATGTCAGAGACTGAACAGACTCTTTCACTCCCTTCAGTAGAGGAGCGACTAGGATGGGGCATCTACAATAGATACCGACAGCTAATTTCCTACAGGGATCCCTCCCTTCACTATGTTTTGTCACTCTGCCATCCCTCCCCCTGGTCTCTCATTCTGACTTCCCAGTTCCTAACCCTCCCTCTCTGGTCCTATTTTTCCCACCCCCATCCCCAGCCTCCCTCCAACACAACTATACTGCTTCCTGCTGCCTTCACTTGAACGGGGCTGCTTCCTCAACTTCTCCAACCCATTGTTAACACTGCCCCCTCCATCCGTGCCTCTCCCAGCAGCTGGGGTGGGGAGGTGGAGGGACTCTCCCTCAGCCTTAACTCGGCCAATCGCAAATCCCATCTGGACTTCAGACCTAGACGGAGAAGCCCTTCTTTCGAGAGGACTTGACTGTTCCAGCCCCTCGGAAACTTCCCCTACAGACACTGTTTATAACTGCAGCAGGATGTAACAGGAAGGGAAAGGTTCTGGGGGCAGAGAATCCAGGCTCCGATTTCAGATCGACCACGGACTGACTACCTTCTTGAGTCCGCTTCTTCCTCTGTAACGCCGATACCCTAACTATCCACCCTTGTGGAGCTGACACGGGGCTTCACGTCGGTCCCCATCCCTCACCTTGTGCAACCTGGTATTATGCACTGTGCTCTTATTCCCCAACCTCTCCGGATCGTAAAGGAAGGGCGGGGAACCTGAATTATAATCTCTATTCCCGTGGCCCCGAAAAGACCCATCTCGCATACAGTCTGTAAAAGCGTGTGACACTCGATTGATGGGGACCTCGCACGGGAGCCTGGGCGACTGACTGGCGAGGGAGGGGAGGGAGGCGGGGGGCGGGGCAGCGCCAACCCCAGGCCCGGCCTCCCACTGCACTCCGGCTCCGAGGGCTTCGCTTTCCCCCTGCGTCCAAGTCGGCAGGAACGCACGGCTCAGCCCTCTTCCAGGCAGCCCGTCTCCTCACCCGCCCCGCACCCCTCGGGGCTCCGGTGGAAGAAGCTGCCCTTTCCCTCGTCCTCGATCCCGTTCCTCCCAGCCCCTCCCCCCAACTGTCACCCCAACCGCGCCGCCCACCCCCCCCAGGCCCCACCCGGGCAACGGGTCCCCCAGGCCCGGCCCGAGGGGCCCGCCCCAGGCCGGTACTCACGCCCGCGGCGGCCGCGGTGACGCCGGACTGCCCAGCGGCGGTCGCTGAGCGCAGCCGCCTCCGGCCGATCTGCTCCAGGCTGAGGAACTCGTTGGACAGGTTCAGGGAGTCCGTGGCTGAGGCGGCGGAGTGGCTGTGCAGCTCCAGGCTGCTGCGGAGGACCACCATCTTCTGGCCGCCTCGCCCGGCCGTCCGCGGCGGGAGATGGGCCCGAGCTGGGGACGGCAGCCGCTCAGGCTCTTCCGCGCTCCGAATTCTGGCGCCACAAGCTCCGCGCCAGCGGCCGCAGCGCGCGCGCCCGAAATCCCTCCGCCGCATGTCCCGCCCACGCCGCCACCCGACACTCGCAGGCTCGAAACTTTCCTTCCATCTGTAGAGGGAAGGACTTCGGGCCGAAGTTGAGGAGAACCTGCACCTCCAGTGTCGAGCACCTGAGCGAACAGGGGCGGGAGAACGCTGACTTCTTTTTCTTACATAGTTCCGGCTCGCGGAGCTCGGCGGAGGGAGACGGCGGGTAGCGGACGTGGTCCCGTTTGGAATTTTGGCGCGTGGATGGCGGAGGGGGAGGGGAGGCTCCCGCCCGCTCTGATTGGCTGGCGGGGGTCTGGCGGCCCCTCCCCACCCCTCCCGACACCTGCCTGCCGTTTCCCGCCCTACAGGATTCAAATGCAAAATGCCGAGTCCTTGACTGGAGGGGGAGAAAGCACTTGGCCTTTGACAGTTTTTGACTTTGATCCTTAAGAGCTTTGTACTGATAGCTTAACCAAAACAAGTTAATACCAAAAGAAAACAGAAAAGGAGCTAAAAGCGAGCTGGCAGAGCACTATAGTTAAGAACACAGGTTCTGTACCCAGCGCTGCCTTATCCCACGCAGACGATCTCGAGCAAATTATTCCCCTCTCCAGGTCTTACTTTCCTCATCTGTAAATTAACTCTAATAATAATACCTCAAGTTCTAAAATATAATCATACCTAAGAACTGTGTCTGTATGTATGAATGTTAGCTACGGTTACAGAAGTACAGAAAATGGCTTCTCTAAGATTACAGCGATTACCTGACAACTTTGAAATAGACAACGTGCTGAATGATCGCAATGTGAAAGGAGTCTAGTGAAACAGAAACAAAAGCTATTTGTTATAGAACTATGTACTGGGACTTTGGGGAGAAAAAAAAAGAGGAAGATTGGCAACAGATGTTAGCTCAGGGCCAATCGCTGCTCACCAAAAAAAAAAAAAAAAAGTTATTGATTTGGATGACTACGTTTCCTTAATTCGATAAGTACAATTCCTTAATTCAATAAATTAAATATTTATTGAGCATCTATGTCCCAGGCGCTATTCTAAGCACCGGGGAGGCAGCAGTGAACAAAAAAGAGCAAAAGTGCCCTCATAGAACTTGAATCCTGGTGGAAGGAGGAAGATAATAAATTAAATGGTATATTTTTTAAAGATGCTAAGTGTTACACAGAAATATAAAAGTAGGGAAGGAGAAGGGAAGCGTGAAATTTTAAACAGTGCGATTAGGGAAGGTATTTCTGGGAGAAGAGAGATGCAAGCAGAGGGAAGGGGAGGACAGGGAAGCCAATGAGATCAAAGAGGAAACAATGACGAGGAGTAGATCCTGCAGGGTTAAGGGCCTCAGCTTTGAGGTTTTTTACTTCTTCTTGTAAGTGAGATGAAAAGGCATCGCAGAGTTTTGAACAGAGGAGTGACATTCTGATTTTTCGAAAGAATCCCTCTTGCCGCTGCACAGAGAATGCAATATTTGGGACATACTTAGACTAAAAAGAATTTGTTGCTTATCTGGACTTAAATTTCAACTGGGTGTCCTGCATTTTGATTTGCTAAGTCTGGCAACCCTAGTTAGGAGACCATTGCAATTATCCAGGCAGGAGATAACAGTGACACAGACCAGTGTATGAGCAGTGGAGGTAATGAGAAATGGTCAAATTCTGGGTATATGTGGAAGAAAGAGCCAACTGAATTTGCTGATTAATTGGATTTAGGCATGAGAGAAAGAGAGGAGTCAAGGATGACTCCAATGTTTGTTTTCCTGTCTGTTTTTTTGCTTGAGCTAATGGAAAGATGAAACCACCTGACAGATGGAGACAGCTATGGCTAAAGCAAGTTTGGAGGGAATATCAAGAATTCCTTTTGATGTGCATTTAAGACATAGAAGTTATTGTATATTCTGCACTTAAAATTTGGCCTTTTAAGGGGCTGGCCTGGTGGCTAGTGGTTAAGTTCGCGAGCTCTGCTTCGGCAGCCTGGGGTTCACATGTTTGGATCGCTGGTGCAGACCTAGCAATGCTCATCAAGCCATGCTGTGGCAATCCAAATAAAACAGAAGAAGACTGGCGCAGATGTTAGCTCAGCAACAATCTTCCTCAAGCAAAAAGAGGAAGATTGGCAATAGATGTTAGCTCGGGGCTAATCTTCCTCACACACCCACAAAAATTTGGCCTTTTAAAAAGTTTTCAAGAATGTCTGCACCATCTTGTTTATCGGAGCATTGTTTATGATGTGAAAAAACTGCAAACAACTTGAATGTCCTTCAGTGGGGCCTCACTTAAGAATGCTATATAGTCATTAAAAATTATGATGTAGGGGCCAGCCCCATGGCCAAGTGGTTAAGTTTGCACACTCTGCTTCAGCAGCCCAGGGTTTCGCTGGTTTGGATCCTGGGCTCGGACCTAGCACTGCTCATCAAGCCATGCTGAGGCAGCATCCCACATACCACAAATAGAAGGATCCACAACTAAAGTATACAACTATGTACCAGGGGGCTTTGGGGAGGAGAAGCAAAAAGAAAATATTAAAAAAAAATTGTGATGTAACTGTGTTAATTTAATTATATGGAGAGTTGTGCACAATGCACTGTAACTTGTTAAGAAACTACAAGGAAATAGGTATCATATGGTTCATCTTTTTTTTTTTTAAAAAAAGTATATGCGTATACTTGCATTGGAACCCAGAAGAAACGACAACAAAATGGTAATGGTTAATTTCTGGATGGTACTATGGTTGTGGCATAGTTTCTTTGCACTCTCTCAATCTTTCTGATTTTTTTTGCATTGAATGTATATTACTTTTACAGTAGGAAAGAACCTTTAAATGATTGTTTGCTCACTATAAATGAAAAAGGAAAGAACAATATTTAAAGTAGCATAGTCTATCCTTATGATATGTTTACTTTTCTTTATGCATATTATACCTCAATAAAAATTTATAAAAAGCACTTCCACCCAAAAAGCATATGCATTTGTAATTTTGTTAGCTATTACCAAATTGACTGCCATGGAAGTTATAGCCATCACTTTAGTTCTTTTAAAATAAATAAAGAAATAGAAATTTCAGAACACCAAGAGGCAGAACCATCTGAAAGGTTTTCTCTGTTCCTTTATTCTCCCTCTAACAATATTAAGAATTAGCACACTTGTTTCAACCTTTGTTTGGTGTAGTCGGTTGATTTGTGTACCCCAAAGGATACGTCCATGTCCTAAACTCTGGTACCTGTTCATGTGATCTTATTTGGAAATAGGATCTTTGTAATTAAGGGATCTTGACATGAGATCATCCTGGATTTATATGGTGGACCCTAAATCCAATGACTGGTGTCATAAGAGAAAGGAGAGGGAGATGTGAAACACAGAGAAGGTGATGTGAAGATGCAGGCAGGAATTGGAGTGATGCTTCGATAAGCCCAGGAACAGCAGGGATTGCTAGCAACCACTGGAAGCCAAGAGAGGTACAGAACAGATTCTCCCTCAGAGCCTACCAGAAGGAACCAACCTTGCTGACCCCTTGATTCGGACTTCTGGCCTCCTGAACTGTGAGAGAATACATTTCTGGAGTTTTTTTTTTTTTTTTTTTTGAGGAAGATTAGCCCTGAGCTAACTACTGCCAATCCTCCTCTTTTTGCTGAGGAAGACTGGCCCTGAGCTAACATCCGCGCACATCTTCCTCTACTTTCTACATGGGACGCCTACCACAGCATGGCTTTTGCCAAGCTGTGCCATGTCCGCACCGGGGATCCGAACCTGCGAACCCCGGGCCGCCGAGAAGCAGAACGTGTGAACTTAACCCATGTGCCACCAGGCCGGCCACCGTTTCTTTGTTTTTTTAAGACAACTAGTTGATGGTAATTTGTTACAGCAGCCTTAGGGAACTTAAAGAGTTGGTCTGGAATTGGTCTTCAGCAGGTGAAAGTTCTTTCCTTTTCTGAAGTCTTAGCTATTGTAGATAAGAATGACTTGATTTAGGAAAAGAAGAGGCAGTAGAAACTGAGGTTCTTTCCCCGAACCCCTGAATACTTAAAGCGGATCAACTGTTTTTACCTTATGTGAGACAGAAATCAGGGCTAAAGTGAGAGCTAATCCTAAATCCATTACCTCATTCGAGATGAGGTCATAGGTGGGTCTCTTTCTGTTCTTTGGTAACAATGTTAAAAAGTAAACATCAATTTGGACAGGGATTTCTTTCAAGAATGTTGTAAATGTGACCTTAAATCCGTTAGCTAATCTCATGGATTTCCCACAAAAGGGGAAAACCATTAATCACATGCAGGTGTGGGGATCATAGTTGCCATTTGCCATTAAAACAGACACCTCTCCTATCTGAGAGATTTTCTCTTTGTGTGGTTTGGGTTAAACAGGGGATGGCCTCCTTCGATGGAAATCCTACAAGGACAGATACTTCATTTCCCAGTTAACCTGGCAGCTAGGACTCAGGCGTGTGACCGCAGGTCAGAGGGCTGCTCCCACCTCGGAATTCATTGCCTCTCAAAGGAGTGACCTAAAGATGCACGGCTGCTTAATCGTGGTGGCAGCAGCAGAGGTTACAGAGGTAGGGGCATTAACGGTGGCATCCTCACCAGCTGATTCTTGGAGCATTGATCAATGTGACTTGGCTGTGCTTCCTCCCCTCCAGGCCCCGCTCAACCTTCCTTCTCCCCCATCTTTTCAGTAAATTTGATTTTCTGTTTAAGTTAGCCAGAGATGATTTCTGTTGTTTGCAACCAAGAACTCTGACTGGCATAGAGCCTTCAGGTCTGAAAGGGAAATTTCACTAGTGGTTTCCTAGAACGGACACTGACACAACAAACGTTGGAGGCCGCGTGAGACAGACACCCCTTTCAGAGCTGAGGGATGAATCAGGAGAGAAGGTACATGGGCACAGGAAGTGAGCTGGCAAGATATGTTATAATTTTATGATACATTTTTCAGATTTACCCTCTTTGTCAGCCTCCCCTGAATATACTTCAGTTTCCCAATTTTCCCATGCAAGGTGTGGTACACAGCCCTGAGTCTAACTCCAGGGGCATGGGCTGGCCTGTGCAGAGGGCCCTGGGACTTCTGCCTTCCTCTCATCCCATTCTAAGTAAGACAAATAATAACAGGCATTCCACCCCAGCCCAACACCCCCCACATAGTGAGATGCTCCTCCCCAAAGTTCCTTTAATACTTTGCTGCCTTTTATCCCTTTAACAGAGGAAAGTTGTAATCAGATAGATGCAAATTAAAATAACAGTGAGAATGCCAGGGGTTTTGCCTGTATCTTTGTTTTTAAATAATAATACTCAATGTGATATTGAAGCATAGGCCCATTTCTTAAAAAGCAATATAGCAACATGTATCAAGAGACCTGGAAAATATTTAAAACCTTTGGCCCAGGAATTCTACTTCTGGGACCCCATCCTAAAATAATAATCAGAAGCATGGACCGAGATTTATGTACAACGATGTTGATCGCAGCTTTATTTATAAAGTAGGATCTGAAAACAAACTAAATGTACAGCAGCAGGGGGAAAGTTAAGTGAGCAATAGTCTGTCCATGCAGCTCTCTATATTAATGTTGATAAATGGTTTTATTTAGAAATTTTTTATTTTTAAAAATTCGTTATTAGAAAGTAATACATGTGAAAAATTCAAGCAGTACAGAAATGTAAAAATAAGGGTACAAGTCACTCTGTGTGATTGCTGTGAGGAAAAAGATGTTTGCTCTTTCCACTGGGATTGCCAAGCCTGGAAAATATGAACGTGGGGCTGCCAGCGGCCATCCTCCCCACAGCAAGAGGTGAAGTCACCTCTGAATGAAGCCAAGCACTGAGAAGCAGACTGAGAGACGGGAGCAAGAAGGCCTGGGGAAATGAGTTCTGCTTTTGGTCCCCTGAGGCCCCGGTTTCGGCAGCTCATCCTTTGACTGTGAGAGCCACTTCAGCGTCCTTCCTGTTACACGAGCTGATAAACAGCCTTTCTGCCTTCACTTTGAACTGAGAGTCATGGCTAAGACAACTGGGCCAGCTGTTTTTTAGAATCAAATTACGTTGTTTGTGCTATAATCCTATTCTAATGATCAATTAATTCTTCCAACATCATGAAATGAAGTCCATTTGACACGAAATGGACTTGGTAAACCACTAAAGGCCCCTAAATAATCACCTTTTCTTCATGGTCTCAAATCATCCTGGGAATAAGCATCCAGTCTGGAGCACATATTTTTTCCTTTTATGAAACTCAAGACAGGAAATAGTCATAGTTACCCTTATGTCATCTCCTCCAACATTTTCTTAAAGATCCATAAGAAAGGCTTCGGGGTCATAATCTAAAGCATTTGTCTACTGAGATATAACTCATCTGGGTCTGAAGATTTTTAACCCATTTAAGGCAACTTGCTGCTTTCTACCACTGCACCTATCTTACCTTTAATTTCCTCTTGCTGCTATTTTCCTTATTCTTTCAAGCTTGAGGGTCACTTTCTTTAATAGACAAAATGCAAGCAAAATCGATGTTGGGTATTTCTGTTTTCTTTCAGTTGTCTGATCACATCATATCATAGGGTCCCAAGCGATCAGATTATCTCTTCCTTTTTCTTCTAGCTCTCAACATTGAGCATTGAAAATATCCCTTCCCCCAATAAAAAATTAACCCCCCTTTTGTTATTAAACCACAATGTATTATGTGCTGTAGACTTCCTGAATCTCCCCTTTCACATCTGTGGCTCTTTTTATATTTTCCTTTGTTATGTGTTCCTCCTCCAAAACCTTGCCCTTTAACATCCTGATTTCATTGGGCATTGGCTTCTTTGAGTGCATCTCTTATTTCTTCCTCATCCAGATCACTGGCGTTTGCAGGTCAGAATCTGGTTCTAAGCACCTCCTACTCCTCTGAAACCATATCCCTTTTTATAGTCTCTACTACGCCCTGGTGGTCTAGTGGTTAAGATTTGGCGCTCTAACCACGGTGGCCCGGGCCTGGGTTTGCTTCCTGGTCAGGGAACCACACCACCTGTCTGTCAGTTGTCATACTGTGGCAGCTACATGTTGCTGTGATGCTGAAAGCTATGCTACCAGGATTTCAAATACCAGCAAGGTCACCCGTGGTGGACAGGTTTCAGCAGAGCTTCCAGACTAAGATAGACTAGGAAGAAGGACCTGGCCACCCACTTCTAAAAAAATTGGCCATGAAAACTCTAAGAATAGGAGGGGAGCATTGTCTGATACAGCACCGGAAGGTGAGAGGATGATGCAAAAAGACCAGGAAGGGTTTCACTCTGCTGAACACACGGGCACTAGGAGTAGGAATCGACTCAACAGCACTAACAACAAGAAAATAATGAAATCATATGAATTTTTAAGATATGATATTTTTTCAATTTAAAAAGCAATTCCTATTTGTAAGAGAAAGTTTAAAGCATAAAGAAAGCACATTACGGCAGAGACTGCTGGTTCTTCTGTACTCTGTTCTCTACCGCTTGCCCAGCAGCTCCAGACCATCTCCAGCCTGGGTAAACCAGTGAACTTCTCTGCTATCTGGTAGCCAACCTACACCTTCTCCAACGAGGTCCAAACCCCTTTCATACTTGTCCTTCTTAAGTACTCTTCCTCAGCCTTAAGTACCATATAGAGTTTCTTTGTATCTTACAGCTACACTTTTATCATAATTAATTCTTGACATTTAACTTCCATTAAGCAAAGTAGAGAAGAGGGGTAAAGGCGAGCTATCACCTTTGGCATGGGCCACCAGTGGTGTGGGAATGCCTTGGGAGGCCTGGAGCCAGCAGGGGCAGAGGGCCTCAGATTGCCTGCGGAGAGTGGAGGCATGGGGGAAAGGGAAAACTCAGTGTGCGACCCTGCTGGCCACAGGTAATTGCGTGCACACCATGAAGGGCTTGCAGAAGGAGTAGGGGCAGGTGGCTGCCTCGAGGTCTCGCGGGACTCTGGTTTCTGTGTCAAGAGGGCTGCAGACAGATGACTGTCAAGCTAAAGCTGCAAGGTCACAGACGGACCATGTCTGGGCTTGTAGCTGGGGCAGACCCTGCTAAATGTTCTCTTGACCACCTCCAATTCCAGAAACTGCAGGAAGCTTCTTCCTCCAGCACACCTTACTGAGAAGGCTTAACATTGTGCTCACTTTAAAGGAGAAATGCTTAAAGGAAATCCACTATTTATCATAGAGCCTATATTGAAGTGTGTATTCAGAGCTGAGGGGCAATAAACTGATAACCGAAGCAAGGATTTATGTTCAGTCTTTAGAACTCATGAGATTGAGAAAATCTGACGGTAGATGGCCTATAAACCAAGCTAAAAATTTCGGTTTTTACAATGGGAAGCGCCCTGATCAGCTCTTTACGACCATTGCAAATACACACAATTCAGAAGGCTATAAAGCACAAAGTGAAAGCCTTCCATACCTTCATTCACCAGAGATATACACTGTTTTAACAGTTTGGTTATCTTTCCTTCTAGATTGCCAGCAAATAAACAAATGCATGATTAACACAAAATGGTTACCATGCGGACTCTTTTTTAAACTTTTTTCACTTAGTACATCAAGGAAACTATCTTTCTGAACCAATATATACAATTTTCCTTCTTAAAAAAAATGCTCGAATACGGTGAGATTTGGGGGTGATATGCCTCTCTAAAACCGTCTTGACGCGGACATATTTGGAACCAACCGGCCCCCTCCCTCCTCTTCCCCCAGCTCTCGCAGACTCTCGGCTCCAAGCGCTAAAGCTACGTTTTTCACACACAAGGTTCTCCTATTTCACTCGCACCAGTCGAGCCTTCGGCGTCTCATCTGGCTCCTCCCCAGCTGGCAACCCGGCCCGGGTTGGAGGAGGGGTCTCAGACTCCTCCGGAAGACTCACGAAGCGCCGTGCAGGGTCCAAGGGCTTAGCAACACCAAGCCCACCCCTGATCGTAACCTCTCGTGTCCCCCAGCTGACCAGACCCTCGCCGTTACCGCGGCCCGCAGCACGCCTGGCCCCGCCGCAGCAGGAACCATCGCGCCGCCCCGCCCATGACTCCACCCACCTCTCCGGGCTCCGCCTACTCGGAACACGCTTTCCTCCTGGCCCCGGGCTCCGCCCCATGGGAACTCACGCCGCTCACCCCACCCCGGATCCTCCCACTTCGCCCTGGCTCCACCCTTCCGGAACTTGCACCACGCGTCCCATCCCGGCTCCGCCCACCGGATCCTGCCCCGTCCGCTCGGGGCCGCCCTGGGTCCGCCCGCTCAGCCCCTGGCTCCACCCACTCGGATTTGCACCTCCCGCCGGGGCCCCGCGGGCCGGGAACCTGCGCCGCTCGCCCCGCCCAGGCCCCGCCCGCCCCGTCCCAGGCTCCACCGCCCGGGAACTGCAGCATCGACCCCCGGCTCCCTCCACGCCGTCCCGACGACGCGCGAGGGCCGCGTTACGCCGGCTCCTCCCCCTCTGCCCGGGGGCTGTTCCAGGCGGGTCGTCTCAGGCCGGTACCCCGGCGCAAGCTACCCCGCCATGGAGGGGGCTGTCCCCACTGCCGCAGCCGCCCACTACCAGCCGGCCAGCCCCCCGCGGGACGCCTGCGTCTACAACAGCTGCTACTGGTGAGCGGGTGCGGGTGCAGCCTCCGCATCTCCCCAGCTCGCTCGGCCGCAGCGTCCAGCAGGGCCCCGCCTCTTCCCGGCCCCTCCCCAGGGGCGCTCGGGGCCTCGACTGGCGAGTTTTGCAGTTTGCGGGGAGGACGGATCGGGAATGGCAGCCCTCGTCTCTTGAGTAGAGCGTGGGCATTTGGATTGGGGGACGGATTCCCCAGGAACGGTGGGGTCGGTGGTGCATTACTTCTGCCTGGCGCTTTTCGCCTGGACGTTTCTCGGCGGGATCTCAGTGCTTGGGGGCCAGGAAGGGGGATTGGAGGCGAGGGTGGAGCGCAGAGAGCCTTTGGAAATTAACTCCATTGAAGCCTGTGTGGTTGTACGTTGATGCGAAGGTCATTTTAATTTTGAGAAAGAATGGGGGCACAAAGATTTTGCAGTAACTTTGCCAGGGTCACCCAGCTAATAGCAGCCAGGAATCCAGTTTGGGACCTCTTTTACCAGAAACCATGATGTTAACCGCTGTGCTGTCATTATGATGGCGATTACACTTGCACATCACTTGCTGCATGCCAAGCATTGTAATTCTGAGTGCTTTCTGTAAAATAATTCATTTGAACCACAGGAGCCCCACCGCGGGTAGATAGTGTTCTCTGCATTTTGAAGATGAGAACACTGAAGCACACAGGGGTACAAGTAATTTGCCTAAGGACGTAGCTAGTGAGTGAAGGAATGGGGATGTACGTTCAGAGTTTGGCTCTGAGTCCACACGCTGTACCCCTCTTTTAGGCCGCCTGCGTAGCAGAAGCATCACTCCTAACCTTTGTCCTTTTCACTCCCACAGCTGCACTTCCCTTGCCTGAGTAATGACTTCTTCCCCAATTTCCAGTCCCTGCACAAGAAACCTTAGGGCCAGCTAAAACCTCCTTTTCTTCTTTCAGCTGGTCAACAAATCACTGCCACCAAGAGCTTAATATTTGTTCAGCTCCTACTGCATGTGAGGCCTAGTGCCAAGTGCTTCCATCCATGCCTGGGAGACAGGTTCCATGACCGTCATTATCCTCATTTTACTAATGAAAAGACTGAGCCACAGAGTGCCTGTTGTTTGCCCAAGATCACAGATGTAGCAAGTCTTGGTGTTGAAACCAGAACCTCTGCAATGCCTGAGTCCATGCTTCCGCCCTGCCTCTCACCTAAATCCTATTAGCTCTTGTCCATAACGTCCATTCATTATTTTATTCATTCATTCAATAAGTGTTTACTAGGCACTTGGAGTGTGTGATGCGTGATTCTAGGCACAAGGGATACAGCTGTGAACAAAATAGACAGATTCCCTGGTCTGGTAAGATCTCATGGCTCTTAGGTTTTGCAGACAAAAACAGGTAAGCCATGTTTGGGTGGTGTTAAGTGCTGTGAGAACAAATAAAACAAGGTGAGGGATGGTGACTCATACTGTTTCATACAGTCGTGGACAGAATGAATGGGCATGGCTGTGTTCCAGTGAAACTACAGTATTAGGATATTTAAGGAAGACGTTGTTGATAAGGTGATATTTGAACAGAGAGCTGAAGAAAAAGAGGGTGGGAGCTTTGTGGATATTGGAGGAAGATCATTCCAGGCAGGAGGAGCAGCAGGTGCAAAGGCTCTGAGAAGGAAGTGTGCCGTGAGTGTTCCAGAACACCAAGGAGGCTGGCACAGTTGGAGTGATTTGGTGGAAGAATGGTGGGAAATGAATGTCTCTTCAATAGAGCTTCTCCTTTTAGTTTGTCTCCTTAGCTGTCAGGGCCTGTTCCAGTCCTTCCTAGCAGGCCTCCCTGTCCAGCTTGCTCCTATCCCGTCAGGTCTGTAACTTTCACTGGCTTCACACTGCCCAAAGCTGTTCTAAATTTGAATGTGCTGGAGAATCACCTGGAAGCTTGTAAACCGTGTAGATCTTAGGGTCCCACCTCAGACAGTCTGGATGTGTGAGCAGCGCAGTGCAGGGGCCTGAGTCTGTTCTATCGATTGCTTTTCAAGGAATACAGGCATAGACAGTAAAGTCTATCCTGAGCATAGCAGGCCCTCTAAGATCTGGCACTGTCTGTTCCTCCAACCTCATTTTGAACCTGCCTTCTGTGCTCTACCCCAGGGTTTCTCACCCTTGGCTCTGTTGACGTTTTGAGTATGTTAAGTCTTTGTTAGGGGGGGCTGTCCTGTATGTGGTAGGATGTGAGGCAGCATCCCTGGCCTCTACTGGTGGCACCTTCCCCCAATATGTGACAACCAAAAATGTCTCCAGACATTGCCAAATGTCCCCTGGGGGCAAAGTCACCTCTGAGTGAGGACAGTGCTCGCTCTCTCTGAACACATCAGATAGGTACAGTTGTTACTTACTACATTTGTTTTTGTGGGTTCTTCTGACTTGAAATAAATGCCTTCTTTCT
Source organism: Equus quagga (assembly GCF_021613505.1). NCBI lineage: Eukaryota > Metazoa > Chordata > Mammalia > Perissodactyla > Equidae > Equus > Equus quagga. The sequence goes on along the minus strand of NC_060282.1, from coordinate 17,798,397 downwards.
GCGTCTGTTAGCTTCTGTCAGATGTTACTTACCTTTAAGACCCAGCTTAATGATAATAGTGGTAGGCAGTATTTGTGTGGCACTGTGTGGTTTGCAGAGCACTCAGATTTGGTTGTAATTGTTTTGTATTTTTCCAGCATTTGTTGGGCACCTGCTGTGTGCCAGGAATCCTCCTCTTCTCTATGCTTCTCTGACCTCAGCCCATCACCAGTAACCCTTGCAGAATGTTGACCCTAATGCTGCTTTGTTAGCCTTTCTACTATCAAAATAATGAACTGACAGGTTAGGACATTATTATCACACCTCCCGCTTTTTTTTTTTTTTTTTACCAGTTACATTGGTGCCAGAACTCACACCAAATCCACCAAATCTTTCTATTCCAACAGTGACTCCTAGCATTTCCAAGAATAAGGCCCTCTTTTAAAAAAAAATTTTTTTTTTTTTTTTAAGATTTTATTTTTTTTCCTTTTTCTCCCCAAAGTCCTCCCGGTATGTAGTTGTATATTCTTCACTGTGGGTCCTTCTAGCTGTGGCATGTGATGCTGCCTCAGCGTGGCTTGATGAGCAGTGCCATGTCCGCGCCCAGGATTCGAACCAACGAAACACTGGGCCGCCTACAGCGGAGTGCACGAACTTAACCACTCGGCCACGGGGCCAGCCCCCAAACAATGATTTTTTTTTTTTATTAAGATTATGATAGATTACAACCTTGTGAGATTTCAGTTGTACATTATTGTTAGTAATGTTGTGGGCACACCACTTCACCCTTTGTGCCCTTCCCCCACCCCCCCTTTTCCCTGGTAACCACCGATCGGTTCTCCGTGTCTATATGTTAACTTCCACCTATCAGTGGGGTCATATAGAGTTCATCTTTCTCTGTCTGGCTTATTTCGCTTAACATAATACCCTCCAGGTCCATCCATGTTGATGCGAATGGAACAATTTGGTCCTTTTTTATGGCTGAGTAGTATTCCATTGTGTATATATACCATATCTTCTTTATCCAGTCATCAGGTTCTGGGCATTTAGGTTGGTTCCACGTCTTGGCTATTGTAAATAATGCTGCAATGAACATAGGGGTGCATGTGATTCTTGGGATTGCTGATTTCAGATTCTTAGGGTAGATACCCAGTAGTGGGATGGCTGGGTCATAGGGTATTTCTATTTTTAACTTTTTGAGGAATCTCCATACTGTTTTCCATAGTGGCTGCACCAGTTTGCATTCCCACCAACAGTGTATGAGGGTTCCTTTTTCTCCACAACCTCTCCAACATTTGTCACTTTTGGTTTTGGATATTTTTGCCAATCTAATGGGTGTAAGGTAATATCTTAGTGTAGTTTTGATTTGCATTTCCCTGATGATTAGGGATGATGAACATCTTTTCATGTGTCTCTTGGCCATACTTATATCTTCTTTGGAGAAATGTCTGTTCATGTCCTCTGCCCATTTTTTGATCGGGTTGTTTGTTTATTTGTTGTTAAGCTGTGTGAGTTCTTTGTATATTATGGATATTAATCCTTTGTTGGATAAGTAGCTTGTAAATATTTTTTCCCAATTAGTGGGCTGTTTTTTTGTTTCAATTCTGTTTTCTCTTGCTTTGAAGAAACTCTTTAGTCTGATGAAGTCCCATTTGTTTATTCTTTCTATTGTTTTCCCCACCTGAGGAGTTATAGTGTCCGAAAAGATTCTTTTGAAACTGATGTCAAAGAGTGTACCACCTATATTCTCTTCTAGAAGACTTATTGTTTCAGGCCTAACCTTTAAGTCTTTGATCCATTTTGAGTTTATTTTTGTGAATGGTGAAAAAGAATGATCGATCTTCATTCTTTTACATGTGGCTGTCCGGTTTTCCCAACACCATTTGTTGAAGAGACTTTCTTTTCTCCATTGTAGGCCCTCAGCTCCTTTGTTGAAGATTAGCTGTCCATAGATGTGTGGTTTTATCTCTGGGCTTTCAATTCTGTTCCATTGATCTGTGTACCTGTTTTTGTACCAGTACCATGCTGTTTTGATCACTGTAGCTTTGTAGTATGTTTTGAAATTGGGGATTGTGATGCCTCCGGCTTTGTTTTTCTTACTTAGGATTGTTTTAGCAATTCGCGGTCTTTTGCTGCCCCATATGAATTTTAGGATTCTTAGTTCAATTTCTGTAAAGAATGCCCTTGGGATTCTGATTGGGATAGCGTTGAATCTGTAGATTGCTTTAGGTAGTATGGACATTTTAACTATGTTTATTCTTCCAATCCATGTGCATGGAATGTCTTTCCATCTCTTTATGTCATTGTCCATTTCTTTCAAGAAAGTCTTATAGTTTTCATTGTATAAATCTTTCACTTCCTTGGTTAAATTTATCCCAAGGTATTTTATTCTTTTCATTGCCGTTGTGAATGGGATTGAGTTCTTGAGTTCTTTTTCTGTTGGTTCATTGTTTGTGTATAGAAATGCTACTGATTTATGTATGTTGATTTTATACCCTGCAGCTTTGCTGTAACTGTTGATTATTTCTAATAGTTTTCCTGTGGATTCTTTGGGGTTTTCTATATATAAGATCATGTCGTTTGCAAACAGCGAGAGTTTTACTTCTTCATTGCCTATTTGGATTCCTTTTATTTCTTTCTCCTGCCTAATTGCTCTGGCTAACACCTCCAGTACTATGTTGAATAGGATTGGTGAAAGTGGGCACCCTTGTCTTGTTCCTGTCCTCAGAGGGATGGCTTTCAGTTTTTGTCCATTGAGTATGATGTTGGCTGTGGGTTTGTCATATATGGCCTTTATTATGTTGAGGTACTTTCCTTCTATACCCATTTTATTGAGGGTTTTTATCATAAATGGGTGTTGGATCTTGTTGAATGCTTTCTCTGCATCTATTGAGATGATCATGTGGTTTTTGTTTCTCATTTTGTTAATGTAGTGTATCACGTTGATTGACTTGCGGATGTTGAACCATCCCTGTGTCCCTGGTATAAATCCCACTTGATCATGGTGTATAATTTTTTTTACGTATTGCTGTGTTCGGTTTGCCAGAATTTTGTTGAGGATTTTTGCATTTATGTTCATCAGTGATATCGGCCTGTAGTTCTCCTTCTTTGTGTTGTCCTTGTCAGGTTTGGGGATCAGAGTGATGTTGGCTTCATAGAATGTGTTGGGGAGTACTCCATCTTCCTCAATTTTCTGGAATAGTTTGAGAAGGATAGGTATTAAATCTTCTTTGAATGTTTGGTAGCGTTCTCCAGAGAAGCCGTCTGGTCCTGGACTCTTATTTTTGGGGAGGTTTTCGATTACTGTTTCTATTTCTTTACTTGTGATTGGCCTATTCAGATTCTCCATTTCTTCCTGGTTCAGTTTGGGGAGGTTGTAAGAGTCCAGGAATTTGTCCATTTCTTCTAGGTTGTTCAATTTGTTGGCATATAGTTTTTCATAGTATTCTCTTATGATCCCTTGTATTTCTTTGGTATCTGTTGTGATTTCTCCTCTCTCATTCCTAATTTTATTTATTTGAGATTTCTCTCTTCTTTTCTTGGTGAGTCTGGCCAAGGGTTTGTCAATTTTGTTAATTTTTTCGAAAAACCAACTCTTTGTTTCATTGATCCTTTCTATTGTCTTTTTAGTTTCAATATCATTTATTTCTGCTCTTATTTTTATTATTTCCCTCCTTCTGCTGACTCTAGGCTTTGTTTGTTCTTCTTTTTCTAATTCTGTTAGGTGTCGTTTGAGGTTGCTTATGTGAGCTTTTTCTTGTTTAGTGAGGTGAGCCTGTATTGCGATGAATTTCCCTCTTAGGACTGCTTTTGCTGCATCCCAAATGATTTGGTATGACGTGTTCTCATTTTCATTTGTCTCCAGATAATATTTGATTTCTTCTTTAATTTCTTCAATGATCCATTGTTTGTTGAGAAGCGTGTTGTTTAGTCTCCACATTTTTGCACCTTTCTCTGCTTTTTTCTTGTAGTTGATTTCTAGTTTAATAGCGTTATGATCAGAAAAGATGCTTGATATTATTTCAACTCTCTTGTATTTATTGATGTTTGCTTTGTTTCCCAGAATGTGGTCTGTTCTTGAGAATGTTCCATGCGCACTTGAGAAGAATGTGTAGCCTGCTGTTTTTGGATGAAGTGTTCTATGTATATTTATTAAGTCCATCTGGTCTAATTTTTCATTTAATTCTATAATTTCCTTGTTGATTTTCTGTCTGGATGTTCTGTCCATTGGTGTTAATGGTGTGTTGAGGTCCCCTACTATTATTGTATTGTTGTTGATGTTTTCTTTTAGTTCTGTTAAGAGTTGCTTTACAAATTTTGGTGCTCCTGTGTTGGGTGCATATATATTTACAAGTGTTATGTCTTCTTGGTGGAGAGTCCCTTTTATCATTATATACTGTCCCTCTTTGTCTTTCTTTACCTGTTTTACTTTGAAGTCTACTTTGTCTGATATTAGTATAGCGACACCTGCTTTCTTTTGTTCATTATTAGCTTGGAGTATTGTCTTCCATCCCTCACTCTGAGTCTGTGTTTGTCTTTGGGGCTGAGGTGTGTTTCCTGGAGGCAGCATATTGTTGGGTCTTTTTCTTTGATCCATCCTGCCACTCTGTGTCTTTTGATTGGAAAGTTCAATCCATTTACATTTAGAGTGATTATTGAAATGTGGGGGCCTACCGCTGCCATTTTATGTCTTGTTTTCCGGTTCTCTTCAATTTCCTTTGTTTCTCGTCCCATGGTTTAGTCTGTTCTGATGTAGAGCTGCTACTCTCTGTTGTTGTCCTTCTACTTATCTCCTTTGCTCTTGGTTTTGTGGTCCCTTTCCTTTTTTTGATTTTTCAGGAATGAGGGTTTCCCTGAGCATTTCTTGAAGAGGAGGTTTGGTGGCAATGAACTCCCTTAATTTTTGTTTATCTGGGAAAGTTTTTATTTCTCCATCGTATTTGAAGGATATTTTCGCTGGGTAGAGAATTCTTGGCTGTAGGTTTTTGTCCTTCAGATTTTTGAATATATCATTCCACTCTCTTCTAGCCTGTAAAGTTTCTGCTGAGAAGTCTGCTGAAAGCCTGATGGGGGTTCCTTTGTAGGTTAATTTCTTCTGCCTGGCTGCCCTTAGTATTCTCTCCTTGTCGTTGACCTTTGCTAGCTTCACTACTATATGTCTTGGGGTTGGTCTACTTGCATTGATAAAGTTTGGAGATCTATTGGCTTCTGTCACATGAAGTTCCATCTCCCTCCCCAGGTTTGGGAAGTTCTCAGCCATTATTTCTTTGAATAGGCTTTCTGCCCCCTTCTCCCTCTCTTCTCCCTCTGGTATACCTATAATCCTTAGGTTGCATCTCCTAATTTGCGTCAGATAATTCTCGGAGAGTTTCTTCATTTCTTTTTAGTCTTCGCTCTCTCTCCTCCTCTGCCTGCAGCATTTCTATATTTCTATATTCCAAACTGCTAATTCTTTCCTCCATATTATCGGTCCTACTGTTCAGTGCGTCTAGATTTAAAAAAAATTTTTTTTTAAAGATTTTATTTTTCCTTTTTCTCCCCAAAGCTCCCCAGTACATAGTTGTGTATTTTTAGTTGTGGGTCCTTCTAGTTGCGGCATGTGGGATGCCGCCTCAGCATGGCTTGATGGGTAGGGCCATGTCCATGCCCAGAATCCGAACTGGCGAAACCCTGGGCTGCCGCAGTGGAGTGTGCGAACTTAACCACTTGGCCATGAGGCCGGCCCCTAACGCCCTCTTTTTATTAACATCAGAAGTTTTGAGATCCTCCTACGTGATGTTAATTGTACTCTTCAAAAAAAAATTGATGATGAAAAGTGACTACAAGTTCAGTAACTCTTATGTTTAAATTTGATTTTTCCCTATGTGACATTCACACATCTTTGAAAAATAATAGGCAAAGTGTGTCCAAGGCACATGTGTCTTCAGCCTCCCCCCCCAGTGCTTGGTTCATATGAATTCTCAAACTCTCTGCATTAACTCTGCCCATCCTCGGGATGGGGGGAAGGGGAAAAAACAAGAAGAAACTAGTGACCTATCCCCCTTCCATCTTCCCACATCCCTTAAAATGAATGACTCCCTCCTCTATCCTTTCTCTATGCATCTTTATGGCCTTCTATGATGCTTGCTTATTTATGGATCTGTGTGTCTCCTCTCTCCGTCTGTGAGGTATAATTTATCATTATGGCCCCTAAGCACTCAGCACTGTGCTTTGTACATCACATTTGTTGAAGACGTTTGTGGTCAGCTCTCCAAAACATCTATAGGCTGGACAGACAGATGTCTTCGCCAAACTTGGTCTTAGAACATCCAGATTGAAAAAATTTTGGCTATGACATGTTATGAAATAGTAAATTTTTGTTACTCCATACTACATATCCTTTGGAAGTAGTTAGTAGCAATTTTCTGCTGTTACCTCTACCACCCGTTTTTCTGTAAGGTTTCCTAAGATATTTTAGAGAAAAACAAAATCATAGGAGAAAAATACAGATGCTCAACTTCGGTACTGTAAGCCTGGTCGTACGGAGCATTGAGACAGTAGAGAAGGGCTAGACTTGTGAATTGAAAGTATGTATTCCGTAAAATGGTGACAGTCCTCAATGCCTTTCATTGCTTCATTTTTAGGTAGCGTGGTGTAGATGGCTGGAAATTAGGCCTTGACAGATTGAGTTGTGTGTGTGAGCAGAGTGTTGGTGTAGTTTATTTTGAACAAAGGTGCTGTGTGGCTCGTTGGAAAAAGACAGGAACACAGAGGCTGGTTTTTGAACACAGCCAGCACTGACTGTGCTTGCCCATGTAGGATTGTGGCTGTGGCTACCAGTGTGGCTTGGTTTGATGCACTGGGCATCGCTTTACTTAGGTTCTGACCACTGCTTCAGATAACTAAAGGCCTGTCATATAAAAGAGGGATTCATCTGGGGCAGAGCTACAGGAAGCTGGATTTCAGTTCAGTATGAGAGAGAACTTTCTAAAAGTCAGGACCTCCTCCTTACCAGAAGGGTCTGGGGAATCCCACTCCCAGGGGCTCCTTCTGAAAGAGTTCCTGGACAGATCACATAACTGCCCCCATCCTTTCTAGCCGGCAGCCCTCCTATCCAAAACACCCATCCTGCCCCATTCCTAAGGGGAGTGGGGAACCAATGTTAACTAAGATTTATTGAGTGTTTATAGTATGATGTGATTATGCCCATTTTACAAATCAGAAAAGCAGACCCTCAGAGAGGTTACGATGTTCAAAGCTTCTTGCATTTTAAGTGGCTGGGTTGAAATGCCAGCTGTATCCCAACAATGGGCCCCAGAGCTTGTAGAATGTTGACATAGCATTGGATCAGTTATAAAATGCCTCCATACGCAAGCACTCCTGGGGGCCATAATGAGCTCTGTGTTTGGAGAGGTGTGCACACATAGTATAGGTAGGGTAACACCTTGTGGGGGATGTTTTAGAGGAGGGTCAAACATTACCCAGTTGTTGGATAAGACCATGTTTGAGGTTTCTTCCAACTTTTTAAGGACATTATCAGTCTTTTGTTCAAATTTGGAAGACAGAGCATTCTTGCTTAATTATATTGACTAAACAATCATTTTATTTCAGTGAAGAAAATATTTGGAAACTCTGTGAATACATCAAAAACCATGACCAGTATCCTTTAGAAGAGTGTTACGCTGTCTTCATATCTAATGAGAGGAAGATGGTAAGTTGGCGGGTGAGTGCAGAAAGAAAACGAGATTTAAGATGATATTAGAAGCTAAATATAACGGGTTTAGTACTTTTCTAAAATTGCTTTATAAAATACAGCAACATTGTAAAATTTATTTTTGAGTGAGATTTTTTTCCTTCCGAGGCATAGTTGATTTAGAAGAGTTTAGTTCCTTCCTTGTAGTAAGGAAATAAGTGATGGTGTGTTTACACAGATTAAGTCTGTTTTCTTTACATATTAAGTTAAAGCTTTTTAAGTTGCTTAGATTAGAGTGATGTATCTCAGGTTTGAAGTAAAGATTTCTTTGTCTCTGGAGTTTAGATAGAACTATAGTAAACCTATGTGAAGTATTAAAAAAAGTAAGCCCTTCATATTTTATAGAGCGCTTTTGCAAGCATCATCTCATTTGATCCTAATGGAAACATCGTGAAGTAGGCAAAGTTCAGACAACTGTCTCCGTTTTATGGATGAGGAAGTAGAGACTTAGGGAGGTTCCATGAATAATTAAGCGGGAAAGCAAGCCTTGAACCTGGCAGGCCTGATTCCTAGTCCAGGTCTCTTTCTACTCTCCAAAGAACATCATATAATTAATTTTTGCTCTTTCATTGTTAAGGACACGTGGCAGGATTTGGATTTCTTCTTCTTCACTCATTCTTTCACCTTGGTTGTTGGTTGCTTAGAAATATTTTATTTTTCCTTTCTGTGTTTCTTTAAAGAATGTACTAGTGGTTTAACTGAAGTTGTGGCTTATGAAGTTTATTGTGTTTCATAGATACCTATCTGGAAACAGCAGGCAAGACCTGGAGATGGACCTGTGATCTGGGTAAGATGGTCAATACAGAGAACCTCTGAGGCATTAGTACTTGTAATCTCTGAGTGGTCTTTTTTTTTTTTTTTTTTTGAGGATTAGCCCTGAGTTAACATCTGCTGCCAGTTCTCCTCTTTTTGCTGAGGAAGACTGGCCCTGAGCTAACATCCATACCTATCTTCCTCCACTTTATACGTGGGACGCCTACCACAGCATGGCTTGCCAAGCAGTGCTGTGTCTGCACCCGGGATCCGAACCAGCGAACCCTGGGCCACCAAAGTGGAACGTGTGCACTTAACTGCTGCGCCACTGGGCCGGACCACCTGTGTGGTCTTTACGTTTTGGTAAAGCACAAACGATAGGCCAGTAGAGAAAGGCTATGATGGTTATTAATAAATTGACTTCTTGAGAATAGATGTTATTTGGCCTCAGAGAGAAGCACTTAACAGGCATGCTTTCTTTTAATTTTGACATTATTATAGCAAAGATTTTAAATGGCTGATGTGGCAGATATATTTATGATCCTTTAGACTTTGATCCATTTAGCACTGGAAGGAACTTTAGTGGGATCTAGTCCAGCTGCACATTAGAATTGTCTGGAGACTGTGTTAAGCATACAGCTTTCTGATTAGTCAATTTAGAGAAGAGTTCAGGAATTAGTGTTCTTAGCAAACTGCCAGGTGACATGACTAGAATTTGAAAAACACGGATCTACTCCATCCCCTTCATTTTTCAGGTGAGGAAACAAGCCCAGAAAGGCAGAGCAAGTAGCTCAAGGTCATCTAGCCGATCAGGGGCAGGACTAGGTCTCAGGCCTGCGTCCTTTGCAGTCACGTCTATGTCACCCTCACCTGGCTCCCTGAAGAACGGAATTGTTTATGCTAATAAACATGAAGATCAAGAAAAAGAAAAACTCCATTCATCATTATGTAACAGATGTCTAGTTTTGGATAGTTATTTAAAATAAGATCATCTGAATTGGCTTCATTCATTTATTTAATATATATTTATTGAGAGCCTGTTACATGCTAGGCACAAAATAGACTCAAATCTCTGGCGTCATGGAGCTCACGTTCCCGCTTCCTTCACCAGCAGGTGATCTGCTCTAGCATTAAAGCCCAAATCCAGCAGTGTTGGGTTAGGAGCGAGGGCTCGGAGTCAGCAGACTGGGGTTAAGTGCCAGGCCTCCATTGCACTGAGTGAACTGGACATATTATTTTCCCTCTTGCTTCAGTGTCCTCCTCTGGTCCGTGGGGTTGAGGGCTTAACTGAAAGAATGCTTTTGAAGCATTACCCTGGTATCTGGTGTGGTGTCAGGTCCTGGTGCTCGAGAAGTGTTAGCTATTATTGTTAGCAATGCCACGGAACCCCTGTTGCAGACTGTCCATCTGCCCTAGAAGTCATCCCCAGTGCTGCCACTCAGCTGATTTTGAGTCATGGCCTTGCTTCCTGTCTTAGGGAAAGGATGTGTGGTCATGTCCCCCTTACATGACATCTCATGGCAGCTCAGGGTGGGGAATCCTGTTGCAGGAAGTCTCCCCATGCCCCCTGGTGGATTTATCCGTGCCTCACTGCTGTCCTCTTGTAGGAAATGGGTAGGCCCCCCGGAGTGTGTAGAGAAACCAAACCCCAAGGAGCAGATCACCTTCTAGCTGGGCATCCCTTCCCCCAGCCCCCTGGTCTTTCCCTGGCAATTGGGCGAGCCCTGTACCCAGCTCAGAGAGTGAGGCTGCTGCTTAAATCTGCGTTCCTTGGCTCCACATTTGCGCTAGGAAGGCAATTCCTAGTCATCAGCCGTCTGGTATGTAGGAATATGGACCTGAACTAACCAGCAGGTTGCAGGTATTCACTGTTAACGCCTTTTCACAAGTCATATCTTCTTTCTGGAAAGCTCTCCCTTCAGGCAAGATTCAGCAATGGCTGCCCTTCCTCAGTGAAACTCTTCTTGGCAGTTGGGCCTCCATTCCCTCTGTTTCTTGGTTGGCTTTTAGAAAGACCACACATTTACATAAATAATCTCATTAATTCTCCCAGTAACACTCTGAGGTAAACACTGCAGTTATCTCCATTTTGTAAAAGAGGAAACTGAGGCTGGTAGGTAGAGGGGCTGAGGTTTGAAGCAGGCTCCCTGACTTCAGGATTCCCTTACCTGCACGTTCTCTGCCTCCTTATTCTGTCTCATCATCGTGCTGTCTGGCAACAATTCTTCCATGTCCCACTCACTTCTCTGGGATTTCCTTGAGGGTCAGGACTTAGCTTTCTCATCTTCATATCTGTGTTTCAACAGAACAGTTTCCCACAAGTAATAGGGAGTATGTACTTCAGAAAAACTGTACTATGAGGTAGAAGATGTCAAGAGAGAAAGAGATTTTGGGTAAGGCAGAGACTACTTCTGGCTGGAGGTGGGAGAAGTCAAAAATGGACTCATAGGGGGAGAAAGCATTTGAGCCGGAGCTCAAGTGATGGACGTGGGGAGAGAGGTGGAGACGGTTGCTGCGGATGGAGGGGAGTAACGTGAACAAGCCCAGGGGAAGAGAATTGTGGACTCTTACAGGGGGAGCAGCTCTTTGTTTATTCATCTAGAGAGTAGGCTGCATTACGAGGAGTAGAGGGAAAAAGCATCCATTTCTGAGGCTGTTTCTGCTTTACTAAGATAGAATTGGAGCCAAAGGAAGCACTTCAGGCTCTAATGGTGCACCATGGCCAGTCGCAATTAATTATCTTCCCCACCTCACAGGGTCAAATGAAGTAACATTTGAGAAAGTGCTTTGTAAGCTCCCAAGCACTAGAAATGTAAGACGGTGTTACTAGTGTACTAATGTGATTGAACTTTTTCTCTCTCACTGCTGTTCCCTGTGAGAGCGTTTGTCTTCTGAGGAACTCAAAGCACCAGCCTGCCCTCGTGCCCCTTGATAACCTCCCTCACATCCCTCCCAGCAGTGCCCAGTGTCTGGGAGTGAGAGTGGGAATTCCCATAGGCACTGTGCCTGAGCTGTGTGGGAGAAGTTCTCTTTATCCATCTTCCTTGATGGTTATGGATTAGGGCTTGGCTGATTTAAAAAAAAAAAAAAAGTAGAAAACCAAGCTTTTTCTTTCTTTTAATTACAAATGTAGTATAAAACAAGAAATTAAAGTCCTTCTTCCCCTCTCCTTGCTAACCTTAAGCAGTTCCATTTGTTAATAATTTGCAAGATATCCTTGTAGACTTTCCCTCTGTATTCATATGCATGCAAATGTATTTCTGAAGGCACGTGTGTGTCTTTATATACACAAAGCTTTTTAAAAATAATGTATAATACATATCCTGCAGATGCTTTTTCCTTCCAGCTGTATAATATGGACCTTTTTCTATTTTCCACATAAATTTATCTAATTGTTTTTAGCAGCTGCACAGTATTCCATCATATTCCCACATCGTGGCTTATTAACCATTCCCTTCTTGGTGGGTTTTTGTTGTTTCTGTATTTTCACTATTATAAACAATGCTGCAGAGATTTTCTTTACATGCGTATGGCCATTTTCTGTAGGATAGATTCCTAGACGTAAAATTGCTGGGTCAAGGGGTATACATTATTAATGTATATGAACATTTCCACTTTTTAGTTAACTGTTCCCTGTCACTAGACATTTGATCTGATTTCAGTGTTTTGTGTTTGTTTTATTTTGGTGTCATAAGGAGGGCTGTGTTAGCCTTGTTTCCCTTTTTCATGATATATATGCGTTATTACTGTAATGTTGGAATTCACCGTCATAAAGTATCTTGGCTAATTTCAGCAACTTTGACTTCTAGGATTACCATGTTGTCTTGCTTCATGTTTCAAGTGGAGGACAGAGCTTCATTTATGATCTCGACACCATCCTGCCATTTCCCTGTCCCTTTGACATTTACGTAGAAGACGCCTTTAAGTCTGATGAGGACATCCATCCACAGTTTAGAAGGTGAGGAAATTCAGGGTGGATTTTCCTACTTTCTGAAGTCATACTTTGACAAGTACACAGAGTTTGTTTGTTTTTGCATTTCTTTCGTAAAGATCACTTGTCTTGGCATCACCATTGAATTGATACTTGAAAATGACTACCCAGATAATTCAAAACATTTTAAAGTTGTAAAAGTTGTCCATTGTATAAATGGTTGGCAGTCTTTTAAAAATTTGTGTGATACCATCCCAGACATTTTCTTAAAGTCATTTTGGGGATTTTCTTGTACTCTTGTTTTTGGGAGTGTGGGCGGGCGGGGTGGGGTGGGGGAGCTGAATGCCTTATGATGCCAAAATTTTGAGGGCTGTGATGGCAGCACCTGAAAATTATGCTCTTTGCCGCTGATACATAATGGAGTAAATAAAGGGAACCAGATATCTTTCTGTGCCTTTGTAGTTTTGGATTTCAGCTGATCATTTCTCGTGGCTTCTTTGACAGGTAATAAAGCTGCATATATATTCATGTATTACTAATAGTAAAAATGCCCACGTAGTTTTGTGCATGTCCTAGAAAATGAATCTGTATAAAAATTGAGTTAGAATTTCAATTGTGATACCTCCCTGATATAAATGAATGTTGATGTATCTGCAGGAAATTTAGAGTGATCCGTGCAGATTCATATTTGAAGAACTTTGCTTCTGACCGTTCTCACATGAAAGATTCCAGTGGGAACTGGAGAGAACCTCCTCCATCCTATCCGTGCATTGAAACTGGAGGTGAGCCAAAGATGTCCGGTCACTGTGCAGCTCAGCTTTTCCCCTTCACCAAAGACAAAAATGGCATTATTCTTTTACTAAAACTCCCTGAGTAGAAGGAGAGAAGCGGGAGTATAGTTCTGTTTGTTTATTAGATTCAGAAAAGGAGGTACAGAGAGCAGGACTGGAGGCACAAGAACCCGTGGGAGAGGAGAGGTGATAAGGAGCAGAACCACAGCACTTGCTGGAGTGTTGGTTGTACCTACTGCTGGGACACTGGACTTCAGGAGATCTGCGTGTTTGTGTCATTTAACAGTGGGGCTTGTAGCACCCTCCTGTGGTAGGGTTTCACGTTACGGTGAAAGAAATCCCCAGTGCAGCCTTGTGATGTGTGACATGTCATTTCACTGGCTCTGTAATAAAATCTGCATGAGAGGGAGGTGAGAGCTAGCGGATTTTATGGTACCGCTCATCTCAGTTATGTGCTTTTAGGCATCAGGCCAATTAATAATTTCTTGAGATTTAAGTTGATAAAGCATTCTTCGCCCTATTGCTATTGTTTGGCCTTCACATGAGTTTGGAACATTATTTATGATTGTAAGTAATTCACAGCCTTGCCATTTGTTGGTGAGATCATCCCATCCCATGGACAATACTGTCTATGTGAAAGTGCTCTGTGAGCTGTGCAACATGTCCGAAAAATAGGACAGCCATATTCAGAGTTCAGCAAGGAAGAAAGTGAAAAATATATTTGGCATATTCGAAGGGAGTGAACACTAAAAGAGGATGCAAACTGATTTTTGAGGCTTTCCGTGAAAAGCTCTTGTAAGTTTAACCTTTATATTGGAATTGCTTTTTGGTCCACCAGCCTGCTTCCCAGCCTCAGCGTTAGTAATGGGATAGCTCGTAGGTTAGGAGGCGGTTTGATGGGTCTACCTCTGAGTTTTGGACAACTGGCTGTACAGCGCGTGGTCTGGAACAATGCACCCTGGGCAGCTCCCCATTTCTCTTTTGGACATGAGCACTAATGCAGAGCCTAGTGCATAGTTGGCATTCAGTAAACACCACGTCAGCCATGATCCTATTTGAGTCATCCCTTTGGGTTTTGATGACTGGTACCCAGTAGGTGCCGTTTTGTGCTAGGCTTTGTGCCAGCCCCTTTACATATGAGTTTGATTTAATTTTCACCACAGCTCAACGGGGCAAGGTTTCCTTTCCACATTTGATAGAAGGTGGAAGTCATGAAGGATAAGCCCTTTGCCAAAGGGGCACAGCTAGAAAGTGGCAGGTCAGGTAGCACACGGTGCTTGAGGAGGGGTTTCTATGGGGAAAACAATGTCTTTTTTTGCCACATGTGTGATCAGTTCATCGGCGGCCCTCTGAACTTGGGGTTGAAACTAAAAGAAGTCTGCTCTGACTGTGGGGTAAACATGTTGGTTTCTCATGTAATAATTTAACCACATTGTATTGTTCTTTCATGTGGTAAATTCGTTACTTCAAGCCCTGTATTTATCAAAGGAATCCATTCAAAGTTAGGATAAGTGGGAATTACTGTTCGCTAATTAGTAGTGTTTTATTAAAAAAAAAAAGAAAAAAATGGTTCAAGAAAACGTCAAACTTAAAATTAACACGTGTTTTAGATATTTTACTAGCCGCTTCACTCAGTCCCCTGCATTTAGTTATGGGATTGACTCTTATGACTTAAAATTTAGTATATTTGATTTGTTATGCATTATGATTAAGCCTATCCACTTACTAATTTTGGGGGCCATTTGTCTGTAGGACCACTGTTTTCAATTCAGCATTTAATGTATTTTAAAGAAAGGAACTCATTTTTTTTTTCTTGATAAGAAGGAAGCTTAGATTTCCAATCGTACAGCCTTGCCCTAAAGACTCAGTTCCAGCATCAGCTACCCATGGCTCAGTTTTTAAGGACATTTCCCAAGTCTTAGACTGAATTACAGAGTACACCAAATTTGTCCCTCCTCTTTCTGAGCCCCTGCTGCCTCTTGTCTGCATATACCACTCATCTTCTTGCCCTCAGATGTGTTACAGTAACATTGGCTAATTTGTGCTGAGCTCAATGACTAGTTTCATGTAAATAGAAATGTTATTGTGCCTCTTGGGGAGGTTATAGGCAAATGCTTATTTGTTATACATATATATGCATTTTTAAATTTTTATTTTGTTTTTGTGCCTTGATCTTTTTAAGTAATGAATGCCTGCAGACAGTAATCATTTTTTATTTAATTATATTTAGAAGTCCTAGAAAAACAATACTATTGTATTTCAGAAGTTGAGGTTTCCTTTAGCAATTTGTTAAACGTTTTAGCCGACTTACATCCTGCTTATGTGAAGTCTGGCATCTACCCAGGTAAGCAAGAACTTCCGCCCACCTCTCCTTGGTGGTGTCTGTCTCTCCTTTGTTTCCAGTTTCTTGGTCATCCTGCATCCCCAGCTCTCTGATGACTACAACAAAAGTTCTGGTTTTGCCGATTAGCTTTTTTTGTTTAAGGGTGGTAGTGACTGTTCTAGTTTTCTATGTGCTAAGTGCCTACCTTTCTTTTTGAAAGATATTTTTCTTGGGTAATGAATGCTGGCTTCACATGGTTTTTCTTTCAGTTCTTTAGCTCTTTTATCACTAGTTGTCAGCGATTTAATTATGATGGACTGTAGTGTAGTTTTCTTTAGGCCTATTCCACTTGAGGTTTGTTAAAATTCTTAGATTAGTGGATTTATAGTTTTCATCAAATTTGGAAACATTTGGCCATTATTTTCTGACTCACCCCTCTCTTTTTTTTATTCTTATCCTTCAGCTACACGTATGTTGAATGGCTTGATATTACTCCTATAGGTCAATGATGTTCTGTTCATATTTTTCAGACTTTTTCTAAATGTGCTTCATTTTGAATAGTTCTTTTGTCTGTAAATTCATTGATCTTTTCTTCTGCATTAACTAATTTGCTGTTAATCCCATCCAGTACATTTTTTTCATTTTACATATTTTATTTTTAATCTCCAGAAATTCCGTTTGGGGCTTATTTACTATCTTCCATTTCTCTCTTCCTCACGCTCATGTTTTACTCTACTCTTCTGAACATATGGAACCTACAGTATTTATGCTGGTCCTTGTCTGCTAGTTCCATTATCTCTGTCATTTCGGTCTGTTTCTGTTGATTGATTTGGGTCATATTTTCCTGTTTCTTTGTATGATTTGTGATATTTGGTTAGATGCTGGACGTTGTGAATTTTACATTGTCAGTTTCTGGATCTTGAAGTGCTTTTTAAAAATGGTGTTGGATTTTCTTCTGGCGGGCAGTTAAATTAGTTGGAGTCAGTTGGATCCCTTCGAGGCTGCTGTTAAGCATCTTGAGTGCAGGTTGAGAGCAGCCTTCCATCTAGGGCTAACTCAGTCCCACTCCTCTGGCGTGACCCATCTGAGGACTCTACCAAATGCCTGTGTGTTAGGAATTCTCTCCACCCTCACTGGTGGGGACTGTGGAAGTTCTGGGGGTTATTAGACCAGCTACTTCCTGGTGTTTCTTTCCCTGGCCTTGTGAGATCAGTACTTAGCTAAAGACGGGTGTGTGTGAGCGCGTGCGTGAGGTGGGTCCCCTCTGGTCTCTGGAACTCTCTCTGCACAGCTCCCTCTTCTGATACTCTCCTTCCCCAGATCTAGCTGCCTGGGCCCTCCTGGACTTCGACCTCTGTCTTCTCACCTCAGGGAGACTGCCCGGCTGTTTGTGTTCCCCGCTCTATGCTGTGCTCTGGAAATGGCCTGGGGCAGCAAGCTGGAGTGATCCGAGGGCTCTCTCGCTTGTTTCTACTTCCTCAGGAGTCATGGTCGGATGCTGCCCATTGTCCAGTGTCTGGAAACAGTTGCTTCATGTATATTGTCCAGTTTTCTGGTAGATTACAGTGGAAGTACACTTCCCATAACAGTTCTTTGATGGGCAGAAGCAGAAATCTGTACACACCTAAAAAATTTTTTAGTACGGAAAATTTAAATCCTTTGCAAAACCAGACACAATAGTATATCAGACTTTCAACAGTTATCAGCTCCTGGCCAGTCGATTTATTTATATCTCATCCACTTTCCCCCTTCTCGTGTTACTTTGATAGCAAAGCAAATCCCAGATATTATGTCCTTTCAAGTCTAAATATTTCAGTATGACTCTCTAAAATACAAGGATTTCTTATTAAAAAAAATATGACCACAATACTATTACTACATCTACAAATTAACAGTAATTCTTTAAAATTATTTTATATCTTTCTAGTCAACGTTCAGATTCACACTTATCTCACAAAGTCATAATCTTTTTTCATCCAGTTTGCTTATTTGAATCAGGGTCCAAATAAAATCCCCAGATTGTGCTTGGTTGGTATGTCTCTTAAGAATCTTTTTTAACGTGTAGATTCCTTGTCCATCTCTTTGTTTTTTTCTTGTAATTTATTTCTTGAAGAAACTGAGCCTAGGAGAAATAGTCTGAATTTTGCTGATTGTATCTTTTTTGTATCCTCTGAATTTCCTCTGTAAATTGGCAGTTGAGTCCTATAAACTGGCAGTATGATTATTCATGCATGATTTCACTTAACTTTTTATTTTGAAATAATTTTAGCATCTAGAAAATTTGCTAAAACAGTACAGAGTTCCTATACACCTTTACTCAGATTCCCCTAACATTACATGTTATATAACCATAGTGTAATTATTAAAACCAAGAAAATAATATAATTGATACAAAAATATTGACGTAATACTATTGATACAATATTAACTTGTAGACCTTAATTAAATTTTGGAAGTTTTCCTACTGATTTCTTTTTTCTGGTCTAGAATCTAGCCCAGGATATTACATTTAGTCGTCATGTCTCCTCAGTCTCTTTCAATCTGTGACAATTCCTTTTTTTCCTTTTCATTTATTTTTCCTATTCATATATATTGACACTTTTGAAGAGTACTGGTCAGTTATCTTGTAGAGGACCCCTCAGTTTGGGTTTGTGCGATGTTTTGTCCTGATTAGATTAAGGTTATGCCTTTGAGACAAGAAATACCACAGAGGTGATGTTGAACTCTTATCTATTTGAATAATTTTCCTTACTTTTCGTCTTCTGGGTTGTTTTATTGCTGTTAAACCAAAATTGTGCTTTCAGTGAACATTTCTCTCGTGTACTTTTTTAGATTCCAAAATGAACCTGAATGATTTCATCAGCATGGATCCTGAGGTAGGGTGGGGAGCTGTCTACTCCCTGTCTGAATTTGTGCATCGGTTCGGCAGTCAGAACTACTGACATCTGGATGTAGAAGCGTGGAGAAATTCTAGGACATGAACCATCCATCCCTTTGTTGGGACAACAAACATAATGGTACCTTTGGCTTCGAATTATGTTTTCCTGTTCTAGTTCAGTTGAGTTGAAACATGGGTGAACAGAAAATAAATAAAAACTTTCTGTTGATATGTCAGGTTAAAACTTGATGTAGTGTGTGTTTGCTAAGGTACTCCTATGGCTCATTTGTTAAACCATGTGATGACTTACGCAGTAATTGCTTTTGTTATGATAGATGCGTGGACTTTGTGTCTGTTCTGGGTGTTTCGTTCTCTCCAGCTACACTGTAAGCTCCTTGAGGGTGAGGCTGTGGCTCACGGCTCTGTGAATCTCTCATGCCCGTTATAAAAGTGCGCGTTAAATATTTGCTAGCGGTTGTGCTGCTGTCTGAAGAGGGCTGATAACTGTGAGCTGAATCAGCAATAAGTATTAGTCTTTTTGGACTATTATGTTCTTTAAAAAGATTGCAGCCCTCTCAGGCTTGAGTGTTATTTGGCCTATTTATATATGTTTTTAAAATAAAATTGATGTAAAATTCGTTTTGTTTTGAAGATTTTGTGTCACTCTTGATGATCTGAGATACCCAAGAATGTCTTCAATTGCAGATGGGAACCGTGGCTCTAAAATACATTTATCGACTTTCCTTCTTGAAGATGAAATTTTGGGAATTTGCCTTTATTCATATAATTCCAAATAAAAGATGTTTGGCATTATATAGCACTAGCTCTCATTCATGTCTTCATGATCCTAGTTGTAAAAATGAGCAATTTTGGGGGCTGGCTCATGGCGTAGTGGTTAAGTTCGGTGCACTCTGCTTCAGCAGTCAGGGTTCGTGGGTTCAGATCCCGCGTGCAGACCTACACCACTTGTCAGCCATGCTGTGGCAGCAAGCCACATACAAAATAGAGGAAGATTGGTACAGATGTTTTCCACATCCTCTCCCACATTTGTTATTTTTTGTCTTGGTAATTATAGCCATTCTAATGGATGTAGGGTGATATCTTATTGTATTTTTGATTTGCATTTCCCTAGTAATTAGTGACGTTGAACATCTTTTCATGTGCCTGTTGGCCATCTGTATATCTTCTATGGAAAAATGTCTGTTCCCATCCTCTGCTCATTTTTCCGTCAGATTGTTTGTGTTTGTTGTTGTTGAGTTGCAACAACATGGATGTCCACCCACAGCCCCCAACTCCCAGACCCCTATCTTAGCAGTCCTGGTGGAGAGAGAATGTGTCTCTCTGAACGTCGATGCAGCAAATCCATACAGCAAATCCAGAGAACACTGTGACAGGTCATTCTTAGACTTGTCCAGTGGTGGGGTCCAAGCCTGCAGCTTAGGCTACATGCCTTTACCCATGGGCCACCAGGACCATGTGAAATGTGCAACGAAGAGTTCCCCAAAGGGCACTGCAGGAGTGCTAGGTGGAAAAAACAACAAATGTCCTCTCTTGCTTCTAACAAGTCAAGATTATGGCCACTGGATATTTTAACAGGCTAAAAGCTATAAACATTTCTCCCTAAACTGATAAGAAGCTGGGGGTTTTCAATTTCAAGGCAAGGTGGCTGGGAAGTTCAAACTTACACACACACATTGTCTGATTTGTCTGTACCGGATGTAATTTTGAATACTAGATTGGAAACGTGCTCATAAACTGACAAAAAACACTCTCCAAAAATGCAATTTGTAAATCAGATTACAATCTTTTGGTCCCTCTGAAACTTTTTGCTCGGGACAAAGTATTTCCGTAGGGCAGTCTGCCGCAATTTATCTTCTTCATTTTAGCCACATACTTTTTTTTTTTTTTTTTTAAAGATTTTATTATTTCCTTTTTCTCCCCAAAGCCCCCCGGTACATAGTTGTGTATTCTTCGTTGTGGGTTCTTCTAGTTGTGGCATGTGGGACGCTGCCTCAGCGTGGTCTGATGAGCAGTGCCATGTCTGCGCCCAGGATTCGAACCAACGAAACACTGGGCTGCCTGCAGCAGAGCGCGCAAACTTAACCACTCGGCCACGGGGCCAGCCCCTAGCCACATCCTTTTTAAATGACCGTCTGAAACTGAATGAAGATATCTAATTATGGGGTCTATATTTAGCTCTAAGTTATAAAATAACTTAACAGATTGTATTCTTTTCTCTCTCTCTTTTTTTTTTTTTGGTGAAGAAGATTGTCCCAGAGCTAACATCTGTTGCCAATCCTCCTCTTTTTGCTTGAGGAAGATTGTCACTGAGCTAACATCTGTGCTAGTCTTCCTCTACTTTGTATGTCAGATGCCACCACAGCATGGCTTGATGAGTAGTGTGTAGGTCCACACCTGGGATCTGAACCTGGTGAACCCTGGGCCCCTGAAGTGGAGTGTGCGAACTTAACCACTACACCACCAGGCTGGCCCCTGTATTTGTATTCTTACCAAAAGTTCATTCACTTTCTCCCAGAATTTTCCTGGTCAGCTGAACCAAAAGGATACATGACACTTCCTTAGATTGATGTGCAAATATTTTCTTGCAGTTGGTGGGTTGTCTTTTCATTTTGTTCATGGTTTCCTTAGTCTTGCAGAAGCTCTTTAGTCTGATGTAGCCCCATTTGTTTATTTTTTCTTTTGTTTCCCTTGCCTGAGTAGACACGGCATTCGAAAAGATACTGCTAAGACTGAAGTCAGAGTGTATTGCCTATGTTTTTTTTCTAGGAGTTTTATGGTTTCAGGTCTTACATTCAAGTCTAATTCGTTTTGAGTTAATTTTTGCTTATGGTATAAGATGAGGGTCAACTTTCATTATTTTGCATGTGACTGTCCAGGTTTTCCAACACCATTTATTGAAGAGACTTTCCTTTCTCCATTGTATGTTCTTGGCTGTTTTGTCGAAGATTAGCTGTCTGTAGATGTGTAGTTTTATTTCTGGGCTTTCAATTCTGTTCCATTGATCTGTGTGCCTGTTTTTGTACCAGTACCATGCTGTTTTGATTACTATAGCTTAGTAGTATATTTTGAAGTCAGGGATTGTAATGCTTCCAGCTTTGTTCTTTTTTCTCAGGATTGCTTTAGCAATTCAGAGTCTTTTGTTGCCCCATATGAATTTTAGGATTCTTTGTTCTATTTCCATGAAGAATGTCATTGTGATTCTGTTTGGGATTGCGTTGTGTCTGTAGATTGCTTTAGGTAGTATGGACGTTTTATGTTTATTCTGCCAATCCACGTACATGAAATATCTTTCCATTTCTTTATGTCATCATCAATTTCTTCCAATTATATCTTAAAATTTTAATTGCATAGGTCTTTCACCTCCTTGGTTAAATATATTCTTAGATATTTTATTCTTTTTGTTGCAATTGTAAATGGGATTGCATTCTTGAGTTCTCTTTCTGTTAATTCATTATTAGGGCATAGAAATGCAACTGATTTTTGCAAGTTGATTTTGTACTCTGCAATTTTGCTGTAGTTGTTGATTATTTCTAATAGTTTTCCAACGGAGTCTTTAGGGTTTTCTGTACATAAAATCATGTCCTCTGCAAACAGTGAGAGTTTCACTTCTTCATTGCCAATTTGGATAAGTTTTTTTTTTTTTTCTTGCCTAATTGCTCTAGCTAAAACCTCCAGTACTATGTTGAATAAGAGTGGTGAGAGTGGGCACCCTTGTCTTGTTCCTGTTCTCAGAGGGATGGCTTTTAGTTTTTCCTCATTGAGTATGATGTTGACTGTGGGTTTGTCATATATGGCCTTTATTATGTTGAGGTACTTTCCTCCTGTACTCATTTTATTGAGAGTTTTTATTGTAAACAGATGTTGGATCTTGTTGAATGCTTTCTCTGCATATATTGAGATGATCATGTGCTTTGTGTTCCTTATTTTGTTAATGTGGTGTATCACGTTGATTGATTTGCGGATGTTGAACCATCCCTGTGTCCCTGGTATAAATCCCATTTGATCATGGTGTATGATCCTTTTAACGTATTGCTGTATTTGGTTTGCCAGTATTTTGTTGAAGATTTTTGCATCTATGTTCATGAGTGATATTGGCCTATAATTTTCCTTCTTTGTGTTGTCCTTGTTTGGTTTTGGGATCAGGGTGATGTTGGCCTTGTAGAAAGTGTTAGGAAGCAT
Organism: Equus quagga; assembly: GCF_021613505.1. Lineage (NCBI taxonomy): Eukaryota > Metazoa > Chordata > Mammalia > Perissodactyla > Equidae > Equus > Equus quagga. The sequence continues at coordinate 17,775,810 of NC_060282.1, read as the reverse complement.
TCTGTCTTCTTCAATTTTTTGGAATAGTTTGAGAAGAATAGGTATTAAATCTTCTTTGAATGTTTGGTAGAATTCTCCAGAGAAGCCATCTGGTCCTGGACTTTTATTTTTTGGGAGGTTTTTGATTACTATTTCAATCTCTTTACTTGTGATTAGTCTATTCAGATTCTCTATTTCTTCTTGATTCACTTTTGGGAGGGTGTATGAGTCTTAAGAATTTATCCATTTCTTCTAGATTGCCCAATTTGTTGGCATATAGTTTTTCATATTATTCCCTTATAATCCTTTGTATTTCTGTGGTATCCATTGTAATTTCTCCTCTTTCATTTCTAATTTTATTTATTTGAGCCTTCTTTCTTTTTTTCTTAGTGAGTCTTGCTAAAGTTTTATCAATTTTGTTTATCCTCTTGAAAAACTAGCCCTTAGTTTTGTTGATGCTTTCAACTGTTTTATTGGTTTCAATTTCATTTATTTCTGCTCTAATTTTTATTATTTCCCTCCTTTTGATTACTTTGGCTTTGTTCTTCTTTTTCTAGCTCTGTTAGGTCTAGTTTAAGATTACTTATTTGAGATTTTTCTTCTTTGTTAAGGTAGGTCTGTATTGCTATGAATTTCCCTCTTTGGACAGATTTTGGTGCCTCCCATATGAGTTGGTATGGTGTATTTTCATTTTCATTTGTTTCCAGATATTTTTTGATTTCTCCTTTAATTTCTTCAATGATCCATTGGTTGTTCAGTAGCATGTTGTTTAGTTTCCATATATTTGTCACTTTCCCAGCTTTTTTCTTGTAGTTGATTTCTAGTTTCATAGCATTATGGTCAGAAAAGATGCTTGATATGATTTCAATCTTCTTAAATTTATTGAAGCTTGCCTTGTTTCCCAATATATGGTCTATCTTTGCGAATGGTCCATGTGCAGTAGAGAAGAATTCGTATTCTGCTGATTTTGGATGGAGTGTTTTATATATATCTATTAAGTCCATTTGGTCTAGTTTTTTGTTTAATTCCACTATTTCTTTGTTGACTTTCTGTCTTTATGATCTATCCGTTGATGTAAGTGGAGTGTTGAGGTCCCCTACTATTATTGTGTTGCTGTTCATTTCTCCTTTTAGGTCTGTTAATACTTTATGTACTTTGGTGCTCCTGTGTTAGGTGCATATATATTTATAAGTGCTATGTCCTCTTGTTGGAGTGTACCTTTTATCATTATATGCTGCCTCTCTTTGTCTCTGCCTTTTTTATCTTGAAGTCTGCTTTAGCTGATAAAAGTATGGCAACATCTGCTTTATTTTGTTTGCCATTAGGTTGGAGTATCATCTTCCATCCCTTCAGTCTGAGCCTTTGTTTGTCTTTAGAGCTGAGATGTGTTTCCTGGAGGTAGCATATTGTTGGATCTGTTTTTTTAATCCATCCCACCACTCTGTGTCTTTTTATTGGAGAATTCAATCCTTTTACATTTAGAGTGATTATTGATACATGAGGGCTTAATACTGACATTTTATCTCTTGTTTTTGAGTTGTTCTGTATTTCCCTTGTTACTTGTCCTGTGTATTTCAGACTGCCAGTTCAGTTTGGTGGTTCTTTATGATGATTTTCTCAGTCTTCTCTTTATTTAGCATTTGGTTCTCTGTTCTGGTTTTTTGTTTATTGGTTACCGTGAGGTTTGTTTAAAAGATCTTGTAGATGAGATAGTCTGTTTTCTGATAGTCTCTTATTTCCTTACTCTAAGCAGGTTCCATCCCTTTCCTCATCACTACGTTGTTGTCGTCACAACTTATCCCATTTTGTGTTGTGAGTTTGTCTTTGAAATGAAGTCCTTATAGTTATTTTTGATGTTTTCCTTTCCTTTATCTTTAATGTTATAATTAAGTGTTAGCTAACCTGTTCTGATAGAGAGCTATGATTTTCTGATTTTCTCTGCCTATTTATCACCTTGCTCAAGGCTTTGTAAACTCTCTCTTTTTTTTTTTCAGGTATGAGGGCCTTCTTGATCACTTCTTTTAGGTGTGGTCTTGTGGTGATGAACTCTCCCAGCTTTTGTTTCTCTGGGGAAACTTTCATTTCTCCAGCATATCTGAAGGATAGTTTTGCTGGATAGAGTATTCTTGGCTGAAAGTTTTTGTCTTTCAGTATTTTGAATATATCATTCCACTCTCTCCTAGCCTGTAAGGTTTCTGCTGAGACATCTGCTGAAAGCCTGATGGTAGTTTCTTTCTAGGTTATTTTCTTCTGCCTTGTTGCCCTTAATATTTTTTCTTTGTCATTGACTTTTGCCAGTTTTATTAATATATTCCTTGGAGAAGGTCTTTTTATATTGATGTAATTAAGAGTTCTATTAGCTTTATTTACATGTAATTCCAGCTCCTTCCCCAGGTTTGGGAAGTTCTCAGCTATTATTTCTTTCAAGAAGCTCTCTGCTTCTTTCTCCCTCTCTCTCTTCCATCTGAATACCTATGACGCTTATGTTGCATTTCCTAATTGAGTCGGATATTTCTTGGAGAATTTCATTTCTTTTTCGTCTTAGTTCTCTCTCCTCCTCCATCTGCAGCATGTCTATATTTCTGTCCTCTAAATTACTAATTCTTTCCTCTATAGTATCAGCTCTATTTTTTAAGGATTCCAGATTTTTCTTTATCTCATTCATTGTGTTTTTCATCTCCAACCGTTTTTTTTTTTGAGGAAGGTTAGCCTTGAGCTAACTGCTGCCAATCCTCCTCTTTTTGCTGAGAAGGACTGGCCCTAAGATAACATCTGTGCCCATCTTCCTCAACTTTATATGTGGGATGCCTACCACAGCATGGCTTGCCAAGCAGTGCCATGTCTGCACCCAAGATCCGAATTGGTGAACCCCGGGCAGCCGAAGTGGAACGTGCGCACTTAACCGCTGCACCACTGGGCCAGCCCCTCCAACATTTTTTTTTAAATATATATATTTTTAAGATTGGCACCTGAGCTAACATCTGTTACCAATCTTCTTTTTTTTTCTGTTTTCTTCTTCTCTCCAAAGCCCCCCAGCACATAGTTGTATATTCTAGCTTTGAGTGCCTCTGGTTGTGCTATGTGGCATGCCGCCTCAGCATGGCCTGATGAGCAGTGCCATGTCTGCACCCAGGATCTGAACCGGTGAAACCCCAAGCCACTGAAGTGGAGCCCATGAAATTAACCACTCAGCCACAGGGCTGGCCCCCTCCTATATTTCTGATTTTTTTTTTTTAAATAGTTTCAGTCTCTTTTGTGAAGAATTCCCTCTGTTCATTAATTTTATTCTTGAGATCATTGAACTGTCTTTCTGAATTTTCTTGTAATTCACTGAGTTTTTTATGATAACTATTGTGAATTCTCTGTTGCTTAGATTGTAAATTTCTGTGCCTTCAGGATTGATTTCTGGGTACTTGTCATTTTCCTTTTGGTCTGGAGTGTTAATATACTTCTTCATGCTATTTGATGGGGTGGACTTTTGCTGTTGCATAGTGGTAGTATCTGGTCACAGATTCCATCTGCCACTACTAGGGGGTCAGGAGCTGTGTTTTCTGAGCCCACTGCACCCCTGGCAGATGTGCCTGTCTGTTGGAAGCTAGGCTGACAGGGCCCATCTGCATTTGCCTGCTGGCCACTGCTGCTTTACACACATAGGCACAGGTGCTGTGGCAGGGATCCTGTGCTCCTGCTGACCAGCTGAGCTGGTGTGCCAGGTGGGGTGGGGAGGGGCACTTTCTTTCACATGCACGATCCTGTGCACTCCTGCTCTGCACTCACTGTCTGCCCACTTGGGCTGCTTGGCTTGGTTTGGACACCCCTGTGATTGCTTAGCTGCCTTGGTGTGGAGCATTCCCACAGACTGGGAGGCAACTCCAAGAAAGCAAGCATTCCCGCTAGGGCTGCCTTTTCCCCCTTCTCTTCTCAGAGTCATGCACTGGCCACCCCTGCCCTAGTCACTGCCGCTTGGGAGGGAGAGGAGATCCGCTTACCTCCTTCCACTGCCTCCTGGGGGGTGTCCAGCAGCCCAATGTTTAGACGTTTGGCTGTGTGGATCCCTGAGATGTCTGTCGTGTTGTGTGAAAGTCCTCTATTGGTCTATGAATGTCCTTTTCGTTGTATCTTGTTTGGAGAGATTAAGGGAAGAGCTCACTCTGCTGTGATGTTGATGTCACTCTCTCTGAGATAAATTTTGAAAGTGTAGACTGCTAATTGTCCCACTGAACCTGTTCTCCTTTTTTTCTAGGAAAGGGAATAGCAAGTTTTCTATAAAGGGAAAAATAGTAAATATTTTAGGCTTTGCAGGCCATAAAGTCTCTGCCATAACCGCTCAACTCTGCCTTTGTAGCCGGTAAGCCACCATAGACAATATGTAAATGAATGGGTGTGGCTGTGCTCCAGTAAAACTTTGGTTATAAAATCTGGGGGGCTCAAGGATTTTGACCATTGGACTATAGTTTGCTGTCCCTTGTTCTAGAGTAGTAGAGTTGCAGCTGGTATGTGGCTGCTCTCCGAGGGACTACATTTCCCAGTCTCCCCTGCAGCTAGCTGTGGCCATGTGACCAGGTTATCACCATTGGAATGTAAGGGGAAGGATGTGTGCCACTTATAGGGCTGACTTGTGAAACATTGCTTGCCCACTCCTTCACACCTTTTCCCCCTTTCCTACTGGTTGAAATGGTGATGACTAGAAGGACCTCAGATGCTCCCCACTGAAGATAGCAGAAGCACCAGCAGCCTGGATTCCTGAATGACCCTATGGAGCTGAGCTGCATGAAAAGTATGTTGTTGAACTGTTCCATAAGAGACAAACTTGTGTATATTTTGTAAGTCACAGGATTATTGGTAAGTCTTGATTCTGCAGCTTAGCCCTCCCTAAATGAGACAGTGTCCATTCAAGTACTTGTGATGGGGTATTTTGACTGGCTTGGAAATAAGACTTTGTGATGTTCTGTGTGGAGCTAGATCCTCAGTGTGTTTGCGCAAGTCACCCCTTGTGTCCTACAGTGTTTGTGGAATTATTGCCTTTCACAGAATGTTTAGGAATACTGAAAACAGCTGTCCATCTGTACCTTTTGTTTTGCATGAGGTTCAGGAGCCTAGTGGGAGGGAAGCCAAATGAACCCTGTCTTCATTTACAGTTTAGACATATTCAGGCCTGTCTGATGGACCAGGGCTCCTCAAAGCAATCCTTGCTAGATGAGAGAAAAATAGCTTCTTGAAAGAAACTCACTCTGCGTGAAGAAGACATCTGACTGAGTGGACCAGACTGAGCAATGAGGCCTGGAGATTAGAGGGATCGCTGGTGGCAGGTACGATGTAGGATGTGCCTCCTCATTACTCCCCCTTAATGCAAGGCACCCTTGATCTCATTCTCTCATTCTCTTGAAAGTGCTGTACTCTGGGAATTAAAGGAAAGAACTGTGTCACTAGGGGCCCAACGTGGCTCTGTGGGAACTTTGGAAGTAGCTGGTCTTAGGCAGTAGAAGGAGAAGAATAGTGGAGATTAGTGGTCTGACAGAGGTTGGAATTTTGGTGGTTGAATGGTTGACTCAGAGTAACAGAGCAGAAGCATGATAAAGCCTGAAGGCCATGGCTCTGATTCTCTGTGAGTCTCCATTTCATCAGGACCTTGAAAATGACCTTACATAGGATTCACAAGCTAGTGGGGGCTTGAGCACATTCATCTTATAGTAGTAAGTACTCCTGATGATTCACAGAAATTCTTGGTGGAGAATGCTTATTTAAAAAGCTAGACTTAGTGTTGCTGAATGTGGGCTTAAATCATCAAGATTTGGGATTACTATAAAAGTGACAGGTTTGTACTCACTGGTGCTTGGAAACCTGGGACACACCAGATACATACCATTCAGGAAGAGGAAGTGTTGGTCATTTGCTTTAAATAAATTTTGGAGAACAGAGTTAGAAGTTATAGGGAGGCAGGTCCCATCCATCCTTCCCTGTCCATCTCTCCATCCATCCATCCATTGATCCATTCATTCATCCATCCGTCCATCCATCCATCCATCCAGCCATCCATCCATCCGTTCACCCACCCAACATCTATTGCATGCCTACCATTTGCAAAGTTAGACCCTGATGAACAGGACAAAGCTGTCCTAAAAGAAGACATATACAGAGTGCTCAGGATGAAGGGATAGAGAGCTGCCGCATCGCTCTCATGAATATGAAAGGCAGAGGGCCAGCCTTTGAGGAGCCTATTTTATAGAAATCTCTCGGTAAAGACTTCTCACTTGAAGATTGTGCTTTGAACAAATAGGTAAGCCAAAATGAAGAACCTTTCTGTAATTACTTAAAAGGGCCTTGAAGGAAGAAGTGACTGTTCTAGTACAGATGGTACAGAACCAGAAACTTTGGAAATACATGAGGATCCCTAGGACCAGAAAGAATAGTCCAGCCTGAACCCGAATGGTTCACTTAGCTCCCCTGGTTGGGGGTGATCATCAGCTCATCCGTGAGGAGGAGCTGGAGGCCCGTATTGACACCGCTGCCCCTTCTGTGTGGTTGGTTGTAGGTAAACATGTTGAGGATATAGTACTCATTCTGGAGGCAAGAGACAGTCTCTCCAAACAAGTCCTTTTGTCCCCTTCGTAGAACACCGAGTTAAAGAACCTCTCTACTTCTAACTGCAGTGAGGTATCCGTCAGAATGTTGTAACTATTACAGTCCAGCCTCTGACGCTTAGTGTGGGAAAAGGGGCTAAGTAGTCCCCACACTCCATTCTCTTTGAGTGTGTGGCATACAGGAGATGCTCAATAAACATTTGCTGAAGGAATGAATATATGCCTATGAGGTTCTCTAAATGTGCTTCTCTTAGCACTGTTAGTTATAAAATCAATGAAATGGTACATAATTGTGCACATAAAATAGCTGCAGCCCGTTGATGTGGTTGAATTTGATGGTGGGACAAACAACTGTTACCACCAAAGCCAATTTCTCTTGGTGAAAAAATGGTAGGAATGCTCTGTGGGAGGGCCTCTCTCTGCCTCTTCTTTTGCCCTTCATCCCATTATTCTCCCTCCCAGTCCTATCGTTTATGCCGTTTCTGAAGAGTGTTCAGAAGTATCCCAACTAATTCGAACATTTTGTCAGGGTATTTACTTCCCTCTGTGCCATCACTGAAGAAGAGAGAGAAGGGCGACATTCCTGTGTTTCAACCTGCGAACCACAGAGGAATTTTAGCCTGTTGTAATACAGCTAGGGTGCTGCGGTCTGAATATTTGTGTCACCAAATTTCATACGGTGACATTCTAACCCCTAAAGGTGATGGTATTAGGAGGCGGGGCCTTTGGGAGGTGCTTAGATTATGAGGGTGGAGCCCTCATGAATGGGATTGGTGGTCCTATAAAAGAGATCCCACAAAGCTCCCTAGCCCTTTCTGCCCTGTGAGGGTACAATGAGAAGTCTGTGACCTGTGACCTTATCCGATCATGCTGACACTCTGATTGGACTTCCAGCCTCCAGAACTGTGAGCAATAAATATGTTTCTGTTGTTTTTAAGCCACCCAGTCTGTGATATTTTGTTAGAGCACCCTGAATGGATTAAGCAAAGGATTCCTAAGCTGGAGTCCTAACACACATTGTGTGTGTGTGTGAGTACCTTTTTCTGGAGAGAGGACCCATAGCTTGTATTATCTCTTTATTCATTTAAAAATATCTATTATTATTATTTTTACTTACTGAGTTCTTACTCAATGCCGGGCTCCAGGTTAGATGCTGGTAACCAAAACTGAAATAGCTCCTGCTCTCATGTAGTTTATCAGCTGATGGTGGAGACTAATGTCACTCAGAGAACCACATTGATGATTGTACAATAGCCACTGTAAATGCTCTCAGGGAGAGGTCACGGTTCTGTGAGAACACGTAACCGGAGAAGAGCTGGTTAAAGGGGATGGGAGGATCCCTTGAGGAGGCGTTTCATCCATTCAACAACCAGCTCCTACTGTGTGCCAAGCACTGGCCCTGCCCCGGTGGCAATCTTTAAAAACAAAGAGAGAGAGAGAATACAAAATTGATTCTGG